>NW_024070209.1:465302-563382 GCF_014754425.2 Oryx dammah | reverse complement strand
TCCAGTCTAGGGAGGTGCTCAACTACTGACAATACGGTAGTTACAGGACATGACTCGACTCGCTTGGTCAGAACCAGAGTTCAGGTCCCAATTCTCAGTGAGGTGCTTTTTTCATTGTATCATTTGCCTCCTTACCTCATGTGTCGTATGTGAAGAGTCAAAAACCTAACTGACAGCTTATATAATTTAGTTTCAGTATAACCCTGTATTGGAATCCACAATCTTTAATCAAAGAACCCACACTCCAGCTGACACAGTCATTTAATGAAATGTTTCTGGTAATTCTATACTGTGTCTCCTGAATGGGGTTAAAGATGGGTCAGAGTGATACTGCATTCTGTAACAAAACAGCTGCTAGCAGGCGACCTTCTGGGATATCAGTGTGCCAAAAGACAACTCTGGTTTATCTCTAGTAACTTCTACAGACTCTTGAGGCTTCCCACCAGACTCATGTTTTCACTGATTTCTGACTAAGAGGGCTGTCACTTCTTCATCTTATGTCTTGAAATCTTTCTGAGAAATTTCATTCCTAGGGTTCATTCATAAACACTTACATCTAAGCTGGGGTCAAGAAATCTGAAAGCCCTACTCTTCACTATAATTTCTCTCCATTCCCAAATCTGACACTTTGAAGAATATCCAGTAAGAAGAAAAGAGCTCAGAATCAGCGTCAGCTAAGGCAGAGCAGTATTCAGAGGAATGTGTCAAGGTCGTTTTTCTCGACAAGCAGATGTTGTCACTAAAGCATCTGAAGGCATGAACGCTGCTTACCCCCAAGCAAACCATGCCCAGGGCTAAACCAGCAGCCAGCGAATAAGATTCCCTGTCGGTGCAGTACTCCATTTCTGGACCAGGGGGCCGTCCTGCAAAACATAAAGCAACACAGGTCGAGCTGGTCTAGAAGAGCCTAGGTCGTAAAAGTTTGAGAGGTAACTTTCCAGTAAATTGCCTAAGAGCTATGAATTCAGTATAATCCCACTGAGAAAGATCTGACATTCTCACAAATGTTGTCCACGACTTTTGGTTTACTATAAAATAAAACCCAAACACGGTTCTTCTAATTTGCCAATTTGAAAGGAATGACTTTAAAATACTGCAAAACCTTGGGATTTATAATAAAACCAAAAAAAATTACCAAAAAGGAGGAAGAAATTTTAAAGGGGAGGGATGCTCAAAAAAACTTCAATTTGTAATTACTTTCCTCTCTCCTTCTGTTCTTGTTTTACTATTTTCAAATTCATTCATTAGATGTGGTGAACACATGTTCAAATAACTGATAATGAACAGGAAGGACACTTCAAGTATTTAAGAATTTTAATTCTTAACTATGCAGTTCAGTTCAGTCGCTCAGTCAAGTCCAACTCTTTGCAACCCCATGGACTGCAGCACACCAGAAAACCCTGTTCATCACCAACTTCCAGATCCAGACACTTATTTTGAATCTAGATAATACTAAGCTTTACTATGATACAATTTTTCTGTATTGATGCCAAAAGTCTGACTAGATGTAAAATCCATACTTTTAAAAAGTACCCTTTAATTCTAACTCCACCCCCTTTAATGCAGCAAAATGTATTATATATATAATATATTACATCCAAAAAAAAGTTCACATTCCTAGAATTTCATCCCTAGAAAATAAAATTTTTAAGAGAACAAAATAATTATACACATGCAATCAGTAAAATGTTCATTGCTTAACAGCAAAGAATTAAAAACCACCTAAAACTCCTGACAATAAGGAAAGGATTGGGCAGTTTACAGAACACTAACTCAATGGGCTATCATTCAATATAAAATTAATTTTAAAAGCCATTTTTGACAATAATATATGACAAGGGCAGTACAAAA
Organism: Oryx dammah; assembly: GCF_014754425.2. Taxonomy (NCBI): domain Eukaryota; kingdom Metazoa; phylum Chordata; class Mammalia; order Artiodactyla; family Bovidae; genus Oryx; species Oryx dammah. The sequence continues at coordinate 561,531 of NW_024070209.1, read as the reverse complement.
ACGGTATGTATATGCTGACTAATTATACAAAGAGCATATGCCTATGAATCCACATGAATCTTTTACACGTAATATACAATCTTCTATACACAATATGAAAGAGCTAAGGCTGTGAGATATGTGTGATATTAGCATTAGGTATCATCATGATACAGCCAAAAAATGTTATACTACCCCATAAATGAATAACTTTGTAAAGCCAGTCCTGAGGTTCTTCTATTTCTCAGACCAATCACTTAAGCTATTATATATTTTGGTAACAGGAAATTTATTTTGTGAATAATTTATTTCACCACTATAGCAGAAATAGAGGAAAACAACCGAATGGGAAGAACTAGAGATCTCTTCAAGAAAATCAGATACCAATGGAACATTTCACGCAAAGATGGGCTCGATAAAGGACAGAAATGGTATGGACCTAACAGAAGCAGAAGATACTAAGAAGAGGTGGCAAGAATACACAGAAGAACTATACAAAAAAGATCTTCAGGGCCCAGATTATCACGATGGTGTGATCACTCACCTAGAGCCAGACATCATGGAAAGTGAAGTCAAGTGGGCCTTAGAAGCATCACTATGAACAAAGCTAATTGAGGTGACGGGATTCCAGTTGAGTGATACACTGAAGTGCCAGCAAATTTGGAAAACTCAGCAGTGGCCACAGGACTGGAGAAGGTCAGTTTTCGTTCCAATCCCCAAGAAAGGCAATCGCAAAGAGTGCTCAAACTACCGCACAACTGCACTCATCTCACACACTAGCAAAGTAATGCTCAAAATTCTCCAAACCAGGCTTCAACAGTACATGAACCATCAACTTCCAGATGTTCAAGCTGGATTGAGAAAAGGCAGAGGAACCAGAGAACAAATTGCCAACATCCACTGGATCATAAAAAAGCAAGAGAGTTCCAGGAAAACATCTACTTCTGCTTTACTGACTATGCCAAAGCCTTTGGCTGTGTGAATCACAACAAACTGTGGAAAATTCTGAAAGAGATGGGAACACCAGACCACCTGACCTGCCTCCTGAGAAATCTGTAGGCAGGTCAGGAAGCAACAGTTAGAACCAGACATGGAACAAGAGACTGGTTCCAAATAGGGAAAGGAGTATGTCAAGGCTGTATATTGTCACCCTGCTTATTTAACTTGTATGCAGAGTACATCATGAGAAATGCTGGGCTGGATGAAGCACAAGCTGGAATAAAGATTGCAGGGGGAAATATCAACAACCTCAGATATGCAGATGCTGCTGCTGCTAAGTCACTTCAGTCAAGTCTGACTCTGTGCAACCCCATAGACCAGGCTCCGCCGGCCCTGGGATTCTCCAGGCAAGAACACTGGAGTGGGTTGTCATTTCCTTCTCCAAAGCATGAAAGTGAAAAGTGAAAGTGAAGTTGCTCAGTTGTGTCCGACTCTTTGCGACCCCATGGACTGCAGCCCACCAGGCTCCTCCGTCCATGGGATTTTCCAGGCAAGAGTACCACCCTTATGGCAGAAAGCAAAGAAGAACTAAAGAGCCTCTTGATGAAAGTGAAAGAAGAGAGTGAAAAAGTTGGCTTAAAAGTCAACATTCAGAAAACTAAGATCATGGCATCTGGTCCCACCACTTTATGGCAAATAGATGGGGAAACAATGAAAACCATGACGGACTGTTTTTTGGGCTCCAAAATCACTGCAGATGGTGACTGCAGCCATGAAATTAAAAGACGCTTACTCCTTGGGAGGAAAGTTATGACCAACCTAGACAGCACATTAAAAAGCAGAGACATTACTTTGCCAACAAAGGTTCATCTATTCAGAGCTATGGTTTTTCCAGGGATCATGTATGGATGTGAGAGTGGGACTATAAAGAAAGCTGAGCACCGAAGAATTGATGCTTTTGAACTGTGGTGTTGGAGAAGACTCTTGAGAGTCCCTTGGACTGCAAGGAGATCCAACCAGTCCATCCTTAAGGAGAGTGGTCCTGGGTGTTCATTGGAAGGACTGATATTGAAGCTGAAACTCCAATACTTTGGCCACCTCACGTGAAGAGTTGACTCACTGGAAAAGACTCTGATGCTGGGAGGGATTGGGGCAGGAGGAGAAGGGGAAAACAGAGGTTGAGATAGTTGGATGGCATCACTGACTCAATGGACATGAGTTTGAGGAAGCTCTGGGAGTTGGTGATGGACAGGGAGGCCTGATGTGCTGCAGTCCATGAGGTTGCAAAGAGTTGGACACGAGTGAGCAACTGAATTGAACTGATAGCACACTACATTGTTTATCCCAATTCGTTCCTGCCCTGCAGTACTCCTGTATAAACATTCACTCTCCCGACAGAGTCTCCTAGTGTACATGAACACTCGTGACTGGCTTTGACCTAGGAGCCTGGCTGGCATAATATAAGCAAAGGTGTAAAACGTGCCTCCATTATTTGGTTCTCCACTTGCCCTTCTGTCATTACCACAAAAGCAGCACACCCTCCAGTCGGTCCCAGAAAAAGTCATTTGGAGCAGAGTCTGAAGATCAGACCCATAGATCTAGAGCCTGAAGCCAACAGTCCCGGGCCTGCCGGGAGCCGCCACGGGAGATCCCACCCATGACAAGGTCATATGGAAGAGAACTGTTAAGCAAGGCTTCAGGACTCAAGGGGCTCCCTAGGCTTTCTCAAGCATCTACCCCAAAACCAGAATCTTGTCTGTTTTACTATTTCATGACTTTCACCAACTCCTCTGACATTAACAGGGCCCTATCCCCAACCACCTTTCTCTGGAGAAAATCAACTTAGGGCTATAGCTAATAAGTCTCCTGGACATGAGAGGAATATTTCAGATCAAACCCCCTCTGTTAGCATTCTAGCTTGCTTGGCAGGTTTATCCAGACTCTTGCAGCTACGAATGTGATTATTCACAGTCTCCCAACTGTGAGAGGCACGGGAAGCCTAAAACATAGAGCCTTTCAAAGAGTTAAAAACTATTAGAGTAGTGTTGGTGTAGGATTTCATTATTGGGCCAATGCTCGTTGCTAGGTTCCCATATCTCTTATCCACTGTGCACCTGGGAGCGCATTAGTTAACATAGTTGGAATGTAAGAAAAACAAGTGTAGCCTTGAAATTAACCACATCAGACTTTTGAGCTAATTGGTTCTTTCTTTAACTCACTGCACCTTTGCTCCATGAGAAATGTAACTTGTTTAATACTTTCTGAGGCTGACATAGATTAGAAATATAAAGAAAAAACATTTCAAGGGAAAATCAGTTTTCTGGTTGAGCAGCCTTTATCAAAAGAGGGTCATAAAATGTCCACAGGCCTCCAAGGCCAGAAGATAATGTACATAACATTGTCTACAGGAAAGGTTTACAGAAAAAATCCTGGTTTCGATAAAGACAAAACAGATGTAATGTTTGGGCTGACTCTGTATGACTCTGCATCTTTCATTTCCCTTTATGTACAAATAAAGGTATAAAAGACCCTTTTGAAAATAAAAAAAAATGGGCCTCACTCGAAGAAGCTTGATCACCCCATGTTTTTCTTTTTTTGTCTTTTTCTTTCTCTCTCTTACTCTCTTTCTCAGGCTGATCCCTTGGAGCATAGAGGCTCCCTGCGTTCACTTATCTGCCCGGGTTTCTAAGACCTGAACGGGAAGACGTTCTGTGTCTTCACTCCCTCGGGAGACCGGGAGGGCACCTGTGGCCTCCGTGAACAGGGCAAACTCCTTGTCTCAGAGTTTTATTGGCTTTCTATGTAAACCAAGGAATATCAGCCTCTTTCTCTCCTCTATTTTCTTATCTACAACATTCTTTCCTTATCTCTCTCTAAATCATCTGCTGATTTTTCCTTCAGGTTCCCCTGTATCCTGCAGGGGCTGGACCCTGGCACGGGCCAATTTTGTGGCTGTCCTGAAATACATGTAGAAAGATCCTGAACAGGGCAGAGTGAAACATGTAAGTACATATCTAAATTACTGAAAGCACTGATAATGCTAACGGCATCTCCATTTGTCAGAAAAAGACGACAACATCCAAGACATATTTCCAAAAAATGTAGGCTCAGCGGACAACACAGAAACTAAATTTCATCACTAACATACCCACTAGTAGACAAAGGAGAAAAGGAGGAGTCAGTCACTCCCATTCTGTTAGAAGTGCTGTTGTCCAAGAGAATAAACACTGTTCTTTCAGGGATCAAATCACCTTTGAATTTTAAGTGCAGACTACTGCTGGACAATGCCTGGCAAAAACAGAGCAGGATAAAGAGTGTGCTCACATGTGATTTTAAGACCACAGGCGGGAATTCCAGGGTGGTCCAGAGGTTAGGACTTTGTGCTTCCACTACTGGGGTCCTGGGTTCAATCCCTAGTCAGGGAACTGAGATTCCTCAAGCCACATGGCACACTCCCTTCCCAAAAAAAGGACCACAGGCCACCTCGTTAAATGGGGCCACGGGAGCTCAATAATGGGCTGGCAAACAGTAAGCATGCAGACTAACCTGCAGAGTAACATAAGCCTTGGAAAATGTTATCTGTAATTTTTTCTTATTAGTACAGCTCATTCTATGCTTACAAAAGCTACTATTTTTTCCTTCATTCTTAAAATCTTACTATCATTTTACTTTGGCTCCTGTGGAATGGGAAATAACTGAAGTGCATTGAAGTCCTACCTATTTCAGCCAACAGGACCTCCGCAGTATGCCTGTGAGCTGTCCCTTGATAAACAAGGCCAATGCCAACCACTGCAGCCACCTGGACATTGTGAGGAACATCAAGCTCTGTGGACGTTGGGGGCAGGAGAGCAGGAATGTGGATGCTAAGAAGCCGGGTAACTGACATATCCATGGTGCCCAGTTTAGCAGCAGCGACACCAAGCAGCAGTCCAATGCTTGTCATCTCATGACCCTGGACAGAAAAGAGAATGAGGCTTAAGTCACTACCAAAGCAAATACGCAACTTTCATAAAATACTTCCTGCCAGTAATTTTATTAAGTACTTGTATGTGACAGGCACAGTGAGAGGCTCCAAGAATACATAAGTGAAGTAAATAGAAACGGTCCTTGTTCTCATGAAGTTAGTGCCCTTCGGGGAGAAAATGTTTTAAGCTAAAAGTTATATATTATTAAAAACTCACTTAATGAAAAAGATAAAGATTACATGAATATTTTAACAGAGCCTAATTTATTTTAAAGTACAGCTGATTCAGTGTTGTGCCTAAGCTGTGATGTACAGCAAAGCGACTCAGTTATACACATACATATTCTTTTTATATTCTTTTCCATTATGGCTATGTCAGAAGCCTGGATATAGTTCCCTGTGCTATACAGTAGGACCTTGCTGTTTCTCCTCAAAATGTAACAGTTTGCATCTACCAGCCCCAGCTCCCCGTCCGTCTCTCTCCTTCCCCTTTGGCCCCTTGGCAACCACAAGTCTGTTGTCTATGTCTGTGAGTCTATTTCTAACAGAGCCCAATTTAGATTCAGAGGAACCAGGCTATCACTAGAAATCTCTAAAAAGTAAACTTACAATAGAATGAGTACAAATTAGCCAAAAAGAGTGGCAAAAGTTGGGGGAAGGGTGTCACTGAGATTTAGAAAGTAAGAGAAAATGATGTCAGGTGAGGGAATATATGCAGATAATGCCGAGATGATTGAAAAATGATGCTCGGATGACGACAAGCGTGACAAGACAATTCAATGGGAAGAGTTTTTTCACAAAAAGGTGCTGTGACAACTGTAGAGCCACTTGCAAAAGAATGAAATTGGACCCCTTTCCTTAAACATAAAAATTAACTTCAAGATGTAACTAAAAGTAAAAAACTCTTAAAAAGCACAAGTGTAAATCTGCATAACAAGTATACACCCAAGTGACCTCGGATTAAGCTAAAAAAAAACTGATTAGATAAGACACCAAATGCACAGCAACCAAAAAAGAAATAGATAAGTTGTTGTTGCCACTGTTTAGTCGCTAAGACATATCCGACTCTGCGACCCTATGGACTGTAGCCCACCAGGCTCCTCTGGCCGTGGGATTCTCCAGGCAGGAATACTAGAGTGGGTTGCCATTTCCTCCTCCAGGGGATCTTCCCGATCCAAGGATCAAACCCACATCTCTTGCAACTCCTAACACTGACAGGCAGATTCTTAACCAACTGTGCCCCCTGGGAAGCCTAGATGAACCAGATTTCATCAAGTTAAAAACTTTCATGCTTCAAAGACACTATCAGAAAGTGAAAAGACAACCCAAGAGACAGCACAATGGGAGAAAATTTTGCAAATCGTGTACCTGTTAATGGTCTGGTATCCAGAACACATAAGGAACTCTTATAACTCAACCAATTAAAACTAAGCAAAGGATCTGAATAGACATTTCTCAACAGACAACATATAAATGACCAATGAGCACATATAAAGATGTTCAGTATCATTAGCCATCAGGGAAATAAATGCAAACCAAAACCACAATGAAATATTACTTCCCACCTACTGGGGTGACTAAAATTAAAATGACAGATAACAACAAGTGTTGGCAAGAATGGAGAGAAATTGGAACTCTTACGTATTGCTTGTGGAATTATAAAATGATGCAGCCACCCTGGAAAACAGTTTGGTAGTTCTTAAAAAATTTAAAAAGAGTTACCAAATGACTAGCAATTCTATTCCTAGAAATATACCGAAGAAAAATGAAAACATTCATCCACACAAAATGTTCATAGTAGTATTACACATAACAGTCAAAAAGTAGAATAAACTCAAACATCCATCAACCAATGAATGGAAAAATAAAATAAAGTCTATCCATACAGTGAATATCTACTCAGCAATAAAAAGGAATGACGAGCTAATGCATGGTATTAATATAACATGGACAAACTTGGAAGTATTACAGTGAGCAAAAGAAGCCTGCCAGAGGACCAGCTACTATCTGGTTTCATTTACATGAAAGGTCCATATTGGCAAATCCACAGAGACAAAAAGTAGGTGAGCAGTTTGTCAGGCTACAGGGAGAGGCGAACAGCTGACTGCTACTAGGTAGGGGGTTCCTTCATGGGGTGACGAAGGTGTTCTAAACTTAACAGTAGTGATGGATGCATAACAATGTGAATATAATATAAACCACTCGTTTGGGGCCATGAGAAAGAGTCTGGTTTGCAGAGGAGCTAAAACAGTCAAGCTCTACAGCTGGAGTGTGAAGAGCAAAGGAAAGAAATGCACAAAGTAGGTTGGAGAAGTGAGTAGGATCACACAGGTTCCAAAAGGCACACTAAGAGCAATGGAAGATCACTGAACAGTTTGAGCAGGAAAGTGATCTGTTCCAATTTATGCGTTAGAAGGATTTCTCTGCCTGCTGAGAAGAATGCACTTAGAGGGACATGACTGAAGAAGAGCGCACAGGACCCTGAAGAGCTACTGTAACAGCCCCGGGGAGGAGCAAGGCCAGGAGCCCGCAGCACGAGTTCTCACTTTGGTTAGGTAGTCGTGGATATTGAGAGTAGCCAGCTTGGTAAGGTGCCCGTTAAGGCCCAGGGCCATGAGAAAGCCAGCATACTCATTGGCTAGCTCAGCATGCTTGGGCTTATTGTAGACGATCCAGGCTGAGTCGATCTGGGAGGCAGGGGCTATCTTCAGGCCAGCGGCCACACCATTGTGGAAGCTGGCCCAGCTGGTCATGTTGGGGGGCACATCGATATTCCCGCTGTTCAAGTCCACTGTTGTATTCCGGGGGGGGGCCCGCCCTAGTCAGACGAAATGTAAAACGGAGAGTGAAAATTCAGAAAATCAGAACTGTTACACTGACTTCTGAGAACAGAGATCATTTTGCTGCATTCAAAACCCTTAGCCCCATAATATCTGGGGCTACATGAATAATAATTCCAATGTGTGACTGATAACAATGATATTAATTTCAAATGTACCATCCTATTTTTCTCTTTCTCTTTGGATGTTAAGAAAACATGGTATTTTCAAAAAGACAAAGACCTTTATAAATTTGCTCTATCTCTACCTCTTAGGTATATATGTCACACTATATATAAAGAAATCTAATTATATGCTTTTAGTAAAAGTTCCAAATTGCATTCAAAGATATCTATATAAAAAAACATCACTTTATACACTTGAGTTACCCTGTCAATCAGAAAAGGGTAATCACTAAATTTAAATCTATGGTCAATGTATTGAAGAGCACATGAACTGTTAATAATGCTGGAGTCTCTATGAATTCCTTTTCTTGTGTGTTTTGATTCTAATCTACACTGTGTACTTGTAAATACTGATTTTCTCTGTATATTTTTAATGTTCTATAATAGCTTAAGTCATGGATGAATAGTTAAAATAAATATTCTAAATACTGCACAGTTATACAGTTCACTAGAGGTTTGAAACATGTTCTGAAAGTTATGTAAATTTTAATTAGACGCACAGTGTCTTATTTGTAAAAGTCTATATACACATACACACACATACAAAGACACAGCATAAAATAAAATATATTTGCATTCACCATTTGCTTTCTGTACCTAAGAGAGAACTCAAATGCTGGTCTGTGAGAGTACCACATTGGTGACAAGTTCATGACAGACACTTTAACTTTCTCAAAAAGGGCAGAGAGATTAATAATGAAACAGCAAGTAAAATTTCTAAAATGACAGTTCATCACACACATAAGACACAATATTGATAATGCAAAAAGAACTCCACTAAACATATAATTAATCATTTTCCTTTCTCACTGACCCAGAGTTTAACATACCAGTTAAATTCAGCTTAGGAATAGGCAACGGTTCTGTTGGCACAGGGTGGTATGAAAACAAGGTGAACATTCCCCGTCCTACTGGGAGAGCCATAGTTCGCTGGCACAACTGGAGCAATCTGTAATTAAGATTAAAGCCATCATGTGAAAAAAATTTTAACAGACAAACGAAAAAACTGGAATGCAATCTGTAGTGAGTTATTTCAAAAGCAGCAGTGCTGTGAAAGTTGAAGCCACATCAAAGTAAATCCCTACAAAGATGTGGGTCAGTCATCTAAACACGGTTATTCTTCTTCATGCTCTGACTCCCATTAGAGGGCTTCCGCTAGGGCTTAGCAGGGAAAGCATCCTCCTGCCGATGACGGAGCGGCAGGGTCAGTCCTTGGGTCGGGAAGCTCCCCTGGAGGTGGAAATGGCAACCCACTCCAGTATTCCTGCCTGGAGAATCCCATGGACAGAGGAGCCTGGCGGGCCACAGTCCAAAGGGCTGCAAACAGTTGGGTCTGCCTGAGCAACTATGCATGCACTCCCATCAGAAACTCTAAGAGGGAGACACATTCCTTCTTCTGTTTCATATTCACTTTGAATTAAAACCAGCTATTCTCCCTACTCTCCCTAAGTATTCAAAAAGAAAAACCTAAAATTCTTCTTTCAATAATGCTAACCCACGACTTAGCAACCGAACTGAACCTTCTCAGAGGAAAATACAGGGCGTGCTGGGTTCCTCACTGTGCTGTTGCCAGTGTAGCTGGGACCCTCCTCTCACCCTCTTTGTGAACACAGCCCTAGTGCCCCCTCCACGGCCTGCACACGGGAGAAAAAGAAAGAAGTCCCTGTTGTGGAGGTGAGTGGATTTCATGCTGTCCCCAGATGAGCGAAGTCATTTCATCTGCTCGATGGCCAGGATTCACGGAACTAATAGCACCATATGCCAACTATGTTCACGGTTAAAATGGCTTCTATAGGCTGTGTTTTTGTTTAGTCAGTAAATCGTATCTCACTCTTTGTCCATGGGATTTTCCAGGCAAGAATACTGGAGTGGGTTGCCATTTCCTTTTCCAGGCTATACTCTGAAACTAATCCACCACTTTTTAACTTGCTTCTATGTTAAAATAAGTGGCATCAAACAGAAGTTGTGGAAGCAGGAGCATTTATAACCAGGAAATACTACAAGCTGTATCTGAAGACACAGAAGTATCCTTTCTGAGGCTAACAAGAAGCTAAAACTCTCTCTGCAGACACAGCTGTTCACAAGCATGCTCTCTCCCTTACTGTACATACATATACCTGCTTTTCTCATTCACTGGGGAGGAACACTTCACTATCCTAAGATGACTCTTTAAGAACACTGCCCCACAGTAATTTGTAATCAGGGAAATTTAGAATTAGGCCAGAATGCTACATCCCATAACATTTTTAGCAGAAACAGAATACATAATCCACAAAATTATAATAATGAAAACAAAACCAGTGTACCCCTTCCATTTAAGATGCAGCTGATTTTAAGAGGCATCACTATTTCATGACATGCTAAGAGAGAAAAACCACTGCCAACTAAACTGTAACACCTACAGACATCCCCAGACTGACAGATAATCTGATTTCAGAAATGGGAAAAGGTTAAAAAAAGGGATCAGCATCACAAAATCAATGACCTCGGACAACAAAAATGCCTGACGGCTCTGTGCTCTGCGATGTACCCAGCAGTGCTCTAAGCACTAGGCAGAAACAGCCCACTAGGTTCCTGAGCAGCCCTGTGAGGTGTGAATGAATGCTACAGTCATGCCTATTCCTCCAGCTGAACAAACTGAGGCAGCATTCAGAAATTTTTTACTTAAATTCCGGCAGCTGACGTTTGCCTTCACCTGTTCTCTTTTTCCTCGATGAACTCGTGGTCACTGAGTTCTGGGTACTGCACCACATTGACGCGGACAGGATGCGCACTCTGGAGAAGCCTTCGCACGTCCTGCACGCGTAAGTCTTCGCTCCATATTAACGACATCACCTCCTGATTCATGTCATTCATGCCATCATCTTCCTCCTCTGTTTCTGTTCCTGAAGGAACATCTGATGAGAGCACCTGAGTAACAGACTTGGTTGTAATACTAACTTAAAAACCAGCCAACGCACATTTGTTGAACATAAGAATGCACAGGGCGAGGTGCCCAGTCTACATCAACGCAAACAAAAAGTATATGCCAAAGCAGGGCTGGCTTAGGTTCCCAGGCATACGGGACTCCTACCTAGAAATCTTTTTTTAATTGTATTGCCTACTTGGAAAGATTCTTTACTCAGCCAAGGGGAAAGCTTTCAACTTAGAATAATAGTCAGGAGGCTAATCTCACAGAAGGGAATATTCTAAATAAATTATAAAAAATCAAGCTATATTCTAAATATTCTGAAGAGGAAACATATTACTGGCAACAGAAGATTAACTCCACACAATGTTACTAAAGAACCAACACCAATTTAAATACTGTTTTAATTAGCAGAAGCAGAAGAAAATAACCTGGAAAGGTATCAACCAAGGGCTGGAGGAGGCCAGACTAACACTTTCTCACTTCCGTGCTTTAAACAGAATGGATCACGGTTGGTTCTCACTTTCTTTGTCTGTCCTAAGTGTGTTCCAAGTGTGCTTCTTAAACGGAAAGGAATTAAATGCAGCAGAACAGGTGAGGAGAGTCAACTGCCTGCTTGTCGTTCTGTCCTCATAAGCTCAGCACGTGCTTTACCTTCCCAGGCCAAACGGTTCAATCAGACTTCAAAACCGAAGAAACAGCAGAAACCTTGTTTTCTCACAGTTTTCTACTCCTTTCACAAAAGATTAATTCCTAGACGAAAGGCTAAAATCTTACAACATTTAATGTGGAAGCAACATTAACCAGGAAAAAGAATACTGGAAGATATGACTAAAAATCAGTCTGACTTTAGTTGCTAAAAATGTATTAGAATTTCTATGGAATATCTAATTTTAAAAGAAACTATTTTCCAATTGGTGAGTCAGCAATAAAATATAGACCCAAATAGCTGATAAATTTAATTTGAGACGAGTTACAAAATGTAACCTCAAGTAACTGGACAAACTGAATTTAGCCAGAATTCCTTAAAGTGAAAGTGAAAGTGAATTTGCTCAGTCATGTCTGACTCTTTGTGACCCCATGCACACCAGGCTCCTCCGTCCATGGGATTTTCTAGGCAAGAGTCCTTCTCCAGGGAACTTCCCAACCCAGGGATCGAACCCAGGTCTCCTGCATTGTATATAGACGCTTTACCGTCTGAGCCACCAGGGAAGCACTTAAAAGGACATATAAATACAGAAGAACGATTATCAGTATCATTTAGCTTTAAGACTAATGATGGTCTCATTCACAGTAACAAAAGAGGTCTAAATGCTAACAACTTAATCTTGGTTGAGGGAAAGATAATCATTTTACTAACAAAAAAATTTTTGGTTTTCTGTTTAAAATAAGACAAACACTAATTCGCCTAAAACTTCTTACTTAAGTGCAGGTTAAAAGATAGACGTGGGCTTCCCTGGCAGTTCAGTGGTAAAGAATCTGCCAGCCAATGCAGGAGATGCGGATTAAATCACTGGGCCAGGACAAACCGCTGGAGGAGGAGATGGCAACCCACTCCAGTGTTCTTGCCTGGAGAATCCCATGCACAGAGGGGCCTTGTAGACTATAGTCCATGGGGCCGCCAACTCAGCAGCAACTCAGCAACTAAACAGCAGTGGCAGTTAGTTACTAACGTGATACAGTCATGGTAGCTGCCCACTGACTCAAGGCAAAGAAAGGTGCAGGTAAGACAGAGCATTCACAGAATCTATTTCCACATTCAATCTACAATGAATAAAATTTATCCTATTTTAAAGCATATAATCTGATACATACACTTGCAAAAATTCTTAAAGGAAAATGGAGGACAGCTCTACTCTAATTCTACTGAGGCTAAAACTGAACATGGACTTTCCATGGTGATACTCACAGATTTTCCTTTGGGCAAGTTTCCTTCACAGGCCTGCTTGGAAAGATCCTGACGTCCAATCAAGAGGCAGACAGCTTCCGGCCAGTCTGAAGCAGGCTGCTCCCGACAGTGATAAATCGCATCTCGGATGGGAAGAGCTATTCCAAAGGGAAGTGTTTCCAAGTCTCTTAAAGTGAAACCTTGAGACAGAAGGAAAAGAGAAAATTCTTCAGTCAGACTTAGCCACTGGCCCAATTCTCTGAATGAAGTTAGTAAACTCTAGCCTAACAAATAGCAATAAACTGATTGTATTCATTCTGCTACCAGACCAGCATCTTGACATCAGTCTTCTTTAGGGGGGAAAAAAATTCCTAAAAACTTTAAGAAAAAAGCACAATCCAATAGGAAAATCAAAGGACAAAAAGACACTTCCCTAAGGGGAACACAAATGGTCAATAAACATACGAAAAGACACTCTGTCCAATGAGTGATCAGGGAGATGCAAATTAAAACCACTAGGAAAGGAAAATTCATACTCATCTGACAGACATATATTAGAGTCAATTAATACCAAGTGTTGACAACTACACAGAGCAACAGTAATTCTCTTCCACAGAGGATGGTGGTGTATACGGAACCAACCACCTTGGAAAACACAGCGTGTATAGTCAGGTTCACCCCTACAGTCTGTCAGTAGCCACACAGAAACGTGCGCACAGGGAACAAGGACATAAGCATTAAAATGTTCATTAGCAATCATTCATTATGGCAACAAATGGTAAGGGAGGAAAGAGTCCAGTTTCCATCATCAACAGAATGGATAAATAAGTTGTGATAGATCCAAGCAATAGATTACATAGCAGTGAAAATGAATGAATGACCTTCTGCTATGTGAGTCAACATGGATAAATCTGTCAATAATATTGAGGAAAATAAGGTAGTAAAAAACATACTTATATCTACACCGAGTTACATAAAGTTAAAAAACATACAATACTAAGTAATATATGAAGGTGATAAATCAAAAAAAATGACAGACGGTAACAAAATTTAGGATGGGTGCTGCATCAATGGTTACCTGAGGCAGTAAGGTGTGTGAGAGAAGGATATCAAGGACTAGATCCACAGGGCTTTCTACTACACTGACAATGCTTTATTTCTAATAGTGGGGAACCAGGACATCAATGCTCATTTTACTATTATTCTCTAAACACATGTCATGCACTCTCTTGTATATATACCATCTTTCATTAGAAAATTTTTCACAGCCTCAGGTTAATTTTTTCTGAAATGATTTTCTAAATTTTATAATATTTTACAGTATTTATTAACAGAAAATTGGTTAATTACAGAGATAAAAATGTTAGCTTATTTGAGAATGACACTTACACTAAATACTATGTAATATACAAATAAACAGAACTCATCCAGTATTTTTCAGCATAAGTATCTTATTGGTAATACTACATGACAATTACTGGAATTTTCAAGGAAGCATAACAAAAAAAAAGAGTGAAAAACTCAAGTCATTTAGAATATTCTCTAAATAAGAACTCAGAAACCTCTTGTAATATTCATTAAAGCACTACTTTCTAACACACTATTTTATAACATCCTCATTTTTTATGTTTTCATACTGTTAATATTTTTAAAACATTTTAGTTCATTTTTACATAAAGTTTTGGTAGTTTACTCAGCTTAAATCCCAAAGGCACAATCTTTAGGAAGAGAGAATAAACTCTTTGCCTTCCTTTCCCTTGTCCCAGGTGAATCTGCCTCTTGGTGCATAAAATCCCTGACCTGCATCATTCAAAAGCATACTCTAAGCTATATACACATAACTGAGATTTTGCCAGAAATAATCATTTCTGGTATCTGAGTATTTAACAGCTTCAAATCTGAATGTGTAGTGATTAGCATTCTCCATTCTGGGGCCACTCTACAAAGCCACAGCCTCTACTGGTCTCAGAGGAAAGACAAAGATTTTCCACCCACCAAAGGAAAAAAGGCTGGTACCCAAGATATCAGTAGAGGGAAGCTGTGAGACCGTCAGGCAAAGAAAGGGTGGCTCGGGGGGGCCATCATACAACCCTGTGGGATCCTTCTGTAGAGCTAGAGGCCCTGCCTTCTCATGCTTCCCAGCTCTAGTGAGCTCTGAGGACACAGGGCCTGGTTAGGAAAGAGCAGTCCAAGGAAGGGATTTCAAAGACACATGAAAGGTAACAAAGATGGCCTTACCTACATTAGTCATCCAGACAACTAATCTCTCAGCTAGGCTAGAAACCGACGTAGAATGGCTGAAACTAAGCCTGCAAGAGAACAAACACGAGGTTATTAAACAGGAAGCCGTGAAACAGACAATGTAAAGGCACAAACTGAATAAAAGTCACCTGCTCTCCTCTTGTTCTGCTTGTGGCTTCTGGGGTGCTAAAACAGAACAAAACTTTATTTTGATAGTTATCCTGGTAAAGAAAGCACACAACATATAGAAGACATTTGGAAAGAAAAATTATAGATAAAGAACTCCTAAAAAACAACAAAATAAGCAGTACTCTGGCAGGTTGGAAAGAATGATCATTTCCCTGGGGCTAAAACAGCCCTTTTTAGACATACTGAAAATGTAGTTTGTCAGATTTTTAGTAATCTTGGTCTCTGAAAGTCAGCTGCGGACTCAAGACTAGAACTGTGCGATTTTGTCACCTCTAAAATGAAGCAAGACACAGCACCTGAAGTACACTTAGAAAAGTTTTAATTTTTTTATTTCAACTCTGATACTGACATTTATAAAAATTTGTCTGGGGAAGCCTAATGTGAGACTGACTTACCTATACTTATTCTGGATAAATACTGTGAGGATTCATCAGAGAGAGAGCTTTCGTCACCAAGTATGTAGAGTGCAATACTCTGCATAAGGAGAAACTTAACATTATTTTTTAAACTCTTGAGGCATAATCACAGACAGGAAAATTAGCCCATTTTAGATACAGAGCTCTGGTTTTGACAAACGTTATACAATCATATAACCATAGTCAGGACACAGAATGCTTGTATCACACCAGAAAGTGCCCTTGGGAATCACTGGGAATAAATAACGCTTCTTTTTTCTCTTCCTGTATTTTGCTTCTTCTTCAATATCATGCAAATGGAGTCACAGAACATGTTGTCTTCTGTGTCCTATTTCATTAACTCAGCACTTTGGTGAGATTCATCCACGTTACTGTATCAGCAGTTTCTTTCTTTTCACTGCTGAGGGGTATTCCATTAGAAATATGTACCAACCTCTGCTTATCTACTTACAAACTGGTTGACATTTGCGTCATTTGTGTTGCGTGGATGCTGAGTCCTTTCAGTCATGTCTGACTCTTTGCGACCCTAGGAACTGTAGCCCACCAGGCTCCTCTGTCCATGGGGTTCTCCAAGCAGGAACACTGGAGTGGGGTGCCCTTTCTCCTCCAGGGGATCTTCCCGACCCAGGGACTGAATGCAGGACTCTCATGTCTCCTGCACTGGCGGGTGGGCTCTTTATCACCAGCGCCCCAACCTGGGGTGAGGTAAACCCTAACTCTCTACTCCTCTAGGCCCTTCTCCACTTCAGCCTCCAGAGTTCTCCTTTGAGTGTTTGCTATTACCACTAAGACCTGCACCTACAGCTTTTTTTTGGAAAGAAAGTGGCAGCATGATCCTATTAAAATCTCAGCACAATGCTGGAGGGTCTTCAAGTCCTAACTCTAAACCAGTACAGACACTACAAATGATAGGTTCCTGAAAGTCGCTGACATCGTATCTAAGAAAGATATGATATAACACGAATATCTGTAAGTTGACTAGTGTAAGCTGGACACGGAACACCTTTGGGTTATTCATATATCTCTGGCTCCCTCTTGGGTAGCTATAACACTGAGTCTACCCCATTTTAGCAGAGCTGTACAGAACCAAAGTATCTGGTGAATTCACCTAAATGTTTCCACATAAGCAGCAAGGAATGAAAAAGTATTGAGCTGTTCTTAATACATTGTGAATGGACTGAATTGTACACTTAAAAAAATTAAAATAATATTATGTTATATATATTTTATCAGTTTTTTTTTTAAAAAGCAGAATCACCATTCTGCATGTCTATTTCAGAGCCATGGCAGGTACTAAAGCCTCTCTCAACATGAAGGAAGCAGAACATAGAGTAAAGGAGAAGCAGGTGGGGAGCAAGGACATTTATCTAGTCCAGTGATATCTGAGACAGGAGACAAAAGATCTGGTTCTCCTACAAGCCTGGGAAAGCCCCATCTCAAGAAAGGTCCACAGAAGACCTCTCGGCAGGCTGCTCCAGTATAAGGGGACCAAGGGACATTACTGTGAAGGAAGTTACCTTTACTGATGCCCTTTGGCTCTATCTGAATCAGCTCTGATCTTGGATTAACTATGTATTAATAACGTGAGTTAATTTTTTTTAATAAAAATTATTTCATTAAAAAAATTCAAGTAGGATTTTTTGTAGCTATGGATAAGCCGATTATAAAATTTAAAGGAAAAGGCAAAGGAATTAAAATAGCTAAAATAATTTTAAAAAAGAAAAGTAATGGAAGAGTCACACTAACCAATTTTAAGACTGACTATAAACCTACAGTAATCAAGAGTGTGTGGACCACAACACAGACCAACGGACTGGAATAAAAAGTCCAGAGACAGACCTACAAATATGTCGTCAACTTATTTCTGAAAAACTGCAAAAGAGAAAGAACAGTGTTCCCAACAATTGATGTTAAAAAAAACTGACCATTCAAATGGAATAAAAATCTCAACATAAACCTCACATCTGATTTTTAAAAAATTAACAAAATGGATCACGGATCTAATTATAAAACATGAAACTGTAAAATTTCTGGACAAAAACAGGAGAAACTCTTTCCGACTTGGATAATGAGTTCATAGACATGATACCAAATGCACTATCCATACAGGAAAAAGTGGATAAACTGGCTGCAGCGAAACTAAACAGTTGTGCTCCACAAAGGAAGCATTAAGAGAGCAACAGGACATGACAAGCCGCAGGAGAAAATACTTCAAACCCATGTATCTGACAAAACCTCCTACGTAGGCACATTCAAGATATCACTAGCCATGAAGAAAATGCATATTTAAACCACAATGAGTTATCACTGCACGTCTATAAGAATGAGAAAATTTACAAATCATGACAATACCAAAAATGGACCAGATTGCATGCAGGGAAATTGGAACGCTCACACACTGATGGCAGAAATACAGATACATGAAACAGATACATGAAACTAATGAATGCTTCCTTCTTGGAAGAAAAGCTATGACAAACCTAGACAGTGTATTAAAAAGAAGACACATTACCCTGCCAACAAAGGTCGTATAGTCAAAGTCATGGTTTCTCCATTAGTAATGTACAGCTGTCAAAGTCTGATGATAAAAAAGGCTGAGCACCAAAGGAAAGATGCTTTTGAATTGTGATGCTGGAGAAGACTTTCGAGAGTGCCTTGGATTGCAAGAAGATCCAACCAGTCAATCCTAAAAGAAATCAACCCTGAATATTCATTGGAAGGACTGATGCTGAAGCTGAAGTTCCCATACTTTGGCCACCTGATGCGAAGAGCCAATTCATTGGAAAAGACCCTGATGCTGGGAAGAAGGCAAAAGGAGAAGAGGGTGGCAGAGGATAAGATGATTAGATAACATAGCTGACTCAGTGGACATGAGTTTGAGCAAACTCTGGGAGACACTGAAAGACAGAGGAGCCTGGGGTGCTGCAGTCCATGGGGTCGCAAACAGTTGGACACAACTGGGCAACTGAACAGCAAACAATAACAGAGACTCTGAAAAACAGCTTACAGTTTCTTAGATATATTAATCTTATATATACTTGCTATATGGCCATCAATCCCTCCTCTGGGTACCTATCCTAGAGAAATGAAAACTTTTGTTCACACAAAAACCTAGACATGAATGTCTATGGCAGCTGTATTCATAACTGCTTAAAAACTGGAGTCAACTCAAGTATCGTCAATGGATGAATGGATAAACCAATGTGATATATATATGCACACAATGTATAGCCAACGCTCAGCAATTAAGTGCAATGAACTGCTGCTACAGCAATACTTGAATGAATCTCAAAAGCAGGAGGGAATTTTCTGAGGGGGTTGATAGAACCATTCTGAATTCTAATTATGGGAGGGATTACAGGAACTCAACATTTATTGAAATCCACAGAGCAATACACAAAATGGGGGTGGGAGTAATTTTTCTATATGATAATTTTTTACATTACATTGAAAGTTAAGAAGAAAAAAACAAACAAGTTTGGCAACATACTGAATACATACCAAGACTACAAGTCTGCCTCGTTCACAGATTCCGGGGAGGTAAGGATAGGGGGGCACTCCTTCCCCCTTCAGACAGGAGCTCACCCACTGATAAACACTAGGTGGCTCAGGAGTGAAAAATGACGGGTACTGCATAGATCCTGTTTGACCTTCAGAATTAGATAAATGTTTATAAAGATGCAAGTATACACTAAAACAATACTGCTTAATTCAAAGGAAAGGTAATCAACAATCCCCGTCATTTGAAGACAATCAGAGTAACATTTTTTCCATATTCTCCAAAATGCTGCATGTTTTCTGTCACAGTAAGTATCTGATCACATTATAATATGTGGAATTTAACTGACTAATATTTTATCCGATCCTGGATGGAAATTTAGCGAATTCTTATGTTCAAGGCATATTAAAGAATGTCACCAAAATTTTCTGCTCTACCTCTAATGATGAGAAAAGACAAGACACCCAGGATTCTGCTCTGTTTTAACAACTGGGCCCCAACCTTGAGTCCGTTTAACTCAGGGTCTAAGACAACACAATGGCTATGAAACTGTTCTGTGTCTGTACCGTTCAATATGACAACCACCAGCCCCATATGACTGCTGAGCACTTGCAATGTGGCCAGGGCAACCGAGGAGCTGAAGGTTTAATTAACTAAAACAGCACACAGTGGGCGGTTACTAACTGGACCACACAGGACAGCAAAGCATCCTTGGCACTGGAAGCTCTCAGCTTTTGCAAGGCAGAATCTTGGGGATGAGTGAAATCCCCCCCACCCCACCCCTGACACTGAAGAAGCTATACTACCAGTCAGAGATCAAACACTACAAACTAAAATCTGCCTGGTGGAAAGACACTACCCCTGATTTAGAGGTTAACAGGAAGAAATATATCCTCTGCTATTTACCAAGAAAAATACAAGCAAAGGGCGGTATACTGTTGAGAAAACCTTTAACAGCAGAACACTTACCTTGGTCAATTGTGCACACTTGTCCAGTAGTTCTGACAAGTGTTGGGTAGTCTCTATAGTAATGATCTACGTAAGGCTCCAATTTTAAGTCCCTAAAACAATGGAACATATAAAAGGAATTAACAAGCAAGGTATTACGGTATTCTCCTCCCAAACAGTTAAGAAGACTCATCAGTTGACCTTCTTTATTTAAAACATTTACTTAGGAGAAAGAAGACAACCACACCTAGAGTCTCTGCATTTTATCTCTGGACTTTAAAGTGCCTAGTATGACAAATGCAACCGAAACTCCTTCTGCTAGATAAATTTTGAGGGTAAAACTGCTGTGAAAACTGTGGTCCAATTTCTCCTCTGTTAATTTGTTAGCTATGCGATCTTCAGGAAGTCAACTTTCTGAATCTCAGTAATTTTTCTTCTAGAAAATGGTGGAACACCAGTCAACTCACCCTCAAGCTTTTAAGATTAAATAATATGTATGAGAAATACCTTATAAAGTGTAAAACATTATACCAATTTTACGTATTTCGAAGAGCCATGATTACGGTTTGAAAATCATTTCATTACAAAAGTACCTTCCTCATAGTAATGCCTTGTCATTAAGAGAAACTAACCATCAATTAAAACTGTCGTGTCTCAGAAAATAATTTCAGTATCTCAAGGAAGGTAACATAAATTAGAAAATATACTACAACCTTAACTCAGAGGTTGGCATTTTAATTCAAACTTAATTTTATCACCAAGGGTCACAAAGGCTCAAACAACACCTAAGTATAAACATTTTGAGTTCAGTGCCAAACACAAGGTGCTAGAAAAGACTGTTGAAAATACCATCAGAACAGTCTTATTGTAGATCCACTACAAGAGCCTGAAAGACAGGGAAGACCAGACTGGGGCAATCAAGGACCAGCAAAGAGAACCAACATCTAGCAAATGGCACCTGTTCTCAAAAACAAACTTGAGAGGCTCCCCTGGTGGCTGAGTGGTAAAGAATCTGCCTGCCAATGCAGGAAACATGGGTTCCATCCCCGGTGCAGGAAGATCCCACATGCTGCGGAGTATCTAAGCCTGTGCGCCACAACTATTGAGCCTGTGCTCCGGAGCCCAGGCACGCAGCTACTGAAGCCCACACACCTATAGCCCAGGCCCCACAGTAAGAGAAGCCCGCAGAATGAGAGGCCTGGACAGCAAACAGAGAGTAGCCTCCACTCGCCACAACTAGAGAAAAGCTCAAGCATCAACGAAGGCCCACCACAGCCAAAAATAAATAAATAAATTTTAAATGGTCCACACCAAAAAATATATATATATATATTTTTCTCCTCAAAACTTAAGCATGTTTCCTCATCACTGGAACAGGGACTGTAATACCTACTTTGACAATTTCTACATGTAAAGTACAATTTTGTTAGTTTAAACCCTGACAGCTCAGTTGGTAAAGAATTTGCTTAAAACACAAGAGACTCCAGTTCGATTCCTGGGTTGGGAAGATCCTCTGGAGAAGGGATAGGCTACCCCCTCCAGCATTCTTGGGCTTCCCTTGTGGCTCAGCTGGTAAAGAAACCGCCTGCAATGCGGGAGACCTGGGTTTGATTCCTGGGTTGGGAAGATCCCCTGGAGAAGGGAAAGGCTACCCACTCCAGTACTCTGGCCTGGAGAATTCCATGGACTCTATGGTCCATGGGGTCACAAAGAGTTGGACACGCCTGAGCAACTTTCACTTTCAAACACTATTTGAATCTAAGGCATCATTATAACAACAGCAGGCGTCATCATAGACTTTCCACCACAATCATGGTGTCAAAATGAAAGCCAAACAGGTTATCCTCACTGTGTAACACACTACTCTCATGCCTTTTCCACTCATCTGAGGACAAAAAGCTGCAACCCCAGCCTGACCCACAGCCCTTACACAATGGATCCCTTCAAACAGTTCTGTGGCTTACGGAAAATGCTCCTTTTGGCTAAGAAGGCAGAATTCAGAAATTTATTTGCAAGGTTCCTATCTGACGTTCATGGCCAAGAATTCAGTCATCTACTGACGTGGAAATTTTTCATCTATAAACGATATTTACCTTGCCAACTGGACGAGAAGTTCAACAAGTGAACGAACCCCTTCTCCCATTAGAGTGTTCAACTTGAGTTCCTCATAGACCAGGTGAAGAACAAAAAAAATTGCAGGTATGTGAGTGAATAGAAGTGTAGAAGAGTCCAAACTGAGATTCTGGGAAAAATCCTCATCTTTCATCTGTGAAACTTCCAAAGGACTCAAACACAAAGATCTGTTCAAGAGATGAGACTCAACATTCTGGTGGTAGTCTGAATTTAGTAAATATTCCCAGTCCTAAGAAGAATAAAAAGGATATTAGCTTTCTAAATAATTGTACTGTCACTATTAAAAAAGAAGATCAAATTCACTTAAAAAAACTCAAGTTCCATTTTCACATTAAGTTGTTAACATTATTTTAAAAAAAACCCCACAATGCTGAAAAATTACTACCAATACCTAACAGCTAAGTCATTTCCAAGTGCCAGCAATAAATATTAAGACAAGCCACCTTTAAAAATCACTTGAATCATACCCTTTTAAAGAAGAGACTTTAGTAGAAGAATTCTACTGCTGAAGCCGAGATTGAAAGAGAAAAATTTAAGATTATTTTAGGCAATGTCTCATGGGCCACAAAAAAAGGAAGCCTAGAAGTGTAGACAGGCAGGTGTAGGGACCACTACACTGATTTGGGTTTGGGTAAGAGGAGAGATCTACTTGAATCCAGCTGATACACATGTATTTCCATGTTGACAAGAAGCTGAGGCTAGTAATATACCTAATAATCAACTGAATTTTATATTTGAGCTGGGCTACACTTTACAAGTATTGAGTCTATTTTAGTTTCTACTTTTCTTGGGGACAGTCTTGATCCCTGTCTCCTGTACAGTGTCCTGAACCTCCGTCCATAGTTCATCAGGCACTCTATCAGATCTAGTCCCTTAAATCTCTTTCTCACCTCCACTAGATAATCATAAGGGATTTGATTTACATCATACCTGAATGGTCTAGTGATTTTCCCTACTTTCTTCAATTTAAGTCTGAATCTGGCAATAAAGAGTTCATGATTTGAGCCACAGTCAGCTCCTGGCCTTATTTCTGCTGACTGTATAGAGTTTCTCCATCTTTGGCTGGAAAGAATATAATCAATCTGACTTCAGTATTGACCACCTGGTGATGTCCGTCTGTTGAGTGACATTGTACAGGAGACAGGGATCAAGACCATCCCCAAGAAAAAGAAATGCAAAAGAGCAAAATGGTTGTCCGAGGAGGCCTTACAAATAACTGAGAAAAGAAGAAAAGCAAAAAAAGCAAAGGAGAAAAAGAAAGATATACCCATTTGAATGCAAAGTTCAAAAAAACAGCAAGGAGAGATAAGAAAGCCTTCCTCAGCAATCAATGCAAAGAAATAGAGGAAAACAATAGAATAGTAAAGACTGGAGATCTCTTCCAGAAAATTAGAGATACCAAGGGAAAATTTCATGCAAAGATGGGCTCGATAAAGGACAGAAATGGTATGGACCTAAGAGAAGCAGAAGATATTAAGAAGAGGTGGCAAGAATACACGGAAGAAGTGTACAAAAAAGATCTTCACGACCCAGATAATCACGATGGTATGGTCACTCACCTAGAGCCAGACATCCTGGAATGCGAAGTCAAGTGGGCCGTAGGAAGCATCACTACGAATAAAGCTAGTGGAGGTGATGGAATTCCAGTTGAGCTATTTCAAATCCTAAAAGATGATGCTGTGAAAGTGCTACACTCAATATGCCAGCAAATTTGGAAAACTCACCAGCGGCCACAGGACTAGAAAAGGTCAGTTTTCATTCCAATCTCAAAGAAAAGCAATGCCAAAAAATGCTCAAACTATCTCACAATTGCACTCATCTCACATGCTAGTAAAGTAATGCTCAAAATTCTCAAAACCAGGCTTCAACAGTACATGAACCATGAACTTCCAGATGTTCAAGCTGGTTTTAGAAAAGGCAGAGGAACCAGAGATCAAATTGCCAACATCTGCTGGATCATCGAAAAAGCAAGAGTTCCAGAAAAACATCTACTTCTGCTTTACTGACTATGCCAAAGCCTTTGACTGTGTGGATCACAACAAACTGGAAAATTCTGAAAGAGATGGGAATTCCAGACCACCTGACCTACCTCCGAGAAATCTGTTTGCAGGTCAGGAAGCAACAGTTAGAACTGGACATGGAACAACAGACTGGTTCCAAATAGGGAAAGGAGTACATCAAGGCTGTATACTGTCACCCTGCTTATTTAACTCACATGCAGAATACATCATGAGAAATGCTGGACTGGGTGAAGCACAAGCTGTAATCAACATTGCCAAGACAAATATCAATAACCTCAGATATGCAGATGACACCACCCTTATGGCTGAAAGTGAAGAATTAAAGGGCCTCTGGATGAAGTGAAAGAGGAGAGTGAAAAAGGTGGCTTCAAAATCAACATTCACAAAATTAAGATCATGGCATCTGGTCCCATCAATTCAGGGGAAATAGATGGGGAAACAATGGAAATCATGACATACTTTATTTTTGGGGGCTCCAAAATCACTGCAGATGGTGACTGCAGCCATGAAATTAAGAGATGCTTACTCCTTGGAAGAAAAGTTATGACCAATCTTGACAGCATATTAAAAAGCAGAGACATTACTTTGCCAACAAAGGCCCAATCTAGTCAAAGCTATGGTTTTTCCAGTGGTCATGTATGGATGTGAGAGTTGGACCATAAAGAAAGCTGAGCGCCGAAGAATTGACGCTTTTGAACTGTGGTATTGAAGAAGACTCTTGAGAGTCCCTTGGACTGCAAGGAGATCCAACCAGTCCATCTTAAATCTGTCCTGAATATTCATTGGAAGGACTGATACTGAAGCTGAAACTCCAATACTCTGGCCACCTGATGCGAAGAACTGACTCATCTGAAAAGACCCTGATGCTGGGAAAGACTGAAGGTGGGAGAAGGGAATGACAGAGGATGAGATGGTTGGATGGCATCACCAACTCAATGGACATGAATCTGAGTAAGCTCCAGGAGTTGGTGATGGACAGGGAGGCCAGGGAAAGAGTCGGATACGACTGAGTGACTGAACTGAACTGAACTAGTTTCTACTTGTGATTTATTGTATTGTGTTGAGACAGTCTATGGTTGTATTGTATACAGTTGTATTGTGTTGAGATAATCTATTGTTTCTTCAGAACTTGGAATTTATTGGTGTTTCTATCAGGCTTAATACAGTGTATTATTCTAACTTAAAACTCTTGCAATAGACATAGAACCAATCATAAAAGTTAAAAATTTATAAGTCAGACAACCAAAATAAAAAACTCTTCTCAGCAAAAGATACTGTTAAGCCACATAGTGGGAGAAAATATTCCCAAAACACACATATAACAAAGAACTCATATCTAAAATATATAGAGAACTTCTTTAGATCAATAAATATTTTTAAAATCTTATTTACACCTGAACAAAAACTTCACAAAAAGATATGTAAGTAGCTAATAAGTATGTGAAATAGTGCCTAACGTGATGAGTCATTTTGGAAAAGCAAATTAAAACCACTTAGAGAAACCACTTTGTACACACTCAAATGGTTAAAAGGAAAAAGACTGACAGCAAATGCTGGCCAACTCATATACTGCTGGTCAGAATATAACATGGTACAATCAATTTGAGACCAGCAATGACCCAACAAGTGTACTGCTAGGTATTCATTTAGCCAAGAGAAATGAAAATATAGGTCCACAAAGCCTAGTTACTCAATGTGGGCAGCAGCTTTCTTCATAATAGTCAAATAATGGCAATAGGCTCCATATACATCCACAGAAGAATGAATATACAAACCATGGTACAGTCATACTACTGTCTCAATAGGAAGGTACAAACTACTGACATCGGCAACAACATCAATGAATCTCAAAAGCATTATGCTGAATGAGGGAAACTTTATACCAAAGACTACATACTATATTATTTTACAATATTAAGTTTTAGAGTTGGCAAGACTAACATATGATAGAAATCAAATCAGTGGATGCTTCTATTAAAAATGGCTCAAGAGAACTGTATAGAATCACGGAAATGTTTTGTCCTTAAGAGCAGTGTGGATTACACGAGTGTCTATTTGTCAAAACTGATCAAACTGTAAATTTAAGATCTAAGCATTTTATTTATGCAAATTATACTTCAATTTTAAAAGAATGTGTTGAAACACAAGAATATACCCATGGGATCTGATATGTTTGAGAACTTAAACTAAAGAAACACTGCATAATAAATGTTCTCATTTAAGGTGATGAGTTGGCAGTAAAACATCTATAAACTCAAATTTATATCACAGCATTATGTATGTTTTAAGATGATCATTAAAGACAAAAGTAAATAAACAATCACAGAAAACTTGACAGGCCCTATCCTTCAAAATAACTGCCATTTAGTATTAAAATAAGCAAAAGCTGTTAAAAATATGTACAAATCAACAGGAACACCACAAATATGGGGGACTGGTACAAGTACCCACAAACTAATTTGTATCAGCAAGAAAAAACAATGCTTACATCATCAGATCCCGTCTCAGAAGGCCTTGCCTTTTTGGGTGCAATGACTGGGGAAAGCGATCCTTCAAAGTCAAACTGGAAGATAACCCCAAAAGAGAAGACAAAAATCACGTAAATTTATCACTTACAACAGATCAACTTAAAGGACTCAGCGATCAATTCTACCAATTACAGAAACTGAGGAATGACATGAAAATTCATTTTCTCATCTGGAAAAACATGATACGAACACCTTTCTTCTAGGGTCATTGTGAAGATTAAATGAAATCATCTATATAAAGCATCCAGTCTGGCGCCTGGGCTCATAGGTTCTGCAGCAGTAGCTTCCTTTCCTCCCCACTTCTCTCATGACATAGATCTTCACTCCATTCGTAGAACAAGAACTATTAGTCATATCCAAAATACACCCAGTCTCAAAGAATCAACCCAATGTTAGCCAAAAGTCAGAGCTAAGCAAATACACATTTAGAGACATATATTTAGAGTCTGTCTATAGTGACAGCCCAACAATTCTCTGGCAGAGATGGGTAGCTACTCTCCAAAATCTGAGTTCTCCTCTTTCTTCTTGACCCACAGCCAGGCTGCAGTATCCCGGCCCTCACAGTGAGATGTGGCCCTGTGACAGTGACTATGAATGAGAGTGGATGTCATCGATGCCAGACTAGTTCATGACACCCTCCCACGCATGCTCCCCTATGCTCTATTCCTCGCATCTGACTGGGTGGTGTCAACTCTAAGGTGATCTTTGAAGCCTCAGGTTGAAGAGGACAGATGCTCCATTAGCCTGGGTTCCTAATTAAACCATGTGGCCTGTTTACCTGCTAAGCACTGTTAAAGGAACAAGATACACATTTCTGTTGCGTATGCCACTGTATCTTTTAATGGCTTTCTGTTATAATAGCCTTTCCTAATACAGTTACATAAAAGCAGTTTTCTAAAAGTTCAGCCTAATTCAATCTTCCCTGGCATAACCTTAGCCCCTTCTGCTACTTTGCACAGGCACTGAACTATCAGTTCATCAATCATAACCATATAAATGGTAATGTCTATTTTCCTATGTTATAGAAACCTACGTATTTATCAACCTTATTCATCTGAAAGTTGATTTATATATAAAAACTAAACATAAACAGCAATATTTAAAACTGAACATTTAAATATAAAACTGAATAAAGTTAATTTTTAAAACTGATCAAAAGAACTGGTTTTCTTATGAAGTATTCAAATAAAACACAGCCCAAGAAAAAGACAAAATACTGTATGATATCACTCATTGTGGAATCTAAACTATGACAGAAATGAACCTACAAAACAGAAGCAGACTCACAGAGAGAACAGCCTTATCCTTGCCAAAGAACAAGAAAGGAGGGAGAGGGGTGGACTGGGAATTTGGGGTTGGTAGATACAGACTATTACATTTAGAATATCAAAATGGCAAGGTCCTACTGTATAGCACAGGGAACTATATTCAATATTCTGTGATAAACCATAATGGCAAAGAATTTTTTTAAAAGAATGTATTAAACACACAAAAACTGAGCCCAACTTATACACAATATTATCAAAAAACAAAAATGACAAGAGTAAAATCAAAGCAACAAATGAAATGATTTTACGTGAAACTTTAACCAAACACAGCATGCATACACAGACACAATCTAAGTCCCACAATCAGAAAGAACACCCCTGTTGTGGTTATCAAACTCATTAAGACCTGGAGTTACGGGAAAGAATAGCGGAAACTGATACAGATACCTTTTTGTCACACATATGGATGTTTTATTTTCATTATTTTAATATGTCACCGCTTAGCCAACCCTGTTATATAATCCTGTGGATCACTGACCTTGATCTATCATAATCTCACTATAAAATATTCATTTATCTGCCCTCTCCTGGGACAGTCAATTCAATGGGAGGAACTATCTTGTCTTGCCTAATGCTTATCTGAAAAGCCTGGCTTCATGCCCACAGCAGGGACTCAATATCTAATGAAAATAAGAGCATCCCAAAGGACAGAACAGTTAACCTCAGATGCAACCACTCAGAACCTGTGAACCAAAAAGAAACATCATCTGGCCCAGAGCTGTCATTTAACATCAGTAAATTCAGGAAGGCCCAAAGAAATTCCAGAGTCACATAGCTGGTCATTGGCAGAAATTCTGTACTCTCTACTCTCCACCCTATTACTTAACTGACAACAAAAAGGATATATCTGGACAAAACAAATAAAAACCATTTGCCACTGAGGACCATTTCATCCTGAGCTTTCACTGTAAGGACAACCAAGACAAGGTTTAACTATGCAGTCATCCAAATAAATGTCAAAGCAACTCAGTCTCAGGGCTCATTTCCTTGTTCCTTCTCTTAGGGCTACCACGCAACAAATTAAAGAGTCAGATTCTTCTTTACAAAAGAAAAACACAGCTGCGTGCTTGGTCCTCTTTGCAACAGGAACCATGAGGGGGCTCTGGCCCTCTGCGAGAGAACGAGGCACAGCGATGTGGATTCATCAGGTCCTGCAGGACAGCAGCACGCAGAAACTACAAGAAGCTGAAGCAGACTTATTCATATGCAGAAATCCTCAGTTTCTGTAAGGCTCAACTCTTTCATATTTAATAAAGAATGGAAACATCTGGACTGAAGTAGCATTCATGCAATTGTTTGGACTAAGAAAACTGTCTATTTTCCCAGTAAAACTTTTCCCAAGGACACTGCAGAAGGCAGTTCTTTCATATGATACAACACATATAAACTCTTAAAAACAATACTTCATTTAGGTGGACAAGGGCTTTCATTCAGCCCATGTTCACTAAGCATCCGTCCTTGCCAGGCACTGCTATTTTCCTTCCTAATGGGAGCAGAGACACACAAAATAAGTAAAGAGGAGAATAAGCGGGAGACAAGGGACAAGTCCAATTCTACACAGAAGAGACACGGCAGGCTGCACTGAAGTGACTCCGGCCGAGGCCTCAGCTTGTTTTGCCTGATGAAGGCATTTTCTCCAGCATGCGCGCATGTGTGCTCAGTCGGGTCTGACTCTTTGTGACACCATGGGCTGTAGCCCACCAGGCTCCTCTGTCCATGGGATTTCCCAGACAAGAATACTGGAGTGGGTTGCCATTTCCTTCTCCAGGGATCTTCCCGATCCAGGGATCAAAGCTGCGTTTCCTGCACTGGCAGGAAGATTCTTTACCACTGAGCCATCTGGCAAGCCTGCATTTTCTCCAGAGGGAAGAGCAAGTGTGAAGACCCTGAGGTAGGAACACGCTTGGACACGTTTGTTCTTGTTCAGGACAAACAATGGAAAGCAGTGTGGTAGAGACAATGTGAGCGAGGCAGGGATGAATCAGAGGTAAAAAAAAAAAAAAAACAACTGGAAAACCCATCCCCATTTACCTATACAGAAATAATAAAAATTCTCTCTGAGTTGGCAAAGGTTCAGCACACCAAGAATAATGTGGGAGGTGAAGCAGGCACTTTTAAATGACACTGGTGAGAATGCTGATTGGACAGTCAGTCCTTTTTGAACATTATTTGACCCAGTAATTCCTCTTTTAAGGTTCAATTCTTGAGAACTGACTAGAGATCTAAAGATTTGTGTACAGAGAATGTTACTCAAATTACTCATAACAAAAAAACCTGATTCCGCAATGTTCAATTATTAGCTATTGGGGCTTCCCTGGTAGTTCAGATAGTAAAGAATCTGCCTGCAATATGGGAGACGTTGGTTCGATCCCTGGGTTGGGAAGATCCCCTGGAGAAGGGAATGGCAACCCACACCGGTATCCTTGCCTGGAGAATCCCATGGACAGAGGAGCCTGGGGGGCTGCAGCCCATGGGGTCACAAACAGTTGGACATAAGCAAGCGACCAATACTTCTACTTTTTCACAATTATGACAAAGCCATATGGTACCCTATAATGAGAACGATAATCGGGGGGAAGGAGGTTGCAGAATTCTTAATATGGGAAATGTTCATTGATATGATGTTTATGAGAAGCAACAATGAAAATGTTTACAGTGGTTATGTCTTAGTATTATTCTTTTTTTAATCTCTCCATTTTCCAAATTTTCCTCAGTAAGCACATATACTTTTATAATGAAGAAAAACAATGATTTTTTTAAATTGATTTGCTGGTATGAAACCCAAATGTATTGACAGGTACAGCTGAGTTACCTTGTAAGTGTGATCTAGAGTGATTTCTTCAGAGTGAACCAGGCAAGGCTGTCCTGGTAAAGATCTCCAGAAGCAAAACGAAAACACAGAGACTGAGGATCCTACCCTGCTGATTTGTGAATAACCTATGAAGGACCCATAACAAAGCTTCTCGGGAGGGAGACGAGGAGCTTAGTTTGTATCACTGACAGACTAGATATTTAGGCTAAAGTACTTTTTTTTTTTTTTTTTGCAGGCTAAAGTACTTTAAATCCCCTTCAAAATTAAACCTTCCTCATACACCAAGCAATAACGCGGAAAAAGAGAATCTGGGCCTCAAGAGAAGAACATTAAGCCATGAGTCAGAAGATTCACTGTAGGCCCAGTTTTGAGCGAATCTCTAGTCTGTGATCTCCTTGTGACTGTTTCTTCATCAGTAAAACCAAGACTACTCCTACTAATCTAAGCATAATTTGCAGCCATGTTACAACGATAAAATGAGAAATAACAGCCAAAGTGGTTTATGTTATAAAAACATGATTCTAATTACAAGTAGAACATTACCATTAAATTAATATTTGACTTACAATGTATAGATACAATAAGCCTTAGCATTATTCCATTTTGATGAATAAGGTATGCCTACTAGTACACTGGTGTGTTACACACTCTGAATGTTGTATTATCAATTATGCAAACATTACACTGATAACGGTGTTATCTCAGGAGGAAAAACGATCATCTGTACTCACATTTCTTGTCCATGCTAAGCGGTCTGTGTTATAACCCATCATGTTCATGAGACAGGTCACAAACAAGTTCCACTCCGAGTGATCGCTGGGCCCTCCTGGGGCACTGTGGACACTGTACCACTTGACAAGCATCTGAACCGCTATTTCTTTCGGCAGAATGAACTTAATTGCTTGCAAACAAGTTTGTACTATTGAAAGCAAAGATTAATTTTAGTATGCTTCCTAGGCATGCATTTCTTTTCCCCTTTTACTAAGGGTTTTGAATCACTGCTATACAAAGGTCAAGCACTATGAAAGGGGAACTGCCGTTAAGGAGCTGGTGGGACACAAACCTGACCGAGCCAGTCACCTGACTCTGAACTTAACAGGGCTTGTGAGAGGTCTCGGAGCAGTGTTTTCGTCATCAATTTTGGGTCAGAAATAGAATAACCACATAGCCCAGGTTACCTAAGACAGAAATGACATCTGTGGCCCCAACAATTATTAACAGCTTCCCATTTTTGCTCTCAAAAATGTCCTAGTTTGGGCAATGAATTAAAGATCATTCTAACAAAACCACACAATTTCTACACTAATAAATTCATATAAAATATTGTTTCAATACTTCAGTAAATATAGAATAATCAATACATACATCCTCAAATAAAAACATTCACCTAGCTTTAAAATATGCTTTAAATGATTAAACATTCTGGTTAACCAAAGCTTTGTAACTTTTCATTATTTCTGACAGCCCTGGTTCTACGGTGTTTTACATGCTGTCTTCAACAGATCAGTCAATACCACGTCATCTCCATCTTTCTTAATGGCTCGACGCCATTAGTATGACAATCAGTTATAGCGCTATGCTGTCACATAGCAACTCCCTCAGGGGGGCAAGACCTATCGCTATGAAGAGGCCTAGGTCTGCTTTTGGCAAGAAATGGCCCCGACCTGCAATGTTTCTGTATACCCACATAATCTCTTTAGAGGACTTTTTCCTTCCCTTCCCAAATCCACTGTTACCAGGGCCCATCCTTAGCAGTATATGCTTTTTCTCATCAATTTTCTATGTGTGTGCACACACAACCAAGGCTGGAATCAAATGAAACCAATGTCAGAAAACCAGATAACCGAGTTTGTCATGGTTCAATCCAAAATCAGTGTAAACCAGATACTGACTGAGGTGCTGAGGAAAGTTTTATCAAGTACAAAACCTTCTGTGCACAAACTATGTGACTTCTATTTGCTCCTGCAAGAGTAAGATTTCACTTTGTTTTCATTTATTTTAACTAATCCATTGGTTGTTTTTATATATTTTGGTTAGGCTTATATTTCTTGAGATCACTGGCTAAATACCCTTTAGAAAAGCAAGGCAGCTCCATACCAACTCAGAATATCGTCTACCATACTGATGAAGAGTACTTCCTAAAATGAGAAAGGCACTCCAGCCCACTTGGCAAATTCGAGATCACAAAATCTGCCAACCTTCTGCACTAGAAGTTGGGTTTTGAAACTAACAGACATCCTGAATTTTCTTATATCACACAGGCATTGTTTTCTTAACTTAACATCTGTTGGCAAATCTTTTCGATTACATGATTTTCTTTAGTATTTAACGTTCAGAAATATTCTCCACCTAGTACTTTCCAAATTGCATTTCAATAATTCAAGCAGACTCTGATTTTATCAAAATACTTCTGAGTGTATTTTTGCTAAAATGTTAAGTTTTCCTCAAAGGCAATTATGTTAATTTCTCAATTATTCTTAACAATCGAGATATTATTTTTGGATTAAAAACCATCAAATATGTGAAAAACTGTTTTAGTTGCTTGGGCTTGTTTCTCAGACTTTCTTGCAAGAGGCGCGTCCACATGCTACAATCTCACTGCACAGCTTCCTCCTCCTGAGAAAGCTCACAGAGGTGGAACCAGCATGCGCTCCCGGGCCCCAGCCTTGGTGCACACACGGATGGGCCGCACAGCGCTCAGCAGCGCGTCACAGCTTCTCAGCGCAGGAAGAAGGCTCATCCCGTGGCTCCAAAACAGCAAAGCGTTTAAAGCCCCAATTGTTAATGTGCATCAGCAATCACGCCAAATCTTTTAAATCAAACTAAGAACACATGCAAGTGAGGTCTGATCCTCAACCATACCTAATTCAGAGGTGGCAATTTCAGGAATAGTGATCCTCACCATGGAGCCATTACTCAGTTCCTAGGGAGAATATGGAAACAAATAAGGGCAAGTGAATAGAATCTGCTCATTCTAAATCTCTGGATGTCTAAAAAATAGCTGATGTTTAACAAGACTGTTTGCCTGTCAAAGAAAAATGCAATAAGATATACCAAAAATAAGTAGTATTTTTTTCAAACAGAACTGAATACTTTGAAATTTCAGACACAATAAATGTGCTTATTTATAAGACATTAACAAAAACTCTTATCTTTAAACAAAGTGCCTAATTTTCATATAGATACTAAGAGTCACCATCACCAAGTCTCACTTTTAACAACAACAAAAATATGTCTATATTAAAATTCAACTGAATGAACAAGTTTTGTTTCCAATACACTTTTTAATAATATAGAAACTTTAGAAAAAAGCTGGATGAAACTACTTTAAAGAAAAATAGGGCAAAAAAATGATGTATTACAAGCGCTTTTAAAAAATCACATGAAATATTTGTTTCCACTTTTCAGACAAAACTCTGCATTCTGACAAACTTTACATGACAGCCATAATTCTTGGAAAGCTATCCTGCCTTTTAAAAATAAATGTGCACACTTACTAGCGTTACCCTATTACGGACAGGGTCTCTTATAGAATGAATGTAAGTCCCGAGCTGTTGGAAAGTACAATCCTCAGTATAGAGAGACTCATGAAGCTTTGAAGAATCCCTCAGTTCTGGAACTGGGGACACCAGAACCTGTACAGGGTCATAAATACAACATGTGAACCATTTTTGAGAAATGAGGATGAAGAAATTACATGTCTTTTTTGCATATGGTCTAACAATTGTACACAATGATTTTACACCATTCTAAGTATAACTAAGTAGCCTGTACCAAGGTCCCCACCGAGAGCAACTATAAAAACTCAATAAAAACAGGACATCTGATCGATGGCACTGGAGAGTTGTGGAGATAACCTGGACTTGAGGGGCCAACATCAAGAGAGAAAGGAATCAAAAGTAAGTGGCCCCACAGTTTAATACCACTTGGGATCTAATACCACTTGGTCTATCTTTAATCCCAAGATAAACCCATCTGAAACACAAATCCTAACATTCTTAACTGCATCCTCTAAAACCGACAATGTCTTAGTGACTGTATTCAGAATGAAAAAGCTTTTTATCCTTTCTTCTTTAAGAGCATGTCAGGGAGAGTGTAAGTCCTAGCTCTACCACTTATGAGCTGTATGTTTTTAGATAAGTAACCTCCCTGTATCTTCATGTACACATTTGTAAAACAAGGATTAATATTTTCCTAATAAAGCTGTTTTAAGGGACTAAATGAGTTAATACACGTACAATGCTTGGAACAGTATCTAGTACATAGATAATACTAGAATATCCCACCCCTTGCCCTGCCTTACCCAACAGACCACATGGATTTTTAAAAGTATTCATTCATTCCTCAGACTTGTTGAGTCTTAACTTGTATGCCAAGAGGTGGAGGTACAGTTATATGTTAGCAATGTTCTGCACTGACCTGCCTCCACGCCCACACCCATGGGATTCCTCTTTACCCGAATGCCCCCTTCCACCTACAAATACTTTATTTGTCCTCCAGGTCCAAACCAAGTCAGACACATCTCTCAGAGTTCCCAGTGCTACACAGTAGGTTCTCATTAGTTATCTTTTAAAAATATGGGACGTTTCACAGATTTGTGTGTTATCCTTGAGCAGGGCCCATGCTAATCTTCTATCATTTCAATTTTAGTATACTGCTGCCGAAGCGAGCATTAAATTACGGTTTCTTAAAACAGACAGTACATCTGAATCACACAAGTAAACGGTGAGCGCCCTGATGGAAAAGAAGGCGTCCCCCTCCTCACTGCAGCATCCTCAGAAAAGCTCCTCACACATCACAAGGGAAGTCACTGTACGTTTACCGAACCATTTGGGTTTGAAAATATTCATATTCTACAAGCATTAGCTAAACTTCCAATTTTACTGTTTTTAAAACAGAAAAAATGTTAACCATAGAAAGAGCTAATATTTGACCCAACTTCTCCAAAACTATCAATTTTTGACAACACCTACTCCCCTTCTCACCTCATCCAGGGATCCAAGCAGCTTACTCAGAGGGTTAGTAGTAGTAACACCGTCAAGCGGGGTGCTGGGCCGAGGCATCGTGTTGGACATCGTCAGGGAGGGAGCTGGCAGCCCAGGAATAAAAACCTTCCCCACCTGAAAGAAAAATGTTAAAAATGTGGGGAAAAAATATTAGCTTTCAGGTATCATGTTCTTCAATGAAACATTAAGGCATGTAAGCATGTATTTCTTTTGCTATTTCAAAGTTTACGTTCACCACACACAACTAAAAAACAGGGAGAATTAAAATTTCAATAACATATCAAATTCCACCATCCAACTACAAACATCTTGACATAAATTCTCTTAGTCTGATTCCTTCTTTTCATTACTAAGAACTTTTTGAAGGCAGGAAACGGGGAATGTTAATACAGTTAAGACATTAAAATTCAAGTATGTCACACACTCTTCCACCTTATTGGAGGTAAAGGCAGCAGGCACATTAAGCTTTCAGAGATTATAAGCATCAGTCTTATTAAGTCTCCTGGCAGAGAGAAATAAGTGTCATTTATGTCTTGGGGCCAAAAGAAATTAAGCTGAAGTGACACTCAGGAAATTAAACCCAACCTAGTCCAAACTGTGCTCTCCAGCTTGCAGTCCATCATAAACTCTCAAACACTTCTTCCTCAGAAAACCTGACATAAAGTCCTCACTGACCTTAAAAGAGTGAGTCACTAATCATGCTAATCACTCTCTCTTTTAAGTATCCATAGGCTTCTCCGGAAAACAACATGGAAGTTCACATCCACACAGTCTGAAAACTTTTTTTTTTAAACTGGTTTTTTTGGGGGCTCCAAAATCACTGCAGATGGTGACTGCAGCCAGGAAATTAAAAGACGCTTACTCCTTGGAAGAAAAGTTATGAGCAACCTAGACAGCATATTCAAAAGCAGAGACATTACTTTGCCGACTAAGGTCCATCTAGTCAAGGCTACGGTTTTTCCTGTGGTCATGTATGGATGTGAGAGCTAGACTGTGAAGAAGGCTGAGTGCCAAAGAATTGATGCTTTTGAACTGTGGTGTTGGAGAAGACTCTTGAGAGTCCCTTGGACTTCAAGGAGATCCAACCAGTCCATTCTGAAGGAGATCAACCCTGGGATTTCTTTGGAAGGAATGATGCTAAAGCTGAAGCTCCAGTACTTTGGCCACCTCATGAGAAGAGCTGACTCATTGGAAAAGACTCTGATGCTAGGAGGGATTGGGGGCAGGAGGAGAA
Organism: Oryx dammah; assembly: GCF_014754425.2. Taxonomy (NCBI): domain Eukaryota; kingdom Metazoa; phylum Chordata; class Mammalia; order Artiodactyla; family Bovidae; genus Oryx; species Oryx dammah. Next base: position 524,494 of record NW_024070209.1, on the reverse strand, counting down.
GGGGACGACAGAGGATGAGATGGCTGGATGGCATCACGGACTCGATGGACGTGAGTCTGAGTGAACTCCGGGAGCTGGTGATGGACAGGGAGGCCTGGCGTGCTGCGATTCACGGGGTCGCAGAGTCGGACACGACTGAGTGACTGGACTGAACTGAACTGAACTGAACTTTACTAAAACTCTGAGAGTTAACAAACCTGACCATACATTAATTTTAAAACTACACTTTATAAAACTTCAGTTAACCTTTTCTCCTTTTATTAAAAAATAATTTGTCTACATTCACTGAAGCTTCCCTGTGTTCATAATGCCAATCCATCTAATGACCATGAGACCTAGACCTCCAAGTTGCTGTTGCTTAATCGCCGTCATGTCCAACTCCTTTGCAACCCCATGGACTGAAGCCCACCAGGGTCCTCTGTTCATGGGTTTCCCAGGCAAGAGTACTGGAGTGGGTTGCCGTTTCCTTCTCTGGGGGTCTTCCTGACCTGGGGATCCAACGTGCATCTCCTGCACTGGCAGGCTGGTTCTTTACCACCACCAGGGAAGTACTCCAAATAAGGTTCAACCTAAACCGAAGGGTTCATTTTCAATTCTTAAAGAAATCTTCTGCCAAATTCCACAGTCACGAGGTAACAAATTTTAAATATCAAACTAACACTAAAAAATAATAATTAAAGAAGCATTCCTACTAACAGCATGGGGTGCTATGTGTTACTTACCCGCACCACCCCTGTATACAGCACCAGGTTTCCACTGCTTTCCAGGACCAGCATAGTGTCTATCTTCTTGAAAAAAAAAAAGGCAAAAAAACACGTTTTTTCTAATTGTGCAAATTATAAAGTAGAGATTTCCAACTTCTCAGGAGCTCCGCCCGCATTTACCTCCACTGGTGCTGCGTCCTTTGCCGGGATGCTGGTGACAGAGCCGAAGATGAGCTGTGCTTTATCATTACTCGCTTGAAACTTTATACATCTAAACATTCGAATTAAAAAACAAATACAGTATTGATACATGCAACAAACCTGTGCTTATACTCAATTCAAGGCTATTAGGCTGACTATTAAATGCCCGTTTCAGGTTACTTACTGCTGGGTTCCATTTATATGACACCTTCAATGACAAATGACAAAATCACAGAGACAGAACAGATTAGTGGCTGCCGGGGATTGGGGGCAGTGGGAGGTGGGTGTGACATGCATGCTTAGTCTCTCGGTCGTGTCCAACTCTTTTGCAACCCCATGGACTGTAGCCCGCCAGGCTCCTCTGTCCACGGGATTTTCCAGGCAAGAATACTGGAGTGAATTATGATCTTCTCCTTCAGGGAATCTTTCTGACCCATGGATCGAACCTCTGTCTCTTGCATCTCCTGTGGCAAGAGGGTTTTTTACCAGTGAGCCACCTGGGAAGTCCAGGGTGTGGAGTGTGTGACTCTAAAGCGTAGCTAGCATGAGGGAGACCTGCGAGGTGATAAAGAAGTTCAGAATTTCAATTGTGGTGTCTATACACAGCGACATGTGAGAAAACTTCATTGAATCACACACACATGCACACACGCACAAATGAGTACATGTAAACCTGATGGTTTGAACAAGGTCTGTGGACTGTACTTGATGTCAATTTCCTTGCTTTGGTAATGCACTGTAGTTATGTAAGATGTTACCTCGGGGGGGACAAGTACTACATTACAACTTCTTATGATCTGTAATAATTTCAAAATTAAAGGGTCAATCACTGGCAAATATATGAATACATATTTCACCTAAGAAGATAAACAAATAGCTAATAAGTGCATTAGAAGATGCTCAACACAGTAAGTCATCAGGGAAATGCAAACTAAAACCACTTCAAACACACCAGAATGGCTACAATCAAAGGAAATAACAATATCAAATGTTGTCAAGGATGAAAAATTGGAACACTCAAAAATTGCTGGACAGAATGTAAAATGGTGCAGTTTAGTTGGAAAACAAATTTAGCAATTTCTTTAAAAGCTGACAATGAGTCCTCTTTGCAGCATCCTTCCATGCTGCCAGAACGGTGCACATGAATGTCCTGGCTGACGCTCTCAAGGGAATCAACAATGCCGGAAAGAGTGGCAAACGCCAGGTCCTTATTAGGCCGTGCTCCAAAGTCATCATCAGCTTTCTAACTGTGATGCTGAAGCATGGTTATATTGGCGAATTTGAAATCACTGATGATCACAGAGCTGGGAAAATTGCTGTGAACCTCACAGGCAGGCTAAGTAAGTGTGGAGTAATCAGCCCCAGATTTGATGTGCAACTCAAAGATCTAGAAAAACGGCCGAATAACCTGCCCCCATCCCGTCAGTTTGGTTTCGTTGTACTGACAACCTCAGCTGGAATCATGGACCATGAGGAAGCAACGAAAACACACAGGAGGGAAAATCCTTGGATTTTTTTCTCTAGGGATGTAATACATACAAATAAAATGCCTCAGAGGACCCCCCAAAAAAAAAAAGCTAACAATGAATTTATCATTTGATCCACTCCTAGCTATCTACCTATCTATGTACATGAATCACATATGTCCACACAAAGATTTTGGCTCCAAGGATCATAGTGCCATAACTCATAATGGTCAAGAGTAGAACAAACCAAATGTCCATCAACCAATGAACAAAATGTGGTACTACACAGTAAGAGGAATGAAATGTTTATACATGTTACAACGTGGTGAGTCCTAAAAAACATGCCAAGTGAAACAGGTAGCAGACACAAAAGACCATCTACTGTACGATTCTATTTATATAAAACATCCAGAAAAGGCAAACTTGCAGGGGCAGAAAGCCTATGTTCTGGAGGTCTGAGGTTGGGCACGGGAACACAGACTGACTAAAGTCAAGCACAAAAGATCTTTCAAAAGTGATAGAGGAAGTTTTAAATCTAGCTTGTGGTGACGTTGCACAATTGTAAATTTACTAAAAATCATTTAATTATACACTTAAAACATGTTAATTTTATGGTATATAAATTATTTCAATAAAGTTATTATGCAAAAAAAAAGAAAGTGAAAGAGAAAAAAGAAAAGAACAGCCCTAGAGAGAGAAGTACAGGTTCGATCCCTGGGTCGGGAAGATTCCCTGGAGAAGGAAATGGGAACCCACTTCAGCACTGTTAACTGGAGAATTCCATGGACAGAGCAGCCTGGCGGGCAACAGTCCAGAGTCGTGAAGAGTCAGACACAACCGAGCGACTAAGCACTAAACACAAATTTATTTACATGGATTAAATGAGAAACATAAACACACTTACCGCAACTGGAGCTCAGACTCTACTAAATAGCACAAGAACTTCTGCCCACAGAGGTCAGATGTAATAAAAACTTTGGAGGCCTGTGAATTTTTCTTCCTGTAATAGATATATTAATAAAGAAAATGGTGGCACTGGCTTAAAAATCTACCTCAGATGTTAATAAAAAGTCTTTGAAAATACAAGAACTACTAATTGGGCCAAGCAATAACCTTGAAGACATAAGAGCTCTTCTAAGAACTTAACTTCATCATCTCTAAGATTCCTCTCAGCTCTGACTCTGAGTCCACTGCATAGCTTTTTGGGAGAAATTACAATAAATGGAATCATTACCTACAGACTTTTAAATTCTACACTATGCTAGCTGTCTACTGCCAAAGTAATGCAAACTTGAATTCCTATCTCTTACAAGGTCTAAGGGGTCAGACTTTTTATAACATGACCTCTCCAATCTATCCTTACTCTCGAAGATTAGGTTCCAACTTCACCTCTCTTCTTTTAAACCATACACCAAAATTCTCCATTCTCAAAAGTTTCTTTGCAGAGCAGTGCAGAGGACTGGAACCGTAAAATAAGCATCTGCAATGTATCCAACTTAGCAATAAGGTATTTAAAGAGAAATGACTTTTTCTTTTAGTGACAGTATTTTCTTTCCATTTTAAATTTGGGGCCATACAATGCAGCACATAGGATCTTAGTTCCCTGATCAGGGATTGAACCTGTGACCCCAACCCCCACCCCACACTGGCAGCATGCAGTCTTAACCACTGGATCACCAGGGAAGTCCCCAAACAAATGATTTTTAAATACAGGGAATTTTTATGTTATATATAAGGAACAAAAATGGAACCTACTTCAACCCTGCACTCACATCTCCACTTTCCTCCAAGTATCCCTGACCGGTTGGCCTAAGAGCACAGGTGTGGCCTGCACCTCCCTGGCGCCCCAGTGCGGCCTAGCTGATAATCATCACCTTCTTTCTCCCCAGGGCCCGTCTCTCCTCCTGAGCTCCCGTCTGGCTCCTTGTTCCATCAGTCACTTCCTCTTCCCCATATTTTCAATGCTCTCCTGCTCTGGGTATGTAATCTCTGCAGCCAACTCTCTCACTTTAAAATGAGTCTTTCAATACACCGATGTACTAAAACCTCAGATTATATGAAGGACTTACTGGCTGCTTAGCTGACTGTAAAAATGGTAGCATGGTTCTGTAAAAAGTGTCCTTACTCTCTAGAGAAACACACTAAGGTATTTAGGGGCAAAGAGGAAGATGAATTTTCTCTAACATAGTTCGGGAAAAATGAAACCCTCCCTGGACCCTGAGGTGCCCTCTAGCTAGTTTTGGACCCTCATTCCCACTCAAAGGACTCCGTGGACAGTCCGTGCACTCAAAGGACTCCGTGGACAGTCCGTGCATCCATGCTCACCCCTCCAGTCCCCAATGACGTTTTCCACCCCATCCCACTACACCCTACGCCACCCGAGGTGCTCTAGACAAGGCCGCCAGGGAACTCGCTGCCAGCAGGCGCCGCCTCTCTGAGCCCACCCTCACTGCCACACTTCACCAGCATCTGACGCCACTGACACCATCGTCTCAAGTCTCCTTTCTCGGGTTCTATGACTTGTCCTGCTGCTTCCCCCGCCTCACCTCCCTTGCTCTGTCTGTCTGCAGTGACTTTATATCTTTTCACCAACCTCCTCCCCAAACATTAAGTTCCCAGGACTTCAGTCCCTAGCCCTTTTTGATTCTACACAGCCTGGTTTTAACTATTCAGAGGTCACAGACTGGGTATCTAATGAATGTTAAACCCTCTCCTAAAGAAAAGGCCTAGATACCACACGTACCTTTGATTACTATCTTTGATCCCAGAGGGTTACCAGAACCCCTATTCATCCACAGGCCCTCCAGGAACCCCAGGAACCCAACCTCTACACACAACCTCTACACACTCCATAAATTCCAATCCACCTGTCTTGCTTCAGTCGCCACTGTTAAGTGACTGCTCTTCCCCCTGTACTTATGACCCACACATAAAGCACCTCATTTCAGCTTTCATGAGACAGAACAGCCTAAACGGCCTTCTCTCTCCACCTCCTCTTTCTCAGCGCTTTCCCCTTCTCCTACATAAACAAACTGACAGTATTTCTAAGTCCTGGAACATACCACACACTCACACTTCCTAACTTTCCTCCTGATCCCCTCTAACTACTGTGCCCTGTCCACTTACCCACCCAGAAAACACCCAGTTGTTTTTTCAAAGCCCTGTCTACAGATCTACAGTGCCACCACCCTCCAGATATCTCTTTTTGAGGACAGGGACAGTGACTTGTGTGTGTTAGTGGCTGACCACAGCCGCTAACACACACTGGCACTGACTGACTGAATGATTAAAGAGAAGATAAAAGGAGGAAGGTCATGTAGAATGAGGGTCTAGTGGTGTTTCACAGAAGAACAGCTGATACTCAACTAACAGAGACAAAACTTAAGAAAAATGTTATAAAACCCCAAGTTGCCTAAACTACACAAATTAACTGTTTTTCCCTAAAACAGCAAACACTTCAAACGGGAGAGATTACTACTAGAAAGTTAAGAAATAGCAAATGACAAAAGAATATTTTTATGATCATCTTAATATCACTAATAGTCTCTACTGAAACTTAGGTAGCCTTTTATATTTCTATGCATTTTTGTAAGTATTTGTAACTGCTTATAGCAAGAAGCTTTACACAGAACATCAAGTGTTTTCTAGAACTTTTAGCATCATTTTTCTTTCAATATAAAAATATAGCCTCCAAACCTCAGGCGAGCAATCGTTTCTGTCCATAAGTGGTCGATACAAAGCTCAGGAACAATGGGCTCTGTTTCTGGTGCAAGAAAGGAGCCATTAGAATTACTGCTTGGAGAATGAGAAAAACTGTGTCTCTTTGGAGACTGATTATGGCTTGAAAGGTTGAACCTTTGCACCCCTGAAAACGAGTACACTCCTAAGGCAGGGGAATGGGCACGACTGCAAAACAAACAGAGAAAAGAGGGCACCATCATTAATAATGCGGGCTGACACGACACACTTTCCAATGAAGCTTTCCAAACACTATGTGTTCATGCAAACATTCAAGGCAGAAACCCAGTCAGAAATACAATTAAAAAAAAAAAAAAAAAGGAACAGCTACTTAAATGGTTTGTTAACATGCTTTATTATATTCTAAAGATTTAGAACTCCTGCTGGAGTAATTCTTTTTTTAACTGAAAATCAGTTCATCTTCTGCCTCAGAAAGGGAATCGCTTAGATTATTCAAAAAAGTCTAAACTATGTTCTTAGGTACTCAGACATACACATATGAACAAAACCCAGATTATATAGATACTAATAAAAACAAAAGCGGAAGCAAACTAAGCCAAAAGAAAATAGTACCAAAATATCTCTGGAATTAATATTCACCAAACTGCTGCCAAGGAGTGCTAACAATGCGGCACTCTTAACAACAAGAACTGGCAGCTTCTAAATATGACTCGCTGGCAAGGCAACACAGTAGGCCTGGAACCTTGGTAAAAGTAGCTCAATGGGCATACTGCTTTTTTTCTAAAAGGTACTCAGGAGCTGTCAAGAGAAATTTTAAATGCTCCCAATCACAACAGAAAGTTTAAAAAGAAGGTATCTTTTTCTTGAGACTTCTTGTTTAAAACAAGGAAACACATCCACACTGAAGTCCCACCTGAGAGCTGCCATGTTGGAAATGGAAGGTGAGCGGGAGTGCAGGCTGGGCGAGGAGGCGGAGCGGCTCTGGCTGTGGATAGAGTAGTTCTGGAAGGGGGACGCCACAGGGGAGTCGCCCTTGGAGAGGCTTCTGAGGTGCGCTGTGAGCGAGCTGCTAGTAGCCACGTTCTGGGGGGTGCCCCCCTGTTCAGAGAACTTTAAAACAACATTCCCTTCCTTAAGTCAAAATGAAGGGGGACGGGAGATAATAATTAGATTAGAAGGGCATTTTCTTTGCAGGGTAGTTCCCAGTTATTAAAGACATAACATTTTTTTCCCTAAGATACTCAATTTATTTCACAAGTGAGTCTTCTAAAAACATACAAATATTATACGTTCACACACATATATGGAGTCTAGGAAGGTGGTGTGCTGCCGGTGAGTCTATTTGCAGGGCAGCAGTGGAGACACAGGCATGGGACAGACTGTGGACATAGTAGGGGAAGCAGAGGGCGGCGGGTGGAGAGAGGAGCATGGAAGCATACACGCCGCCACACGTAAAACAGAGCCAGTGGGAGCTTGCTGTGCGACTCAGGGAGCTCAAACTGGGGCTTTGTGACAACCTAGGGGGTGGGCTGGGGTGGGAGGAGGAAGGCAGGTTCAAGGAGGAGGGGACATATGTATGCCTATGGCTGGTTCATATTGAGGTATGGCAGAAACCAAGAGAATAATGTAAAGCAATTATCCTCCAATTAAAAATAAACTTTTAAAATAATTTTTAATGAGTGGTAAAAAAAAATATGCAGGTTTTCAGTATTAACTATCTTTTTCTGTTAAGAAGTGACTTGCCTTCACCCTTACCTCTGTTTTGACTCTCCGGAGAGCCCACACAGAATGCAGACCTTGAACAGTGTCATAGGTCATGACAATGGAGGGATCGGTGTGGAGAAAGACAATTTTCATTGCATGATCTACAACATACTGTACCCGTGATGAACCAAAAAGACCTTAAAGATAAAACAGAAATGATCAAGTATAGGACAATGGGCTTCACAAGACTGTTGTTTATGAAGTGACTTCTTGCAATCCCTAAAGACACAGAGAAATGAAGGTAATTAAGGCATAAAATCCATTAATCTATTAATATGACATAATTAACTCTCCATTTTTAATACATTTACTTTGGGCATCAATTTCTTCAAACATATTAAAGATGAGAATGTTATGAGCTTTTATATCACACACATGTACTTAAATGTTAATGAATTTAAGCCATTAAACTCATCAACCACAGGTAAAAGGTCCATGATTCCTTTAATAACTGACTTATTCATAAATTTTAATCAACTATTCTGCAAAATTTGACTTCCTTAGTGGTTCTTCTGTATGAAATCTGTCCTCCATGGTAACCATTCAAATAGTGCTGAACAATAAGTACACTGCTGTTTCTGTTTTACTGGGAAGACATACAAAAATAAGTTTTTTCCCAGTGAGTTCAGCTTTTACATCTATAGTACCACAAACAAGTTCCTATTTCCTCATTTGACAGTTTCCGAAATGTTTTCCTCTCAATATTTAAAAAATTTATTCCACTCAAAATAACTATTACTAAAATATTTAGGAGCATTCCTCCAAGTTTTGTTTTCCTATACAAACATATTTTTTGTTTTTACAAAATTAGAATCATATTGCATTTAGTTTTGTACCTTACTTAACATGAATAAGCAATTCCTGAGATTACCAAATATTATTCAAAAACATGAGCAATAATGGCTGCATACCATTCAACCATTTGCTCTGACATGTGTGCTTAGGTTGTTTGTCATTGTTAGCAGTATAATATAGAATTATCAACAAACTTTTTCTGTATAAGGCCAAAGAGTAAATAGTTTAGGCTTTGCAGACCACAAACTGACTCGGTAGCGTAATTTATTTCGTTTCTTCCTACAACCTTTTAAAAAGGTTGAAACCACTCTTAGCTCATAAGGCTTAGGAAAATAAGCTGGATTTATTTGTAGTTTGCCAAGCCCTGATAGAGAAGATAAAAATCTCAGTGGTATTTCACAATATATACCTGAGACTATGTCCTTAAAACTGGTTAAAGAACGTAATTTTTTTTTTTAGCCTTCAAGTATCATTACTCATAATAATCTATGTTTGGTCACATTTAAAATTTTAAAATAAGCATCTAGAAATACATCTAGAAAATATTAAAAAATTGAGTCCCAGAAAATTATATTATGAGCAGGGTAAGTGAAATATTAAGATTTACACCATAAAGGTCTAAGCCCTCCATTTCTTTCTTCCAGAGAAAAGAGACAATTTTAGTTTATGTAAGTACTGTTCAGTTATTATTAATTACTGAGAAACAGAGTACAGAGTCATCTACAGGTAAGTTAGAAAATCTATCACTATTCCTGGCTCTATTTTTACTAAAGGAAGAGTTGTTTAAAAGTCAATACCAGGATATTCAAAGAAGCAATTAATATGAATTATTGTTTAACGCTTAAATTATTTTATCTTTATAAAACAAATCAAATTTTCATAACCTCCTTTATGTCCTCCCCACTCCCAAACTCAAATAAGAGTCTACGTAAAAGAATCTATAAAAACACACTTACTCCCAGATTTACAGATAAGCGGCGTGATCTCGTCCAGCGGATGCAGCATGCTGAACAGAGTGGGCAAGGGCTCCCTAGTGAAGACAAAGGGACAGTCACCAGCCCAGGACAGCTCCATCTGTGCACAAATTGTGAACATTCTCGGCAAAGAAATGTCTTCTGCAGACTACAGTCTCAAAGAGCAACCCTCTAAACTCTGAACATACCATTTTTCACAGTATCTTCGGTTTTCTTTCTAGAAATCTCTCTTATGCAGAGTAAGTCTACACACACACACCACACACACACACACGCACAGAGCACAAACTCAGTGTAGCCCAGGGAAGACCCACAAGCGCGCGCGCGCGCACACACACAGACACACACACACACAGACACACAGACACACACACACACACACAGACACACACAGACACACACACACACACACACACACACACACACACACACACACACACACACACACACACACACACACACACACACAACCAACCGAGAGCGGGGCGTAAGGCAGTCATTTTTTAAAAACACTTTTCTTAGTGGCACTGTGTCTCTGACAGCTAGCAAAGACATTTAGTCCGCTAGACCTATTTACAAAGGCACATACTTTAAAAAAGGAAGAAGAATGCATGCTTCAAGTAAATTAAATAGCTGCTTTTTAAGGAGTGACTGAAGAAGAAGGAAAAAAACAGACCTATCTGAACACAGAAGGCGATCACAATCTGTAAGCAATCTTCTTCAAACTTAGTATCTACTCCTTGCAACACACTGACAGATGACTGGATGTCCCTGCCCTTCCACGAGCTGAGAGCTGATTAGGGAGACAAACTAAACACATTACCACTTACTACACACCTAAGACTAGGAAGCTCTATGTCAGAGATTATATACATCAGCTCGTTAAAACTCTGCACAAAACCTAGGAAGTGAAAACATTCTTCCTTTAACAGGTAAGGAAACTAATGATGGAACAAAATAGCAGAGCTAAGAACTGAGTCTTACTATCTTTAAGCCAAGAGTTTGCTCAGTTTTACTACCTGGGGGCAAAAAGCTGAGATAATTAAGTGCCAAGAGAGAAGTGCCAATAGAACTCATAACTGTACAATGATGAGGTGAGAGAAAAGGCATCTATCTGCACTGACAGCATGGAAATTATCATAACCCAAACTTTTGGGTAAGCAATTTTACCTAAGAACCGGCAGAAAAAGCCCAAGGATTCTGACCTGCATACCTGGGTGGGCCTGGAGGAACCTCACACGAAGAGCTGCTTCGTTCGAACAGCAATCCATACTTGGTGGGCCAAACATTTGCAACCTATTTGGTAAAAGGGTAAGGAAAAACAGAAGTAAAAGAAACGACACTTTATAACATGTTTTTATGAAACAATATAGAACATTAGATTTTTCTTCCAATATAATAAGAGCTTTGCAGACTAACAATCTATAATTCTAACAAGGATATCTAAGAGAAAATCAAATATAAGGAAGAGAAGTTTGATCTAATATTCCCACCAGTGTCTAATATCAGTACTAAAATGTGATTATAGTGTAACGACTGCATCAGGGCATGAAAAAAGACGATGAGAAACAGGGAAAAAACTAATACTGCTCAAGTGGTTGAGTATAACCAAAGTGATTTCTTACATATGTCACTTAAACTGAAAACAAAAAAAATTCCCAGAAAAGATTTCACAATTCACTTCACTAGGTAATTTACGTTTTAGGCAAAGGATGGAAATGGCAAGCAACTACAGCTGCTAAAATTTAACTATTTCAGTAAAAATAACATTTGTGATTACACGATGTGAGAGCAGCAGTACTTCTGAAATCAATTAATTCAAGAATAATCTCCAATAAAACACAAAAAGATTGAAACACTCAGACTTACCTGAAAAGGTAAAGGAGCTATGTAATCCTTCCCTTCTATGCTATGCATGTTGATACATGAGCTTTGCAATATACATATGCATTTTTCCACTTCATCACTACCTGAAAACAGAGTACAAGATAACATGCTTTTTTTTTCAAAAAAGATTCCCAAGTACAAGCTACAATTTCCAACAGCACAAATTCTTTAATGAACAACATAAAAATGCTCAAGTTAAGCCACTATTATTAGTGGCTACTTATTCTGACTGAAAAAAAAATAAGATAAACATTTGGAATCATAAGATCAAATAAAATTTCAAAAAGAAACTTACTGTAGTCCTTATCAGACTTATCCTGTGATATAATGAAGTCACACCACAATGCCTAAAATCAAAACAAAATGCTTATTTAAGAAAATGGTATCTAAATAATAACTTATGAATTAATAATATCTAAATAATAGTGTCACGTACATAACTGTCCCACCTTATCAGCTCAACACATACATATGGGAATAAGGAAAAATAAGATAAAATTAGACTAATGATAACTATTTTCAGATAAACTATGTCTGCTAATAAGTTTTATGAAGAGAAAAGGGAAGACAAAAATCAACAAACATACTAGATAGAAGCTTGAAGCAGAAGTGAATTCAAATAGAGATTCAACCTATAGTAAACCCTGTATCCTATACAAAGCTGAAGATTATTATAAAAACTGAAAACTGCCAAGCTGTTTCACAATCTTCAGACTGACCTAATGATCTTATCACTCTCTGACACACCTAGAAATCCCTCCTTAAATGTTCATTTTAAAAATGTGTGTGTGTGTGTACGTATATACCAGGAAAACTTTTAAAAACCATTCACCTTTAACTGGCATGCTTGACAATCACATTGAAATTATCTAAAGAACGCTGGACTGGAAGAAACACAAGCTGGAATCAAGATTGCTGGGAGAAATATCAATAACCTCAGATATGCAGATGACACCACCCTTATGGCAGAAAGTAAGAAGAACTAAAGAGCCTCTTGATGAAAGTGAAAGAGGAGAGTGAAAAAGTTGACTTAAGGCTCAACATTCAGAAAATGAAGATCATGGCATCTGGTCCCATCACTTCATGCGAAATAGATGGGGAAACAGTGGAAACAGTGTCAGACTTTATTTTAGGGGCTCCAAAATCATTGCAGATGGTGACTGCAGCCATGAAATTAAAAGACGCTTACTCCTTGGAAGGAAAGTTATGACCAACCTAGATAGCATATTCAAAAGCAGAGACATTACTTTGCCAACAAAGGTCCGTCTAATCAAGGCTATGTTTTTTCCAGTGGTCATGTATGGATGTGACAGTTGGACTATGAAAAAAGCTGAGCACCGAAGAATTGATGTTTCTGAACTGTGGTGTTGGAGAAGACTCTTGAGAGTCCCTTGGACTGCAAGGAGATTCAACCAGTCCATCCTAAAGGAGATCAGTCCTGGATGTTCACTGGAAGGACTGATGCTGAAGCTGAAACTCCAGTACTGTGGCCACCTCATGCGAAGAACTGACTCACTGGAAAAGACCCTGATGGTGGGAGGGATTGGGGGCAGGAGGAGAAGGGGACGACAGAGGATGAGATGGCTGGATGGCATCACCAACTCGATGGACATGAGTTTGGGTGAACTCCGGGAGTTGGTGATGGACAATGAGGCCTGGCGTGCTGTGATTCATGGGGACACAAAGAGTCGGACACGACTGAGCGACTGAACTGAACTGAAAGGCATTTTCATGTGCCTTTTTAATTGTGGTGAAACATACATAGCATAAAATTTATCATTTTAACCATGTTTCAATATCATTAAATACATTTACAATGTTACATGGGGGGAAAATTATCATCAAAAAGATCACTGGCTTCAACACTCCTATACAGAAATGCTTTCACACGTCATCTAAAATTTGGGAATAATTCACTTTATCCTTCCTAATAAATTGTTATAAGAGTACAATACTCATCATAAAATAGTTAACGGGGAAAAAAAGCAGTGATATGATTTCAGTGTTTACAAATGAGGAACTTCACATGAATAAAAAGACTCTAAAACCTTCTGTCGATAGGCTAACAATTAATTCAACTACCAAAAATGCTTTCATTTTGCCCCCAACTTGATATCCTAAAATCTTTCAATAAGAAAAGTTGAAACGGTACAGTGAACATCTGTCTCACCGAAATCTGACGTTATTACTAACCTTTTGTGTATCTGTTTATGTGTGCGTTCCTATACATGAGGATGTGGGGAGCGGGCAGGTGCTGTTTGAAAATTACACACATCATCACTTTACCCCTAAGCCCGTCCTCATGTATTTCCACCTCATCATCTATTTCCTAAAGCTGAAGACGTATTCCTATTAAACCTATAGGTTTAACCTATAAACTGTCATACCACTTGAGGAAAAAAATGTAATTTTCTACTAGCACCTGATATTTCAGATTTTCTCAAGAATGTCTTTTTTTAATATAAATTTATTTATTTTAATTGGAGGCTAATTACTTAATACTGTAGTGGGTTTGCCATATACTGACACGGGTCCGCCATGGGTGTGCCTGTGTCCCCCATCCTGAACCCCCTCCCGCCTCCCTCCCCATCCCACCCCTCAGGGTCGTCCTAGTGCTCCGGCCCCAGCTGGTTCTCAAACCAAGATTCAAAGTTCATTTAACGACATTCAAAAAATACTGCATTTGGTGATGTCCTTTTGGTCTCTTCTAACCTAGAACAGCCCCCATCTTTCTTTCCTGCTCCTTGACTAACTTTTTAAAGAGGCCAGAATGTAGACTGTTCCATATTCTGAATTCATACAATTGTTTTCTTGTAGTGTTTTTTGTTCCTTCTATTGTCAATTATGGAAAATTTCAAATACAAAGTAAACCGAATAACATAATGAATACTCATTAGCCAATAATTATTAACCTCTGGCCATTCTTGTTTCATCTATACCTCCAACCCATGCCTCATCTCACGATACTTTAAAAATTTACCCTCTAGTACCCATACTTTCTATAACTGGAAAGTTGAACTAGATGCTCACATTATATAATCTGGGGAAGAAAACTGAGAGGATGACAACATATACTGCATTGTAGCTGGAGTATAGTATGCCTTTGTCCCACTATTAATGATGGCAAAGAATCACCTAGTGGAAATAGAGACCAACAGATATCTCTAAAATAGAGATACATCTGTTCGTTTATATTAGCAAGTAACCCAGAGTAATACCTGGTGCACAGTAATGTCTTTTCACCCAAGAGTGTTACTATTCATTAATAATCCTTTTCTGAATCAATTATTACACTGGAGGTTACAAAATGATTTTTTTTAACTCTATCCTTCTATTTTTATTAGTTGGTACTCTTCCACAAATAAGGGAGATAAATTGCATGTCTTCCTAAAAAGGAAGGGCAAACACTTAATTCCTTCTGTTTAATTACCAATTATCAGAACAGACATAGGTGTAATATCTAACTGCAACGAGAGCTAGTAGGTTTTTCTCTCTGATTATCACTAGGAAGTAGGTATTATTGAATACCTGCAATCAATTATAATCATCGTGTGTTAAAGTATTCTTTGTACCCTCAATGTCTTAGAAATTTTTGGAGAATAATGAATCTTATCACTCAAAAACAGTGTTTAAAGACTCATTAAACTGACAAGTTCAGTCGCTCAGTCATGTCTGACTCTTTGCGACTCCATGGACTGGAGCACACAAAAAAGGATAGTGGAAAAAACCGACTGACACAAGCATAGTGTAAAAAAAAGTGATGATATAGAAAACAAATGAAACTTTTAAAATGTATACCCAGCTGCTGGGATCATTGTGCTGTTTTTATTACTTCTGTTAAATTTTAGGACAAACATTGTTTGTAAGTGATAAATAATCAAATGCTAAAATTCAAATCAACTCACCTGTTGAACAGGACTGTCAACTGTAAACGCTTTATAAACAGCCAATGCCTGGCTTTTACTTCCTTTGCTCCAGATAACCATGTTTCCAGCCATGTAGAGCTCCTCATCGTAATCCACTTCTTCTCCAATTTCACTGACACCTTTCCTTAACTGCCAGCTCTCCTTAAAAGTTAATACATGCAAGACATGTTTAAGCACTTTTTCAATAGGACCAAGATTTACTAATTAAATCAAACAATTATCCAGATACGAGTCTCCTACTGTCTCTGCCTGTGGAGTGAGACATGGTCCAAGCCCAACTTTTAGAAACTTGGCGCCACTGATTAACAAAGTGGGCTGTCTGGGTGTGTGCATTATGGATCTTATAGGATGTTTCATGTTATACTATCATATTATTTGTCCAAACATAAACATGTCTGCAGATCCCAAAATGAAACCAAAATGCTGGGGGAAACTAAAAAGGTATATGAAGTATACGGAGAAGTGATGGAGGGGGCAGTGAGGTGCACGTGGGAATGACTGGGGAAGTTTATCCACAGGGCAGATTTCCCTGCTTAACAGCTACATTCAACTTCTGTCCCTGGGCATTAAAATTAAACGGGAGAAAGAAAGGTATAGTTTTATAACTACACAGACTTTCCTCTCCCTGCGATTGTGGTATCCTAAGTGGAATAAGGTGGGAAGACTGATTTTCTGACACGCTAACTTCTCATTCCCCTATTTAAGAACTAAGGGAAACATGTAAGTTTTTTTCTGCAGCGGGGACCATTTCTAACTCTACCATCTAATCAAACAACATGATATCTGGTCCCCACACACTAAGTGAAGAGAAAGAGGTTTAGAATGGACCACAATCATAATCCTTACTATAAAACCATGAGTTACATGTCTAAATAAATGGTTATGACACCATAATACAATGAAGTCATTATTTCAGTCTTGACTGAAATTACCAAATCTTATCTACTACTCTAGAAACACCATTATACTCCTTTCTCAGTGGCAGGTAGTCTTAAATTACAAGTAGATCACAACATTCTATGTTTCAAAAATGTTACAGGAAAGAAACTTAATGGAACCTTCTGTTTCTCATGGATGGTGACCTCCTGAAGGGATCCCACTAGGCCAGCAGCACCGTCAGAAGACCATAACTCGGAGGCCGGCTGAAGCTGGCGAAGCTGGAGGTTCAGAGCATTAGGGTGATGCTTGCAGTGGTCTCGACCAAAGGGAACAAATTCCTGCAAATCCCCGGCTGCAATCATTGTTGCCCTTTCTTCATAGAAGTTCGACATGGGTTCCAAATATCAACATTATTTCTGTATGAATTCAAACACATTGTAGTCAGATTCTGGAGTCCAAACCAGAATAAAATGTCATAAAAGTTTACAGAAGAGTCATTAATCCTTAGATGAGTGTCAAATAATCCTATTGTAAGTGTACAGGTCGTTCCAGACCTGCCTCTCAGATGATCAGTCATTGGCACATTTTAGTTGGGCCCACAGAAGGTTAGCGCTGAAGGCCACCACCAAGCTGAAGTGAGCACTATGTCCCACAACACCTTTTCCGTGTTTCACACTACACACTAGCTTTTCCACATTTCACACATGAAGCATTCAGACAAGCTGCACTTTATAGTCCCATGACTATAACATTACACTACAACACATAACACTATAACATTCTTAACATTAAAGGTCATTTTTGTTCATTTCCGCTGAAACCTAATTTGAAAAACACACTTCAAGGATCACTGGCATGTTGGAATGAAACAAACCAAAAACCCAAAACCTCATATTACTTCTAATTCATCGTAAGTTGAACTACTCCTTTCAGCTGACCAATCCACAAGTGTAAGTCAAAGTCACTCAGTCGGGTTCGACTCTTTGTGACCCCATGGACTATAAAGTCCATGTAATTCTCCAAGCCAAAATACTGGAGTAGGTAGCCATTCCCTTCTCCAGGGGATCTTCCCAACCCAGGGACTGAACCCAGGTCTCTTGTACTGCAGGTGGATTCTTTATAGTGTGAGCCACCAGGGAAGCCTGATCAATCCACAAAAGACCTAATAAACTGTCAAATGTCACCAATAGTTATGACACCCCAGGCGACCAGAACATATAACTACACCAAACAAAGGAAACCAAGGCATGAAGCACTCTGGCCATGGGACGGCCATACTTGTAGCAAATTTACGAGTCTTAGTTTTTAATTAATACAATTTAGAGTACAGCTCATCACTATAAACATGTGGATGAGCTGTGGGTGGAAACATGCTCCTTTACTTCCAAAACATTTCTACATACAGTAATGGACAGCCAGTAAAATTCACTGTATGATATTATAGTAGATAAGGTAGACGCCAGTTCTCTCTCCAAGTCAATACCTATCCTAAAAATGGATTTTGTGGCATGTCTGAGCCGAAATCCTCAAACACGTATATCAAAACCAACATTTAACCGTAGTACCATAAACAGTGTTTGGAACAGCACTCACAATTAAAAGTTTAACTATATTTGACATATCTCTCATCCCATCTGAGGTCTTTTTGGCATCAATAGGGTTTTTTTTCCTGCACTATCTCAAAGCCCCTATAACTCTTATGCAGCTCTTCCAGGGTCAAAGTTATCTTGCTGTGAGTTAAATGCTATTCCTGACACAACTGTACGTCATAATCAAAACACTTATCTTTCTCCGCTAAAATTCAGAACTGAGAAGACTTGAACTTGGGATATAACTGAAATAGTACCTTATAAAACTTACAAGAAAACAACAAAATTCATTTGGTCTTCCTATCAACAGAATAACAAACAGTAAAGAACTGACTGGGCAGTTTATCCTACTTCAGTTGTGCAATTTTGGAACGTTATTCTATTAAAACTTAGAAAATTACAAAACTATTAATTATAGAGTTATTTTCACAGTACAATATTTTTGTACTATTTACGAGAACATATTTAATACTTTTGCAATCTCCCCCATTTTTTACGTGTTTTTACTTATCAGGGGGCAACATAAAGAGCTACAGATGAAAGTACTGTATTAAACTGATACGCTATAAATCAAGATATCAGCCTTGCTTAATAGCAACAAAAACTACCCTGCCAGAGTTAACCACAAAGCTGCTTCAAGAGTAAATTCGACTAAATCCAAGTGCACACACAAGACAACTTGAGCCTCAGCAGAGCTTGCCCGGCCCCTCTAGAGTCAGGAGAATCCATCAGGCTAAGAGCTTGAGCCTCAGAACTTCGTTTAAGAGGGGCAAGGGACCGACCTAGAAGTTGAGACCCCCGTGGAAGCTGAGACCCCTTTCGCGCTGGGCTCCGGAACGCCGGCGCGGAGCGTACAGGGAGGTGCACCCGGAAAGCCCAGCCCGCAAACGGGGGCCCCCACGGCTCCAGCGCGCGCTCAGGGCCCGTCGCGGGCTCCCGGCCCTCCCGATCAGGGAGCAGGTAGGCCTGGGGGCGAGTGTTAGGACCTCGGGCTACGCGATGAGCCGCCAGGCGCGGCGGCCCCGGGACCGCACCTGTGTGACTCGGGACGCGTCAGGCGCGGCGAGCCCCGGCTGCTCTCCGGAGGCGAGGGGACCGACAGGGCCCAAGAGTAGCGGCGGGGATGCTCACGGCGACTCCTCGGCCACTGCAGCTTCTCATTCCCTCTCCTCCCCTGTTCCGGAGGAAGGCTGGGCAGCAGCTGCCGACACAACCAACAACAGGAAGGCGTGCGCGAGAACCTCTCACCCGAGACGTTCAAATGGTGGCGTCCATCTTGACTTTCCCGTCGTGCCTGGCGGCGGAGGTGGGGCTTCGGCAGGAGCGCGGCCCGCTCGCGGCTGAGGCGCCTGCGCAGTGGCGCGAAGGCTGCTTTGGGCTGAAGTTGCTGGGTTCTTGGAACTTCTTTTCCGAAGGCTCTGTGGCTAAAGAATCCGCCTACAATGCAGGAAACACAGGAGATACGGGCTCGATCCCTGGCTCGGGAAGATCCCCTGGAGAAGGAAATGGCAACCCAGCCCACTATTCTTGCCTGGAAAATCTATGGACAGAGGACTCTGGCAGGCTCCAACCCATGGGGTCGCAAAGAGTCGGATGCGACTGAAGGACTAAGCACAGGCACCTTCTGTAGCGTAGTCGCTGTGACCCGAAGCAAGACTACCTCTGCTAGGGTCTGTGCTGGAATAGGACCTCCCTGGTGTCCAGGTCGCCACGTCGTGTCAGTATGAACCTGAGCTGCCTCCTAACTATGAATAACATTTTCTGGCCAGTTTCCCTCTCCTCTCCTGACCCGCAAATGGGAGGTATATACCTCCAGGCCTGAGGAAGAGTAGGGAATCTACTGATGTTTCCCTCTACCGGTGCACTTTAACCATTCCGACGTCTGGACCCTTTGAAAAGTTGATGAAAAGTATGGTTGTTCTGCAATTCATGGGGTCTCAAAAGAGTCGGACACGACTGAGCGACTGAACTGAACTGATGGTTGTTCAAGCATTCAGTCGTATCCAGCTCTTTGCGACCCCACGGACTGCAACATGCCCCGCTTCGCTGTCCTTCACCATCTCCTGGAGCTTGCTCAAACTCATGTCCATTGAGTCGGTGATGCCATCCAACCATTTCCTCCTGTTATCCCCTTCTCCAGAGGTCCTCAATGAAAACATTGCTCCTAATATCTGAGCTCCACAGAACTTCCCCAAGCAATTCGAAGGCCCAAGTTAAAAACCTCTGCTTCACCCCTTCCTCCCTGTCTGTGGAATCAACTGTAGAATATCAGGCTTGTGAAAACAACAACTTTTTTGAGCTGTAATCTCACTGTGTGGCATTGCTAGGTTTAAAGGACTAATAGGCCTAAGAAGTTGACTCACTCGCTCAGTCGTGTCTAACTCTCTGCGACCCCGTGGACTGTAGCCCACCAGGCTCCTCCGTCCATGGGATTCGCCAGGCAAGAATACTAGAGTGGGTTGCCATTTCCTTCTCCAGGGGATCTTCCCGACCCAGGGATTGAACCCAGGTCTCCCGCATTGCAGGCAGACTCTTTACCATCTGAGCCACCAGGGAAGCCCCAATAGGCCTAAGAAGTAAAGTTCAAATACTTTATGCAGAAATGTAAAGTTGCCTGAAACTTCTGTGTCTTCACTAAAATTCTCTACTTAGAGTCTCCAGACACATCTTAACCTCAGGGCCTTGGTATATTGGTTCATTCTCATCTCTTTATTTGAAATGTTGACGTTTAGTTCAGTTCAGTTGCTCAGTCATGTCCGACTCTTTGCGACCCCGTGAATCGCAGCGCGCCAGGCCTCCCTGTCCATCACCAACTCTGGAGTTCACTCAGACTCACATCCGTGATGCCATCCAGCCATCTCATCCTCTGTCGTCCCCCTTCTCCTCCTGCCCCCAATCACTCCCAGCATCAGAGTCTTTTCCAATGAGTCAACTCTTCACATGAGGTGGCCAAAGTACTGGAGCTTCAGCTTTGGCATCATTCCTTCCAAAGAAATCCCAGGGCTGATCTCCTTCAGAATGGACTGGTTGGATCTCCTTGCAGTCCAAGGGACTCTCAAGAGTCTTCTCCAACACCACACTTCAAAAGCATCAATTCTTCGGCACTCAGCCTTCTTCACAGTCCAGCTCTCACATCCATACATGACCACTGGAAAAACCATAGCCTTGACTAGACGGACCTTAGTCGGCAAAGTAATGTCTCTGCTTTTGAATATGCTATCTAGGTTGGTCATAACTTTTCTTCCAAGGAGGAAGCGTCTTTTAATTTCATGGCTACAGTCACCATCTGCAGTGATTTTGGAGCCCCCCAAAATAAAGTCTGACACTGTTTCCACTGTTTCCCCATCTATTTCCCATGAAGTGATGGGACCGGATGCCATGATCTTCGTTTTATGAATGTTGAGCTTTAGGCCAACTTTTTCACTCTCCTCTTTCACTTTCATCAAGAGGCTTTTTAGTTCCTCTTCACTTTCTGCCATAAGGGTGGTGTCATCTGCATATCTGAGGTGATTGAGATTTCTCCCAGCAATCTTGATTCCAGCTTGTGTTGCTTCCAGTCCAGCGTTTCTCATGATGTACTCTGCATAGAAGTTAAATAAGCAGGATGACAATATACAGCCTTGATGTACTCCTTTTCCTATTTGGAACCAGTCTGTTGTTCCATGTCCAGTTCTAACTGTTGCTTCCTGACCTGCATACAGATTTCTCAAGAGGCAGGTCAGGTGGTTTGGTATCCCCATCTCTCTCAGATTTTCCACAGTTTATTGTGATCCACACAGTCAAAGGCTTTGGCATAGTCAATAAAGCAAAAATCGATGTTTTTCTGGAACTCTCTTGCTTTTTCCAAGATCCAGAAGATATTGGCAATTTGATCTCTGGTTCCTCTGCCTTTTCTAAAACCAGCTTGAACATCTGGAAGTTCACGGTTCACGTATTGCTGAAGCCTGGCTTGGAGAATTTTGAGCATTACTTTACTAGCATGTGAGATGAGTGCAATTGTGCAGTAGTATGAGCATTCTTTGGCATTGCCTTTCTTTGGGATTGGAATGAAAACTGACCTTTTCCAGTCCTGTGGGCACTGCTGAGTTTTCCAAATTTGCTGGCATATTGAGTGCAGCACTTTCACAGCATCATCTTTCAGGATTTGAAACAGCTCAACCGGAATTCCATCACCTCCACTAGCCTTGTTCGTAGCGATGCTTTCCAAGGCCCACTTGACTTCACATTCCAGGATGTCTGGCTCTAGATGAGTGATCACATCATCATGATTATCTGGGTCGTGAAGATCTTTTTTGTACAGTTCTTCTGTGTATTCTTGCCACCTCTTCTTAATATCTTCTGCTTCTGTTAGGTCCATACCATTTCTGTCCTTTATCGAGCCCATCTTTGCATGAAATATTCCCTTGGTATCTCTAATTTTCTTGAAGAGATCTCTAGTCTTTCCCGTTCTGTTCTTTTCCTCTATTTCTTTGCATTGATCGCTGAAGAAGGCTTTCTTATCTCTTCTTGCTAGTCTCTGGAACTCTGCATTCAGATGCTTATATCTTTCCTTTTCTCCTTTGCTTTTCAGCTCTCTTCTTTTCACAGCTATTTGTAAGCCCTCCCCAGACAGCCATTTTGCTTTTTTGCCATTCTTTTCCATGGGGATGGTCTTGATCCCTGTCTCCTGTACAGTGTCACAAACTTCATTCCATAGTTCATCAGGCACTCTATCAATCAGATCTAGGCCCTTAAATCAGAGTTTAGTTCAAATGCCTTTTTTCAGAAGGCTTTACTCCAACAGGAAGTCTCTGAGTGCCACCATCTCCTATTGGCCCACCTCAACCACCACCGTGGCCTGATGCTACATGAGCCCTATTTCCACCAGCCCTGTGGTCCCCACCACCAGTCACAAAGCCTTCTACCCTGGCTTCACTGTGTCATCAGGCCAAAGTCACACTCCCTGGGGCACTGGATTCTCCTGCCCACTGCCAGAGTTGGAGGAAGTGCCTCCTCACAAGGTGTGTGAGCTGTCTTCTGAAGGGGGCTAAAGACATAAACCCGAAAGTGTAGAGAGCAAATTTGGTGTGTAACCGTTGGTCACTCAGTCGTGTCCCACTCTTTGCAACCCCATAGGCTGTATTCTGCCACACTCCTCTGTCCTTGGGATTTCCCAGGCAAGAATACTGGAGCGGGTAGCCATTCCCTTCTCCAGGGGATCTTCCCCATCCAGGGATTGAACCCGGGTCTCCTGCACTGCAGGCAGATTCTTCACAGTCTGAGCCACCAGAGAGCAAATTTTGATCAGCAGAAAGAAGGCAGGTAGGAACCAAAGAAGTGAACGCCTTCCTTTTCCCTCTGCCAGACTATTCTACAGCATGGCCTCTCTGCACAGCCTGCCAGGAGACGTCCTTGTGGCCAAGCAGGCATGCCTGCCAAGCAGTCAGCTGAGCTTTTGGCAGGGGCCAGTGCAGTGCTTCTTACCCGTCCCTGCTCCATTTTCCCTTGCCTTTATTCTCTCTCTCTTGGGTTACAGCATCAGCACTCATCAAATTTGCCTCCAGCTCTATTTTTTAGGGAACACAGTCCACAAAGAGTGTCCTATGCTGCTTATTGTCCAGTCTATGAATACAGTCACTGAAAGGATTCACCCACTCTTCCCCCTGAGTGTTCCCTGGTCTGCTCGTAAATTCTCCTCAAGATTCCTCTCCACGGCCTCAGCCTATGATGTTTTCTCAGGACCAGAGTTTCCTAAAACACAGGACTTTGCATCTAGTTTATTTTTGGATGGGAATGGTGCCTTAAAAAAATTTTTTTTTTAGTTCTTTTAAGGATTTTTGTTTGTTTGCCGCACCACATAGCATGCAGGATCTTAGTTCCCTGACCAGGGATGAACTCATGCCCCCCAACAGTGAAAGTGCGGAGTCTTAACCACTGGACTGCCAGGGGAATCTCTAGAGGGACATCTTTAAAGAGCACCATCCCTTTTCTGAGTCTGACCATTTTACTTCCAGTATGGGTGGCTCATTGCTGTTTTTGTTGCTGTTGTCGTTTTGCCTATGGAGTGAATTTTCATGGCAAAGAGTTCCCGAAACCACGAGAGGAAACACTTTTATTCCACCATTGTGTTCACAACACTGAATGGTAACTTTTCCTTGTGCCGTTTTGCAATGACTATGGAAGCCATTGTTCCGGGAGGGCCTGGAATTAACCTGAGCTATTCTGCTAAAGTTTCTTCATGGCCCTGGCTCCTGGTCAGGGCATGAAGCCTACTGATTAGTAATGTTGATTTGTGGGATCGAAGAGGTTCAGGGAGATTTGTACCAGCTTGTCAGTGCTGTTTATTGAAAACAGGGAGATACAAGGACCTACTATCCAACACAAGGAACTATACCCAATATCTTCTAAAGACCTATAACGGAAAAGAATCTGAAAAAGAATACATGTGTGTGGTTTGTGTATAACTGAATCACTGTGCAGTACATTTGAAACTAACACAACATTGTGTATCAACTATAATTTTTAAAAAACTTTTAAATAAAGAACAAAACAATAAACAATGAGTTACAGGATTTGCACATGGTCTCAGTGAGACCCCAGGGCTAGGATGGTGGAGTCTGCCTGCAGTGCGGGAGACCTGGGTTCAATCCCTGGGTTGGAAGATCCCCTGGAGAAGGAAATGGCAACCCACCCCAGTATTCTTGCCTGGAAAATCTCGTGGGTGGAGGAGCCTGGCAGGCTATAGTCCATGGAGTGGCAGAGTCGGACACGACTGAGCGAACGTGTCCATCCATCGGTGTGACCCCTAGAGGGCGCTGCTGTTGAAGCCAGTTATGCCTTGGGAGTATGCCTCGGTGACCTGTGGCATGTAAAAATCCTCAGCTGAACTTATCTTTGGGGCTTCCTGGTTCCGAGGTGTTCCCAGTGGTTTCTGATCCAAGAGAGGGAGTGCCCACGTCTTCCAGAAAGGGTGGACAAAGGATCCTGTGCCTGGCCTCTCTGGAATCCTTACAGTAAAACAACCATTAACTGTGATGCATATTAATTTACTGCTCCTGTTATATGGTGTCCTGTCTCTGTAACAAACAGTAGGAGCTGGAGCTGGTGAATCTTTTTAGCAACTGGATTCCTGTTTAACTGCCACTTAGTTATACCAGTGCACTTATGTTCAATGCAGTATTCCAAATGGATTGCTTCACCTGAAGCATGGCCCCCCAAGAACTTTACACCCGTGCCCCGGCATGCTGCTCAGTACACTGACTGGAGGATCCTCCATGCACCATCTACATTGCCTAAGAAACTACCTGAGACTGGTGCTTCCCCTAAGATGTGGGGTGTTCTGAGTGGACTTTCTCAGAGGCACCATGTCAGTTCCCCAGCAAACTTCAAGAACTTGGCCCTTATATGTATTTCCAACATGTTGCTCAACACACGACATGCGGGAGAAGAAGTCAAGGGGCTTAGCCTCTGTCATGCTGCAACGTCGTTTATGTATTAAATGTACTGAAACCACCAAGAGTTATGACAGGGCTGGCATGAAGGGAGCGCCAATGATGCAAATACTGAAATCTTCAAGGAACAAGAGGAGAGACCCAGCGGTCTGTAGTGACCTCAGCAGCCAGGTCTGATGATATGAGACTCAAATCCTGAGACCCTGGAAAGAAGGGCAGAGAATGGTCTTCAGGCATCAAGGAGAACCCCACCTCTAGGCTCAGGGGTAGGAGGGATGTGAGTGCAGAAGGCAGGTTCAGCAAAGAAAAGCCAGGGTGCTGTGATGGGAGGACCATGGACCGGCTGCTGGACAAGTGAGAACCAGAGTGGTCCTTGACTGGCATTTGGGTCAATGAGACTGGGGCTTCCTGACGGAGGTAATGTGCATTAGCTCAGTGACACACTCTAGGTGGTGGTCTTATACCTTGATGTGGCACACGCTCAGTAGATTTTGTGAAATCATGAGTGAATGAATGGCTCTCTGGCACCAAAACTAGTTTGAGACTGTTTCTCGGCACATCATCATTCACAGAGTATGGTTCCAGCAAGCCAGATCCCTAGCTATTGGGCAGTCTCCACTGTGTTAAAGTGAATGGGAGGAGACTAGCTTGAATTGGGGGGTCCATGTGGCAGACTGGAGGCAGGAGTGGAAAGTCAATTACAGGCCCCAGCTGGGGACAAGGCTGAGGGGCTGAGGGAAGTGTCTGTGTAGGTGGGCCGGCCAGAGGGAGGGTGTGGCTTTAGAGTAGGGCCACTGATCCAGCAAGTCCACTCCTGGGCATAGACCCAGACAAAAGGTAATTCAAAATGATATATGCACTCCTGTGTTCATTGAAGCACTGTTCACAACAGCCAAGATACAGAAAACCTAAATGTTCACCGAGAGATGAATGGGTAGAGAAGCGGTGGTACATATATACACTGGAATATGACTCAGTCCTTTAAAAGAATGAAACAATGCCATCTGAGGAACATGGATGGGCCTGGAGATGACCACACTACATGAAGCAAGTTGGAAAGAGAAAAACAAATACCATATGATTTCACTTATAGATAGAATCTAAAATATGACACAAGCGAACATACCTATGAACAGAAAGAAACTCACAGAACGGACTTACAGCTGCCAAGGAGGAGTTCGTGTGGGGGAAGGGAAGGATTGAGAGTTTGGGGTTAATAGATACAAACTATTGTATATAGGAGATATAAACAACAGAGTCCTACTATATAGCCCATACTGAACTATATTCAATATCCTGTGATAAACTATAATGGAAAAGAATGTGAAAGAGAACATATATATGTGCATAATTGAGTCACTCTACAGCAAAAATTAACACAATGTTGCAAATCAACTATATTTTAATAAACAAAAAAATAGATTAGGGCCGTTGATGACTGACTCTTTACATCCTCAGGCGTAGTCTGGCCTGCTCCCGAGGACCGCCGTTGTTAGTCTTGCACCTTGTCGCTGATATCCTGAACATGCTTGATGACTAGACTGTATTCACAGTGCCACCTGATTTAAGACACAGCCCTTCTACACTTGACTCAGCGGGGGGCTGTCTTCCCCGGCCCCTGGATGAACACTGCTATGGGCCATTGACATGCTCTCTTTTTCTTACATAATAAAAGTAGGGGCTCCACCTTGTAATGTGCAGAGTCCCATCAGATATAGGAGAGAGTGTGGACACTGGAGTATGAGTTCCAGATTGGTGTCATCCTGCTATAGTTGCGTTTCATTCTGTAAGGATGAAAATAGTTGTATAATATGGGATCTATTTTTTTAAAAACTAACATTTCCCATCACATATCTTTATAACCAGGACATTAACATTCAATAAGATTCAGATGCATGGCAAGTATAAAATTAAAATTAGAATCAGAACTTCCCTGCTGGTCCGGTGGTAAAGATACTATGCTCCCACTGCCACGGGGAACGCGATGGCACCCCACTCCAGTACTCTTGCCTGGAAAATTCCATGGACAGAGGAGCCTGGTAGGCTGCAGTCCATGGGGTTGGGAAGAGTTGGACATGACTGAACAACTTCACTTTCCCTTTTCACTTTCATGCATTGGAGAAAGAAATGGCAACCTACTCCAATGTTCTTGCCTGGAGAATCCCAGGGACAGCAGAGCCTGGTGGGAGGCCGTCTATGGGGTCACACAGAGTTGGACACGACTGACACGACTTAGCAGCAGCAGCAGCTCCCACTGCAGGGGGCATGAGCTCAGTCTGCTTGGGGAACTAAGATCCTGCATGCCACGTGGCACAGCAAAAAAATTAGAAAAAAAAATACGATAGTCGTTAACCTACATTTTAGCTAGTGTTGATGTCTGTGGAAGTTTTAAAACAATGCTCTAACTCCTCTGACACTTCCATCAAGAGGTGGGGGTCATGGCTCTTTCCCAGGAGGGTGGGGTTGTGACTGTATCCACCATCCACCAAGAGAGTCTGGCTTAGTGGAGTCAGGCGACCTCTGAGGCTAGGTTTTGAAAGGCCATGCAGCTTCTATCTTGGTCACTGGAAGGAATGGTCACTCTTGGAGCCTAGATTTTCCTTGTAGGACTTCCAACTACACCTAGGCCATCATGGGGAAGCTTCATTTAGGTGGTCTGGTCTGCAGTCCTGGACTTTAGAGTCACCGCAGTGTAAGTACCCCCTATGTGAGGATCAGGGATTGACCAACTTCTGTAAAGGGCCAGATCACGTGGCCTTGTGGCCTCTGATCTCTGTCGCAGCTATTTGACTCTGCTGTGACAGCACAGGAGCAGCCGTGAACAACACAGACTGCATGGCTGTGTTCCAATAATCCTGATCTGCAAACACAGGCAAGAGGCCCACCAGCTATAGTTTGCTGATCCCTGTTCCAGATGCTCCTAGTCCACAGCCATTGAACCCAATATTTCAGCAGAGATGGAAGAGGTAAGACAACCCATCTTCTTTGTGCCCTGTTTAAATCTCTGACCCACACAATCTGTGAATCTAACACAGCAGCTGTGGTTTACCCATACTGTGTCTGGGGTGGTATATCACACAGGAATAGATAACTAGACAGTTTTATACTAGGTAAGCCTACTCATAAACAGTGTATTAAAAAGCAGACTCATCACTTGGCCAACAAGGGTCCATATAGTCAGAGCTATGGTTTTTCCAGGAGTCATGTATAAATGTGAGAGTTGGACCATAAAGAAGGCTGAGCCCCAAAGAATTGATGTTTTCAAACAGTGGTGCTGTAGAAGACTCTTGAGAGTCCCTTGGACTATAAGGAGATGAAACCCGTCCATCCTAAAGGAAATCAACCTTGAATATTCATTGGAATGATGGATGCTGAGGCTGAAGCTGTAATAGCTTGGCCACCTGATGTGAAGAGCCAACTCATTGGAAAAGACCCTGATGCTAAGAAAGACTGAAGGCAAGCGGAGAAGAGGGTAGCAGAGGATGCGATGGTTGGATGGCATCACCAACTCAATGGACATAAGTTTGAGCAAACTCCGTGAGACAGTGAAGGACAGGGAAGTCTGGCATATTGCAGTCCATGGGGTTGCAAAGAGTTGGACATGGCTTAGTGACTGAACAATAACAAAAGCCTCATCAAGAATGTGAGGCATAGCAAAGATTTGAAGGAGGAGAATTAACCAAGAGGGTGTGAGTCTATCGAAGAGCATTCCAAGCAGAGGAAACAGTTGGTGCAAAACCCTGGGATGGAAGACAGTTTGGTGTATATGAGCAGCAGCAAGGACACCGCAGGAGAACAGGGCTCTGCTGAGATACCCTGGCAGCCCTGCACATGTCCATGTAGGTGTGCAGGTGAGGCTTGACTCCAGCTCTACCCAGGTCTTGGGAAACTGTCCCATGATTCCTCCTGGGGCAGGGGGAGGTGAGGCTGGTGAGCAGCCATTGGAGGCGTTTTCTTATCCCTATCTCACAGCATACCTGTTTCTCTTCCTTCTCCAGACTTTCAGCTGGGCACGTGATAAGTTTCCACCCCCCACCACCACGCCCCCTTCCCCGCACCCAACAACACAGCAGCAGTCACCTGTGAAAATCAATGAAACTGCTCGGCTGTACTTTAGAGTTGGCTGCTCATCATGGGAGCTACCCACTGCCCATGTCCACCCCTCTGGCTGGGTGTCATCCTATGGGACTAGGGATGCCAGTAGCTGACACCATGCTGATTTTGCTGTCAGTTAAGTAACAATGGATCTAAATCCATTGGACTGGTTGCCTCCTTACAGCCAAATCTAGCCCACTTGACCAGCCCGACTGGGGTCAGGGACTCTGGACCAGAAAGCAGCATAAATGGAAGTGGAGTAAGGAGATGAGGTCAGAGAGGAGAGGGGACCAGGTCATGTATTCCCCTGTAGGCCACAAGGCAGGACTCTGGCTTTCATGCAGAGAGAAAGCAGGAATCACTGTCTGGTTCTGAGCAGAGGAATGGCATTATTGATTCATGTTGTCAAAGGATCACATGAAAATACATTAATTCTAAAGACGTTGCCTTAAACATAGTATGTGTGCATGTGGGGGCTGCATGTGGAGTTGCTTCAGCCGCGTCTGACTCTGTGTTACCCTAAGTGACCCCGTGGACTGGAGCCTGCCAGGCTTCTCTGTCCATGGGGATTCTCCAGGCAAGAATACAAGCCATACAAGGGCGTGGGTTGCCATGCCCTCCTCCAGGAGATCTTCCCCACCCAGGGATCGAACTCATGTCTCTTACCTCTCCTGCACCGGCGCCACCGCTATGTGTGCATATCTATATATGAAATGTTAAGTTATCCTTTCAGTTATTAGTACACGTGGCTGACACTTCTCTCACGGTTAACTTTCTCTACGACTGCCCTCTTGGCCCCTCCACACTTTAATCGCTGGGGGGTGGGGGTGGGGGGCCTCTTCCCACTTCGTAGGTGTTCAGCTCCCTCCACGAGTCCTCTCTTGGACTCCACAAGGGGGCACAGCAAAACGTTCTTCCCGGGAGGCGGTGAGCTCCGAGACTCCAGGACTGCCTCACACCTTCGGCCCGAGAAGGCGCTCGTCTGGGAGCGCCGCCAAGGTGGCCTCGGCTTCTTGGAGCGTTGCTGCCTGCGTTTTATGTCTGCTGAGCCGGGATTGCGGGACTGCCTCAGCCTCCAAGCCGCAGGCACCTTGTCTTAAGTCTGCCGGCAGCCTCGGGCACCCTACGCTCCTCCCCAACTTACTCTTGTCCCTCCTACCTGCACTTGTCGGTCGTCTGGATCCCCAGGAAGCAGGGGGCACTTTCTCCTCCCCAGACCTCCGGTCACCCCACCCCTTTACGGTCCTCACCCCCCCTCCCCCCGCTCTCAGCCCCCGCCCCCCCGCCCCCCACGCCCAGGCTCAACCCCACCCCGCGGCCCGCCCCTCTCCGCCCCTTGGGTCCAGCCCCCCTTCCACCCACTCCGCCGCCCGCCTCTCCCCGCTGCCTTCCCGCCCCCTCCCCTCCCCGACTGGCTGGGTCGGCTCAGACTCGGCCCCTCGCCCGCCCTGCTCCAGCTCTCGGCGCCTTCGACCGCGGCTCCGCTCTGCGCCTTCGGAGTGGGTTGCCCGGGTCTCCGGGAGTGGGCTGTTTTTGCGCGCGCTAGGCCGGCGACGCGGCAGGTTCCGGACGTCCATCTGTCCGTCGGTCCAGAGAGCCTGTTCAGACCCGCAGTCTCGGGATGGGGCGGGCTGTGCCGCCGTTCCTGCCGTGGCTCTTCCTCTCCGCGCTCTGGACACGAGGTGAGTGCAAGGGGCCGGGGGTTCGCGCCCGGGAGCTCCGGGGAGGGAGCGCGCCGATCGGGGCGCTCCCGGCTGCTGGCGAGTTTGCAGACCCCTCCCCGCGCCCCAGAGGTGCTTGGTGCCGAGGTGCAGGGCTCCCGCGTACCCACCGTCCTGGCATCCTGGCTGGGTAGTCGGTGCGCGTCCCGGGCCACAGTGACCGCGGAGAGGGAAACCGAGCTCGGCCGGTTGCGCTGCAAGTCCTAAAGTTTTCGGCGGAGGGGAATGCGCCAAAAACTTCTCACTGGAAGTGGCTGTGTGGCTGGACCCCAGTTGCTGGCGGGAGTTCTAGGAGCCGCAGGCAGACCCCATCTCCACTCTGGGGGACCGGAGACCCGCAGGCTGCGAGAGTTGAGGTTGCAGTCCCGGTGCAGCGTTGCACCAAGGCCAAAGCGCGATCGGGAGGGACTAGTCGGGCTGCCCCCAACCCCGGGCCTTCAGGGGCTACTTTAGCAGGGACGCCCTGTGAGGGGGGGGGGCAGAAAAAGAGGACGCGCTCTTTTCACCCCTATTATTGCTGAACAGGATCTAACGTGCTTGGTCAGCGTCTAGGCGTATTACCTCTGCGCTGCTGCTGCTGCTAAGTCGCTTCAGTCGTGTCCTACTCTGTGCGACCCCATGGCCTGCAGCCTACCAGGCTCCTCCGTCCATGGGATTTTCCAGGCAAGAGTACTGGAGTGGGGTGCCATTGCCTTCTCCATCTGTACTGCTAGGCATTCCTATATAAGACACTGGATTGTTAAGTAGAGGCACAGGAAGGCAGGTTTCATGGTTCCATTCTGTATCCGCAGCTTGTTTGGAGGGTCAGTGATTAACGAACGGGCTAGTTTAACCTCTGAAGTATTTCTTAAGGAAGCTGGAAGAAACTTAACCAGGCTTTATGCTGAATAAACACACATCAAGCTTTTTTCCTTAGCTTAAAGGTTTAGCTTTTATATAAACCTATTGTGGTCAAAGGTGTTTTTGAAGAGTACCTGGAAACTTCAATTATACTTAAGCAGTTTACTTGAGAATTTTTCCTGTGAGAATTTCATTGGAAAGCTCAGTTGCTCAAATCTACAGCTGCAGCCTCTTGTTACAGTTAAATTACACATACAATTTATAATTTGAGGCAATGTAGCAATTTGAAGCAAACATCCAGAGAGTAAACCAAGCAAAGAATGAAAACAATTCTATTCTTTACCCCAACCACCACCGCCCCCCCCCACCAAACCCTCAGAAATTCCTCAGCATTTCTGCTAGATCCGTTTTTCATAATCTGTTATATTTTGCTACCAGGGAAGGCTGGCCATAAATAGTCTTGGATGTAGTAAATGTGGTGAAAATTATGGGAAAAGTAACAGAAGCAGTAGTTTTGGGGAAGATGTTTTTTTAATGGAGTGTTTTTCTTTTTCTACTTTTTTTAAGCATTAATAATAATAAACCTTCTGTAGCTGATAATTACTTTAAGCAGATAATCATAAAAGTCTGTTAAAATCCACCCAACTGGAAGAATGAAAAGTTTCTCCAGTTTTTCTTCTCCTACCTTTTGTTTTTTATCTTGAATTTACCTGTGAGATGTCTGACAGTGTTTCATTTTGTGAAAAGTTCAAAGAATGGGATTCTCCCTGGCTGAATGAGAGCAGACCTGTTGGCTCAGATGGGAAATAATTTGCCCACAGTGTGGGAGAGCTAGGTTCGATCCCCTGGGTCAGGACCATCCCCTGGAGAAGGGAATGGCTATCCACTCCAGTATTCTTGCCTGAAGAGTTCCAGGGACAGAGGAGCATGGCGGGCTGCAGTCCATATGGCTGCAAAGAGTCGGACATGATTGAGTAACTAACACTTTCTCACTCTCAAGGGTGCTGAAGATGGAAATTGGATTCCTTGTCTAGTTTTAAGGTTTTCATATTGCATGCTGTGGCTCTAAGTGGTTTACTCACCAGACAGCGGAGCCAGGAGAGATGGGGTGTGAATGTGTGCATAGACTCTACACTGTAGAGGAATGGATAATTACAATTTACTCAGCACTTTAACCCTGAAATCGTCCCTACTTCTTACCCCCACCCCATACCCACAAACACCCTCGCACAAAGATAAACACAGAGAACTGAAACTGCTGAACCAGGGGCATTTCTGGGCTCTCCAGTCCTTTCTGTTCCGTCTCTGATGGGGGTGCCAGTGAGCAACAAATCAGCAAAGGGTAGCTCTAGAGGCCCAGGAGAAGCTGGAGGATGAAAATACAGAAGTGGATCTTGCTGTGATTTATGGTGGTACCGATGAAACTATTTTCAGGGCAGCAGTAGAGACAGAGACACAGCGCAGACTTATGGCCCAGGGCTGGGGGAGGACTGAGAGGAAGAGAGGCATGGAGAGAGGAGCATGGAAGCACACACACTGCCACGTGTAAAGGAGAGCCAGTGGGAATTTGCTCTATGACTCAGGGAGCTCAAACTGGGGCTCTGTGACAACGTAGAGGGGTGGGATGGGGTGGGAGGGAGGGAGGTACAAGAGGGAGCGGAAATATGTATACCTGTGGCTAATTCATGGTGATGTATGGCAGAAATCAAACCAATATTGTAAAGCAACTATCCTTCAATTTAAAATAAGTTTTAAAAAATGCAGAAGTGGATAAAAGTGAAGGCATTGCAAGGACCTAACCAGTGATGAGGCTCTGCTTGCCCCTTAATGCATCCCTTAGAACTAATTGGGCTTTTGTTCTTTTAATCTCACTTTTTTTTTTTTTCCATTACTTATTTGCTTCATCAAGTCTTAGTTTCGGCATTCGGGATCTTTGTTGCATCACGCAGGATCTTTCGTTGCAGCATATGGACGCTAGCTGGGGTCCAGGCTTAGTTGCTGGGAGGCCTCTGGGATCTTAGTTAACTGACCAGGGATCGAACCCAAGTCCCCTGCATTGCAAGGTGGATACCACTGGACCAGCAGGGAAGTCCTTAATTGGGCTTTAAAACTCTTCAGTGTTACGGTTTCTCTCCCAAACTGAAGCTGTCACCGTATTACAATATACTGTAAACATTATCCCAGAAAGAACTTTAAGCTGTCTAGTTGCTCATAGGCTTTGTATCAACGGACTCAAAAAGGAAGCAGGTCACATTTCAAAAATAAGTGACTTTTCAAAAGTTATTCTGATCTGCTTCCTTAGAGTGGTGATTCTGTGTGCGTGTGTGTACGCTCAGTCGCTCAGCCGTGTCTGACTCTGCAACCGCATGGACTGAAGCTCGTCAGGCTCCTCTGTCCACGGAATTTTCCAGGCAAGAATACTGGAGTGGGTTGCCATTTCTTTCTCCAGGGGATCTTTGACACAGGGATTGAACCTGAATTTCTTACTCTGGCAGGCGGATTCTTTACCACTGAGCTACCAGGGAAGCCAACGTGATGAATAGGACACTATTATTTTTCAAAATGATAACTATTGTTTCAATCTTATTTTTAAAAATAACTTCCAAGTAATCCTAGGAGCAGGGTCAGTAATCCTAGGAGCAGGTTGCCGGTCAGAGTTGGTTAAAAACAGTGCCAGTGAATTGATAATACACCACCAGGTAGAGAGGCTGAGCCTTGCTTTAAACGGTTTCCCCCACCTGGAAATGAGCACGTACCAACCCGCCACTTTCTGCGTAGTGGCCAGAATGTGACTTTGAGGTTGAATTGGACTGGGTGGCCTCCTGGCACCAAGGTTGGCCAGGGCTGGGGTCCTACTCTCCTCTTTGACTCATTTTCAGTTTCAGTTCTTGCCGCTCCAGCCACAAAGGTCTTTTTGGCTCTTTTTTTTTGTGGAAGTTCCCTCTGGCTAAAATCTTTTCCCCAAGATGTCTACACGCTAGCTCAGTTGCTCTCCTGAAGAGGCCTTCCCTCACTGCCACCTCTGCCATACTCACACACACACTCTATTAAATAACTCTCCCGCTGTCTGATGGGTTCCTCTCTGTTTTCCAAGCAGTGTGCTCATGTCAGGTGCTCAGTATCTGCTGTTGTTTACTCGCTAAGTCACATCCTAGTCTTTTTTGACCCCATGGATTGTAGCACGCCAGGCTCCTCTGTCCATGGGATTTCCTGGCAAGAATACTGAAGTGGATTGCCATTTCCTTCTCTAGAGGATCTGCATGACTCAGGGATCGAACCCTCATCTCCTGTATGGGCAGGTGGATTTTTTAACTACTGAGCCACCAGGGAAGCATCTGCACAGAGAAGTATTTGCTCAGGATCTGCAAAGATCAAGGCCTCTGTGGGTCTCGCTGTGTCTTCCTCCAACTTCTTTCTCCCTTCTGGCTTTTCCAGAAACAGTTGCCGCAGCTCCCAGGCCCTTGTGCTTGGGGATAGGTTGCTAGAAAACAGTTTTTCATGTCACTGGTATGCCAAAATGATTCCATTACTAGAAAGGTTACGGTAGATTTGTGGACTGTATTAAGGCCAATAGAGCAAAAGTAACATTTTTTTATAAAATTAAAAGCCAATTTTTCATGTTAAAGATACTGTTTAAGAGTTTCTTGTCCAGAGCAGATTGCCTGATTCCCAGGCACTGTGGCCTGGAGTGTCTTGATTTTGGCCTGTTGTTACTAGTTTCATCTTAACCCGAAACACAGGGCTCAGAGTGGGGGTGGGGGTGGGGGAAATGCATCTCAGCAGGGAGTTAAGTATTGTAAAACGTATTTAAAAAAAGCGGGTTATTCTTAAACCTGTGTGCTTCAAGGGCTTGGAATGAAAATGTTAACAGGGGCTGAGTGACCAAATGGGCTGGGCTTCCTGTCCTGCCTGGCTGGCCTCTGGGGAGCCCTGGGTGCAGTGACTAACTCTCAGGACCTCAGTCCCCTCAGGGGTCTAGTGGAAATCTTCGTTGTTTGTGGAACCGTTGGGAGGATAAAGGAGCCAATGTCCTGTGGTAAAAGCTCTCAAACTATTAGCCATTGTTACCCATGCTCCCTCCTTTCTGAACTCAAATTTTGTAGTAATTGTTTTTCTTAAACAAAAGGTACTGGGGGAAAACTTTCCCCTTTTCTTACTGAAATGTGTCCTAAATTGAAACCTGAAATATGAGGTCAGATCTGTGGGGCCCCCCCCACCACTGGTCATAGCGCTTTGGTGGAGGGCTGTGGGGGTTCCATCCTGGAGCGCAGAATTCCTTGCTCTGTAGGATTGTTTCCTGGTATTTCTGTGAACAGAACCCACACTTGTTACCTCAGACAAGGCAGGACCTGTCCTGACTGCTCCCCTTCCTGCCCCACCATGACCCTCACTCCTTGAATTCAGGCTTAACTTGGTCCAGGAATAGCTTCCCGTCATGTGCCTCTCAGGAAGGTATAAAAATGAAGTCCAGTTCCTGCTTGGTGTTTCCCACACCACTGTACTCTAAAGTGGGTGTGGTTTTGTTTTGGTTACTTTTTTTTTTTTTTGGTTGTTTGAGTGTAAACATCCAGATAATTCCTTTCCTTTTTTCCAGCTAAAACTAGGTTTGCCAAATGCAGGTTTCCGGAAGCTGTTTCTTGGGCGGTGCTCTTTGCCTGTGTTTGGGTGGGCGCTTGCAGGTGGTCTTGTAGCAGATGGGCTGGACAAGGAGCCCCAGGTGTGCTCCTGGTTTCCAGGTGCGTCCTGCCTAGTGGCAGGTGTGAGCAAGTCCCCCAGGTACCCCAGGAAAGGCCCAGACTCCTCTGCTTCCCACACTCTGGGCATTTGCTAACCCCTGACCCAGAGGAAACTTGTTCTCTATCTTGTTCCTGGTTCCACCCCTGCTGCCTCCAGCTAAAATGCTGAAAATGCCACCTGGCAGGAAGATCTTGCAGCCTGTTTTGGAGAGCAAGAATACTCAGAGTACCTACCAGCCAGCACTTTCTCCCTCCTGGGCCTTAGTTTTCTTTGAAGTGAGGCTGTTGAACTGTATAGAAGATTTTTTTTTTTTTTAATGGACCATTAAAAAAAATAATTGCATTTATTTTTGACTGTGTTGGGTCTTCATTGCTGTTCGGCCTTTTTCGCTAATTGCTATGTGGGTGCGCATGCTAAATCGCTTCAGTCCTGTCTGACTCTGTGCGCCAGACTCTCCAGGCAAGAAGACTGGAGTGGGTTGCTATGCCCACCTCCAGGGGATCCCTCCGACCAAGGGATCGAATGCTAATCTTTTACATCTCCTATGCTGAGAGGCGGCAAGTGGGGGCTACTCTCTAGCTTTGGTGCGTGGGCTGCTCCTTGCTATGGCTTCTCTTGTTGCAGAGCATGACCTCCAGGGTGCCTCGACTTCAGCAGTTATGGCTCCTGGGCTCTAGAGCTCAGGCTAAATAGTTCTGGTGCACGGCTTTAGTTGCTCCTCTGCACGTGGGATCCTCCCGGATCAGGGATGGAACCCGTGTCACTTGCATTGGCAGACGAACAGCTTACCACTGAGCCACCAGGGCAGCGCTGGGTGTGGACGATTTTTAAAGTCTTACACATGTTACAGCATTGTTTCTGTTTTCTGTTGAGGCCTGTTGGCCCCAAGGCACGTGGGATCTTAGTTCTCTCGCCAGGGACCAGACCCGCACCCCCTTTGTTGGAAGGCGAAGTCTTAACCCCCGGATGAGCAGGGAAGTTCCACGGAAGATTCTTAACCACAGCGAAAGCCCAGGTTTTCCTTGGGTTCATGAGGCCTGGAAGCTTGGCCCCACCAGCTGCTGGGCAGCTTGCCCCCTTGGTCGCCATTTCCACTCTGAGCCTCTGTTAGCCAGCAGGATCCAGCGGGCATGGCCTGGCTGCCACGTCAAGTCACCTCCTTAGGTCCCAGTGTTTTAAAGTGAAGTAAGGATGTTGTTGCTGTTGTTATTTAGTTGCTAAGTCATGTCCAGCTCTACTTGCGACCCCATGGACCATAGCCTGCCAGGGTCCTCTGTCCATGGGATTTTCTAGGCAAGAATGCTGGAGTGGATTGCTGTTTCCTTGTCCAAGGGATCTTCCCCACCCAAGAGTCGAATCTGAGTCAAGGAAGAATAGTTATGTCTTAAAGAGTTGGTTGAAAATTCTACACTCTATTCTAAAACATTTTATTTCATCCTTTGTCCCCACTCCAGTATTCTTGGGCTTCCCTTGTGGCTCAGCTGGTAAAGAATCCGCCTGCAATGCAGGAGACCTGGGTTCTGTCCCTGAGTTGGGAAGATCCCTTGGAGAAGGGAAAGGCTACCCACTCCAGTATTCTGGCCTGGAGAATTCCACGGACTGTATGTCCATGGGGTCACAAAGGGTCGGACACAACTGAGCGACTTTCACTGCACTCACTTGTCCATTTCATCCACCGTTAGATCATTTTTCACTTAATGGTAAAATGGATTTTCCATGAGTCTTGAGGGAAGACTGGGTGGGGTGGGGGAAGGAGCAGGGCAGAGGGGAGAGGGAGGAAAAGAGAGAGGAGACATGTTGACCTTACGTTTGGACTGAGATCATACATACACGATAAGTTTTACACCAAAAGCTAAGCATGTTGGAGTGACTTAGGCTTAGAGAAAAACCGTTGCATTTCATAATCACAATGCATAGGTGTTTGTGGCAGCAGACTTTATGCTTGTATATTTCTTCCTGTCCTCAGACATTAATGGGGTCTTCTGGATTTTTCCCAGTCAGGCCCTTGATAGGTGTTGTCTAGCTTCTAGGGAGTCAAGCAAGGCCCAGCAATATCTGATCATCACTAGGTTAGAGCTTTGCCCCAGCTCACTCTGGGATGGGGCCCATGCTCAGGATTTAGGTCTCAGGCTGGAACTTGAGGATCAGACAAGCACTGTCTGAAAAGCACCCCTTTCTTTATAATCTGCTTTCGGGTGCAGGGATTGGGAGTGGGGTCGGGGGGTGACGGCTCTAGTTATGTCAGCATTCAGGGCCGGTGGACGTCTTAGAATTTGCCTTAGCGCTGGTCCTTCCTTTCCCTGGACATACAAAGGAAAGCCTTGTTTATTTTGGAGAAGGGATTGTTTTGCTATTGTAAGCCGCAGGGCTTTCAAAGCTGCTCATACATAGAAGACCGACCTCACTATCATTTTCGAAAATGATCTTTTCTACAAGTAAGAGCAGGCTGTCTTCATGGAGAATATTAGAGCATAAACTCGCTGAAAGTACTTTTCTGTCCCGGTGCTGCTTAATGAATGCGCAGTGAGGTGATGAATATTCATGGCCTCCCAAGGGTGGCCTGTTTTCCACTCGGCATAGTTCAGGGCAGGCTGCCTCCACACAGGAAGTGAAAGCACCCTTTGAGCCTCTTTTTTCTTTTTTTTAAAATTTGGGCACATGATTTGAAGATTTGTTGATGAAAACAATGTTCTTTGAAAGTTTGAGGACAAAGGAAAAAGGAAGCTCTTAGACTTTAGCAGGAAATCTACAGCATTAGGTTAAAAAAAAAAAACTTTGAGAGTCTGAAGATGTAAGTCCTCAGCCCGGTTGCAATGTGCAGGGAGAGTCATGTTGCAGAAATTGCATGTCTCCGTTGATCAAATAGGGGGCAGATAGGTGATTCTGGGATCTCTTCTGGGCAGGACACAGGTTGCATCTGAAAGAGAGATGTGGGCTGGAAGTTTCTCTCCTCAAGAGTCAAACACAGGGCCTGCTTGAGATCAACCCACCCGCCCCGGCCCTCTGCCTGACTCTGGCTATAAGTGTCCTCAGGCATCAATCAGCCTAGAAATGGGGCCTGAGGCAGTGTAGGGTGTCCCTTAAAAATGAGTCGTGGGACTTCCCTGGCATTCCAGTGGTTAAGACTCTGTGCTTCCACTGCAAGGGGCACTGGTTTGATCCCTGGTCAGGGAACTAAAGATCCCGCATGCCTTGCGGCGTGGGCGAAAGCTAACTAGCTAAATAAAGTAATAATAAAGTCTTCATAATTCCCTGGTGCTCCAGTGGTTAGGACTTAGCACTTTCACTGCCATGGGCCTGGGTCAAAAAATAAATGAAGTCTGAAAAAAAAGAGTCCTGCCTGTATGACTTCTTTCCTGTGGGCAGCTACCATTCCCTGCTGCCCTTGCTGACTGTGGCCCCATGAACTACCCTCCTCTCCCCATTCCCCCGCCCCCAGCTCTATCTGGGGCAATAAAAGAGTCTGGAAGCACAGAGGTGTATTTCTGAGGATTCTGGACGTGCTCAAAATCCTTCAAGCTAGGCTTCAGCAGCACTTGAGTACTTGAGAACTTCCAGATGTACAAGCTGGGTTTAGAAAAGGCAGAGGAACCAGAGATCAAATTGCCAACATTCGTTGGATCATAGAGAAAGCAAGAGAATTCCAGAAAAACATCAGTTTCTGTTTCATTAATTACTTGAAAGCCTTTGATTGTGTGGATCACATAAAGCTGGAATATTCTTAAAGAGGTGGGATTACCAGACCACCTTACCTGCCTGCTGAGAAACCTGTATCAGATCAAGAAGCAACAGTTAGAACTGGACATGGAACAGTGTACTGGTTCAAAATTGGGAAAGAAGTACATCAAGGTTATATATTGTCACCCTGCTTATGTAACCTGTATGCAGAGTACATCATGCAAAATGCTGGGCTGAATGACGCATAAGCTGGAATTAAGATTTCCAGGAGAAAAATCAACAACCTCAGATATGCATATGACACCACTCTAATGGCAGAAAGCGAAGAGGAACCTCTTGATGAGGGTGAAAGAGGAGAGTGAAAAAGCTGGCTTAAAACTCAATATTCAAAAAACGAAGATCATGGCATCTGGTCCCATCACTTCGTGGCAAATGGAAGGAGAAAAAGTGGAAGCAGTGACATATTTTCTCTTCTCGGGCTCTAAAATCAATGTACATGGTGGCTGCAGCCATGAAATTAGGAGACTCTTGCTTCTTGGAAAGAAAACTATGACAAACCGAGACAGCATTTTAAAAAGCAAAGACATCACTTTTGCTGACAAAGATCCATATAGTCAAAGCTATGGTCTTTCCAGTAATCGTGTATGGATGTGAGAGTTGAACCATAAAGAAGGCTGAACACTGAAGAATTGATGCTTTCAAATTGTTGGCCTGCAGAAGACTCTTGAGAGTCTTTGGACAGCAAGCAGATTAAACCAGTCAATCCTAAAGGAAATCAACCCTGAATAATCATTGGAAGGACTGATGCTAAAGCTGAGGCTCCAATACTTTGGCTACCTGATGCAAACAGCAGGCTCATTGGAAAGGACCCTGATTCTGGGAAAGACTGAAGGCAAAAGAAGAGGATGGCAGAGGCTGAGATGGTTGGATGGCCTCACCAGTTCAATGGATATGAACTTGGGCAAACTCCAGAAGATAGTGAGGGACAGGGAGGCTGGCGGTGCTGCAGTCCATGGGGTCGCAAAGAGTCAGACACGACTTAAAGATGGAATAACAACAGTGTGTGGGATTGATGTTAATTCTTCTGTAAGCATTTGGTGTAATTCTCCAGTGAAATTGTTTGGGCCTGGAAATTTGTTTTGTGGGTGTTCTTTAAATTATAAATTCAATTTCCTTACCTGGCGCTGTTCAAATTATCTATTTCATATTGAGTGAGATGTGGTTCAGTTCAGTTCAGTCGCTCCGTCATGTCCAACTCTTTGTGACCCCAGGGACTGTAGCACACCAGGCCTCCCTGTCCATCACCAACTCCTAGAGTTCACTCAAACTCATGACCATCGAGTCAGTGATGCCATCCAGCCATCTCATCCTCTGTCGTCCCCTTCTCCTCCTGCCTTCAATCTTTCCCAGCATCAGAGTCTTTGCAACTGAGTCAGTTCTTCGCATCAGGTGGCCAAAGTATTTGGGAGTTTCAGCTTCAACATCAGTCCTTCCAATGGATATTCAGGACGGATTTCATTTAGGATGGCCTGGTTGGATCTCCTTGCAGTCCAAAGGACTTGAGAGTTGTGGTAGTTTGTGTTTTTTGAGGAATTGGTCCATTTCCTCTATGTTGTTGAATTTGTATGTAGAGTTGTTCATAGTATTTAGTTATCATTATTATGATTTTTACGTTTTTTTGCCAGGAAAGTAGGATTTATTGGTGGGCATGAGTAAGGAGGGGACAGTGCCAAGGCTCTCGTGAGTGCAGAGCCTGCCATTTGTCCAGGGGCCATGATTAGGATGTATTTAACCAGACAGCTATCTGGGATGAGCTGCTTTTCTGTCACCGTGTCTTCAAACTCATCTACAGTAAACTTGGTCAATCCCCACATCTCGGAGATGTGGGTCTTCTGGCAGTCTGGGAACTTGAACTTGGCCCTGTGACGGGCCACAATCACATGCTCTTTATTCTGCAGCTTGTTGTGGGTGGACATTATGACTTGGCCAATGTGGACTCTGGCCACTGTGCCCTGGGGCTTTCCAGAGGCACTGCATATATTTGTACTAGACATGAGTGTCCAACTGGAAAGGGCTGTCTGCAGGGTCCCTCAGAGCAGCCCATACAGGCAGCAGGCTGCAAAAACTACGGAGGAGGCTGCTGTTTGCAGCTATTGCACGCTAGACTCCCACAGGCAAAGGAGCACAGTGGGCTTAGTTGGTAGCAAACACAGTATTTCATTATTATACTTTTGACATCTTCAGAGTCTGTAGTTATATTCCCTGTTTCATTCCTGAGTAATTGGTATCTTTTTTTTCTTTGTCAGTCTTGCCTAGAGACTTATCAATTTTATTGATTTTTTTCAAACAACTAGGTCTTTGTTTCATTGATTTACCCTCTAGCTTTTCTTTTTTCAATTTATTTCCTATATTTATTTTCTTTCTTGTTTTTGTTTTGGGTTTGGCTTGCTCTTCTTTTTCTATGTTACCAGCACAGACTACTAAATAGAATTTCCTCTCAAAACTGTGTCAACTATGTCCCACATATTTTGATATATTGTAACTTCATTTTCACTCTGTTCAATGTATTTTTGAAAAGTTTCCCTTGAGACTCTCCCTTTGCTCCATAGACTATTTAGCTGTTAGTGTGCAAGTATTTGGAAAATTTCTAGTTAACCTTCTGTTATTAATTTATATTTATTTCAATTGTAATCTGGGAATACATACTGTACCACTTTAGTTCTTTTAAATTTGTTGAGATTTGCCTTATGGCTCACGATGTGGTTTATTTTAGTTTACATCCCATCATCATTTGGGAAGGATGTGTGTTCTGCTGCTGTTGGGTGGAATGTTCTATAAATGTAGTCCAGATTCTTTTCATTGGCAGTCTTATCAAGTTCTTCC
This sequence comes from Oryx dammah, assembly GCF_014754425.2. Taxonomy (NCBI): domain Eukaryota; kingdom Metazoa; phylum Chordata; class Mammalia; order Artiodactyla; family Bovidae; genus Oryx; species Oryx dammah. The sequence continues at coordinate 481,226 of NW_024070209.1, read as the reverse complement.
ATATCCTGGTTTATTTTGTGCCCAGTTCTTTTTTCAGTTGTTGAAAGAGAGATGTTGAAGTATTTCCTATAACTGTTGATTTCTTTACATCTCCTTTCAGGCCTTTTGGGTTTTGCTTCACATACTTTGCAGCTCTTTGCTTTGGCTCACACTCATTTAAGACTGCGATGTCTTCTTGGTAGACGGACTTTTATCATTACATAATACGTCTTACTGGTAATTTTCCTTGTTTTGAAATCTACTTTATCTGATGTTAATGTAGGCATGCTGCTTTTCTTTTCGTTGTGGTTGTATGATTTTTTTTCTATCTTTTGTATTCAACTTGCCTGTATCATTTTATTTGGAGTGAATTTTTTAATAAATGGCAGATAGTTGGGTCATGTTTCTTTAATCTACTCTGCCAATCTTTGCATTTTAATAGAAGTATTTAGATCATTTATATTTAATGTAATTAGTGGTCTGCTAGGTGTTGATGTTTTACCAGTTCAAGTGAATTATATAATCCCTGTTTCCTTTTAAGTCCCTTTCAGTTCAGTTCAGTCACTCAGTTGTGTCTGACTCTTTGCGTCCCCATGAACTGCAGCACGCCAGGCCTCCCTATCACCAACTCCCGGAGTTCACCCAAACCCGTGTCCTTTGAGTTGGTGATACCATCCAACCATCTCATCCTCTCTCATCCCCTTCTCCTCCTGCCCTCAATCTTTCCCAGCATCAGAGTCTTTTCAAATGAGTCAGTTCTTTGCATCAGGTGGTCAAAGTATTGGAGTTTCAGCTTCAGCATCATCAGTCCTTCCAATAAACACCCAGGACTTATCTTCTTTTGGATGGACTGGTTGGATCTCCTTGCAGTCCAAGGGACTCTCAAGAGCCTTCTCCAACAGCACAGTTCAAAAGCATCAGTTCTTCAGTGCTCAGCTTTCTTTATAGTCCAACTCTCACATCCATACATGACCACTGGAAAAACCATAGCCTTGACTAGATGGACCTTTGTTGGCAAAGTGATGTCTCTGCTTTTTAATATGCTGTCTAGGTTGGTCATAACTTTCCTTCCAAGGAGTAAGTGTCTTTTAATTTCATGGCTGCAGTCACCATCTGCAGTGATTTTGGAGCTCAGAAAAATAAAGTCAGCCACTGTTTCCACTGTTGCCCGATCTATCTGCCATGAAGTGATGGGACCAGATGCCATGATCTTCGTTGTCTGATTGTTGAGCTTTAAGGCAACTTTTTCACTCTCCTCTTTCATTTTCATCAAGAGGCTCTTTAGTTCTTCACTTTCTGCCATAAGGGTGGTACTATCTGCATATCTGAAGTTACTGATTAAGTCCCTTTAGCTCCCCAATTAAGCATAATTATCTTAAATATTTCTTCATCGTATATAAAATCACATCAGACAGTGTTGCAGTTTTTCTCCAAACATCAGACATAGTTTAGAAAAAGAGAAGAAATTCTATTGTATTGATCAATATTTTTGTTTTCTGTGTTTTTTTTCTTCCTCCTAATGATTTAGGCTTTATTTTTTATTGTTTCCATTCTATTTGCAGAATTTACTTTAGCTATTTTAGAGTAGGTCTGCTGATGACAAATTCTCTTAGTATGAAAATATTTTGGTTTTCCTTTCATTCCAGAAGAATTCTGAGTTGACATTCTCTCTCTCTTATCACTTAGGAAAATGTGCCACTTCCTTTTAGAAATTCACTGTCATTTGAATTGGTTTCCCCTGTAAGCAAGGTATCGTCTCTCTTAGTGCTTTAAAAACTCTTTTTGTTTTGTCTTTAGGATTCAGAAATTTGACTGTAATGTGTCTTGGTGTGGATATGTTTGAGCTTATCTTATTTTGGATTCGTTCAGGTGTTTTACTTTGTAGGTTTATATCTTTTGTCGTATTTGGGGAGTTATCAGCCATTATTTCATCAAGTGCTTTTTCAGCCTTGCCCTGTTTGTCTTTTCCTTCCAGAACTCTGATGATACAAATGTTAGATCTTTAGTAATGGTCCTACAGGTTGCAGAGACTCCGTTCATTTTTTTCTGTTGTTCAGATTGGATAATTTCCTATTGCTCTATCTTCTGGTTCACTTATTCTTTCCTCTGCCCCTTCATTCTGCTATTGAGCCCATCCACTGAGTTTTTTATTTTGATTATTGTATTTTTTAGTTCAAAATTTCCCATTTGTCTCTCTTCTCACTCTTCTATTTCTTTAGTGAGACTTTATATGTATTTGCTAAAAGGCTTCCTATTTTATTCATGAATTTCATATTCAGTGAAGTATTTTTTAAATAGCTATTTAACTGCACCAGGCCTTGGTTGTGGCATGCAGGATCTTCAGTCTTTGTTGCGGCATGTGGGTTATTTGCGACGTGTGGGATCTTTGAGTTATGGTATGAGAACTCCTAGTTGTGGCATGTGGGATCTAGTTCCCCAACGAGGGACTGAACCCAGGCACCTCACATTGGAAGTCGGAGTCTTAGCTGCTGGACCACCAGGGAAGTCCCTCACTGAAGTATTTTTTTGATTCCTTCTTTAAAAGCTTTTTCGAATAACTCTCTGTTATCTTGGTTTTTGTATTTCATTCAGCTTGAGACAATTTTTTTTTTTTTTATTGAAACCTAGACATTGAGAGTATTATGTGACTGACTCTTATTTGTCTTTTGTTTTACGTAGTTTTCTCTGAACTGCTGTGGGGGTAGAATTCTAGGTTCCCCAGTGGGTAGCCTTTTCCTTCTTCAAGGGATCTTCCCAACCCAGGGATCGAACCCAGGTCTCCCACATTGCAGGTGGATTCTTAACCAGCTGAGCTATGAGGAAAGCCCTGAGTTCGCCACTCAACCTCCATTGACATCTAAGGGTGGGATGTTATTGCCAGTCAGAGGTAGGGTGGGAGTTCTGGCTGGGGAAAGGGTAAGAGTGCCTGATTACTTTATGACAGTTCCCACCTGACCACCACTGACCCTAGGGGAGTAGTGAAATCTCTGACTCTCTACTGGTTCTCCTCTCATACCACCCTGCTGGGGACAAGGAGAGATGCCTCTTTCATGACGTGTGGGAATCCCATATGGGCTTTACTAACAGCAGCCAGTGGGGTGAAAATGCCACCTCTCTTCTTGGCCTTCTCTGATACCACCCAGTGGAGCATTTGTGGCACCTCTTTATGGCCTGGTCGGGGTTCAAGTCTAGGTTGCCCACTTGACCTTTGCTGGCATGGGTGGGGATGGGGCCATGGCCTTTTCTGGATTGTTTGCCTGGAGAGGAGCAGTTTACTGTTTAAAAGCCTTCTGTCTTGCCCAGCTGCCCTTTCCTAGTCCTTTGATTAGAGGTAACAGGCTTTTGTTGTTGTTTTTTGTCTTTGCCTGTTAGCATTTCCAAATCTGGGATACTCTGAACAAAAGGACACTCAGGGAATTCATCACAATGTTGTTCTTAGGTCCCCCGGGTCCCTAGTCAGACTACTGTCTCTCCACTCTTCAGAGTTTTTTAAAAAGTTCCTTTCATATGTAATACTCTGTGTTTTTAGGTGTACTTCGTGCAAGAAGTAGGGAAAGATCCATTTACTCTGCTTTGGGAGGGAATTCTTTGCCCTCTTGTCACTTGGGAAAGATATGGACAAACAGTGCTGACTAAGGTGTTTGGACCTTAGAGACGGTGACTTTTTTTTTTTAATGATTTATTTATTTACTTAATTGTTGGCTGTGCTGGGTCTTCGCTGCTACACTCAGGCTTTCCCTGGTTGTGGTGAGAAGGGCTGCTCTCCATTGCGGTGCACCGGCTCCTCACTGAGGCGGCTTCTCCTGTCGTGGAATGCCGGCTCTAGGCTTACAGGCTTCAGCAGTCAGTAGCTCATGGGCTCCATAGTTGTGGCGCATGGCCTTAGCTGCCCCGTGGCATGGGGGGTCTTCCCAGACCAGGGATCGAACCCATGTCTCCTGCATTGGCAGGTGCATTCTTAACCACTGGACCACCAGAGAAGTCTGAGATGGTCACATTTGTAAAGGAAATGTTTCTTCCTGAAAAGAATGGCTAAAATTAATAGGATTTCAAGTATTAGGGGGCTGGAGGCTGTGTGTTATGGGTGGCAGGGCAGAGGAGTTAAACTTGGGGACAGAGCATCTCTCCTGGGTCTTGTGAAAGCCGCAGCTGGCCCTTGCAGAGAGCCAGCCCCAGACACGGGGGGCCAAACTTTACCACTCTGGCCAGAAAGTGTCCCCTCAGCCTGTCTATGACACTTGGCGTGCTGCCAAAGGGGAAAGAGAAGGAAAACCACCCTTGGTTGGGTAAACATATATTCCTGTTTCCCTGCCAGAGGCTGAACGAGCCAAGTCAGCACCATCCGTTCCACGTGTGCGCCCGTGGCAGTCCAGGCGTGACTGGCTGTGCCTTGGAAGCAAAGCAGGTCAGCCGTTCCGCGTTGCCGTGCTCCTGGGCACTGCTCCCCTCTGCTGGCTGAGAGGGGCAGGCATTACACGTCTTCCTTCACAGACCAGGAGAGCGAGTCTCAGAAGGACACGTGACTGGGGAAGGGAATTTCTGGTGGTCCAGTGGTTAAGACTCTGGACTTCCACTGTGAGGGATGCAGGTTCAATCTCCGATCGAAGAACTATTAATAAGGTCCCACATGCCTCTGTGGTGTGCCAGAACAAGAAAGGACAAGTGACTGGTACACGGTCACCTGGCTTCTGAGTGGCTGAGCCAGAACTGAACTCTGATACCATAGGTCTTGTTCATCCCAGGCTCCCAAGCCACAATGCATTTAAAATATCAGGGTTCCCAGGCAGGAGCCCCCCACCCCCAAGATGATTTGGGCCACCAGATGAATCCATTCCCTAATACCCTAGGAATTAGGTCTGACCCCAATTCCTCTAGAATCACTAGAGGAGATTTTTTAAAATCCCAATATCTAAGCTGTACTGCTGGCCAATAAATTCAACCTCTGGGTGAAACACAGGCATCAGAGTTTTAAAAGCTCCCCTGGAGATCCTGACATTCTGCTGGTTTTGAGAGCATGGTGGAGAGTTAGGAGATAATGGTGAAGATTCATAGTCTGAATCTGGAGCTCTGTTTTCTGGGTGCGTTGGTGCTCAACTTTGAGAAAGGACTGGACTTCCCAGGTGGCTCAGTGGGAAAGAATCCACCTGCCAATGCAGGAGACACAGTTCAGTCCCTGGGTTGTTCAGATCCCCTGGAGAAGGAGATGGCACCCCGCTCCAGTATTCTTTCCTGGAGAATCCCGTGGACGGAGGAGCCTGGCGGGCTACTGTCCATGGGGCCGCAAAGAGTGAGACACAACTGAGCAACTGAGCACGCAAGCAACACAAGGGACCAGGGGGTCACAGTCTGCTGGGAAAGGTGCCTTTGCAAAGCACTTCTATTGAGAAAAAGTCAAATACTCAAATCAAAAAATGGGTGCAAGCTGAAGGGGGTGATGGAGTGCTATAAAGCCCTTCAGGGTTCTTGCAGCTTCTGTGGCTGAAGTGTATGCACAAGGTTCTGATCTTGGAAGGAGAGCTGTGAGCAGTCCTAAAGAGAGATCTTAGTTCCCAGCCCAGGAATTAAACCTGAGTAACCTGGAAAACCAAGAATTCTAGCCACTAGACCACCAGGGGCTAGAAGCAAAGTGGCCTGAGCTCTTGACCCTATTTGAAAGCAAGAATGTTTCAAGGAGGCAAAAACTGCAAACAGACACAAAGTTTATTATTAGAGACACAGTATAATATATGGGAGAGACTGAGTGTGAGGGAAACTGGGTCTTGTTCTATTAGTCTTTCCCATCAGGAAGCTTCCATAAGCCTCTTATCCTTCTCTGTCAGAGGGCAGACAGAATAAAAACCACAGTCACAGAAAACAAATCAAACTGATCACATGGACCACAGTCTTGTCTAACTCAATGAAACGATGAGCCATGCTGTGTAGGACCACCCAAGACGGACGGGTCATGGTGGAGAGTTCTGACAAAATGTGGTCCGCTGGAGAAGGGAATGGCAAACCACTTCAGTATTCTTGCCTTGAGAATGAAAAGGCAAAAAGATAGGACACTGAAAGATGAACTCCCTAGGTCAGTAGGTGCCCAATATGCTACTGGAGATGAGTGGAGAAATAACACCAGAAAAAATGAAGAGATGGAGCCAAAGCAAAAGCAACACCCAGTTGTGGATGTGACTGGTGATGGAAGCAAGGTCCGATGCTGTGAAGAGCAATATTGCATAGGAACCTGGAATGTCAGGTCCATGAATCTAGGCAAATCAGAAGTGGTCAAACAGGAGATGGCAAGAGTGAACATCAAATTCTAGGAATCGGCGAACTAAAATGAACTGGAATGGGTGAATTTAACTTAGATGACCATTATATCTACTACTGTGGGCAAGAATCCCTAGAAGAAATGGAGTAGCCATCATAGTCAACAAAAGAGTCCAAAATGCAGTACTTGGGAGCAATCTCAAAAACAACAGAATGATCTCTGTTCATTTCCAAGGCAAACCCAATATCACAGTAATCCAAGTCTATGCCCCGACCAGTAACGCTGAAGAAGCTGAAGTTGAACAGTTCTATGAAGACCTATAAGACTTTCTAGAACTAACACCCAAAAAAGATGTCCTTTTCACCATAGGGGACTGGAATACAAAAGTAGGAAGTCAAGAAACACCTGGAGTAACAGGCAAATTTGGCCTTGGAGTATAGAATGCAGCAGGGCAAAAGCTAACAGAGTTCTGCCAAGACTACGCACTGGTCATAGCAAACACCCTCTTCCAACAAAACAAGAGAAGACTCTACACATGGACATCACCAGATGATTAACACCGAAATCAGGTTGAATATATTTTTTGCAGCCAAAGATGGAGAAGCTCTATACAGTCAGCAAAAACAAGACCAGGAGCTGACTGTGGCTCAGATCACGAACTCCTTATTGCCAAGTTCAGACTTAAATTGAAGAAAGTAGGAAAAACCACTAGACCATTCAGGTATCAACTAAATCAAATCCCTTACAATTATACAGTGAAAGTGACAAATAGATTCAAGAGATTAGATCTGATAGAGTGCCTGAAGAATTGGACAGAGGCTCATGACATTTTACAGGAGGCAGTGATCAAGACCATCCCCAAGAAAAAGAAATGCAAAAGGCAAAATAGTCGTCTGAGGAGGCCTTACAAATAGCTGTGAAAAGAAGAGAAGTGAAAGGCAAAGGATGAAAGCAAAGATATACCCATTTGAATGCAGAGTTCCAAAGACTAGCAAGGAATAAGAAATAACAAAGAATAAGAAAACCTTCCTCAGTGATCAATGCAAAGAAATAGAGGAAAACAATAGAATGGGAAAGACTACAAGTCTCTTCTGGAAAATTAGAGATACCAAGGGAATATTTCATGCAGATGGGCACAATAAAGGACAGAAATGGTATGGACCTAACAGAAGCAGAAGATATTAAGAAGAGGTGGCAAGAATACACAGAAGAATTGTACAAAAAAGATCTTCGTGATACAGATAACCACAATGGTGTGATCACTCACCTAGAGCCCAACATCCTGGAATGCAAAGTTAAGTGGGTCTTATGAAGCATCACTACGAGCAAAGCTACTGGAGGTGATGGAATTCCAGTCAAGCTATTTCAAATCCTAAAACATGATGCTGTTTAAGTGCTACACTCATTGTGTCCTCAGATTTGGAAAACTCAGCAGTGGGCACAAGACTGGAAAAGTTCAGTTTTCATTCCAGTCCCAAAGAAGGACAATGCCAAAAAATGTTCAAACTGCTGCACAATTGCACTCATCTCTGCTGCTGCTAAGTCACTTCAGTCATGTCCAACTCTGTGCAACCCCATAGATGGCAGCCCACCAGGCTCCCCCGTCCCTGGGATTCTCCAGGCAAGAACACTGGAGTGGGTTGCCGTTTCCTTCTCCAATACACTCATCTCACACGCTAGCAAAGTAATGCTCAAAATTCTCCAAGCCAGGCTTCAACAGTAGATGAACTTTGAACTTCCAGATGTTCAAGCTGAATTTAGAAAAGGCAGAGGAGCTAAAGGTAAAATCGGCAATATCCGTTGGAACATAAAGCAAGATAGTTCCAGAAAAACATCTACTTCTGCTTTGACTACACCAAAACCTTTCACTGTGTAGATCACAACAAACTATTGAAAATTCTTCAAGAGATGGGAAGACCAGACGACCTTACCTGCTTCCTGAGAAAACTGTATGGAGGTCCGGAAGCAACAGTTAGAATCAGACATGGAACAATGGACTGGTTCCAAATTGGGAAAGGAGTACGTCAAGGCTGTTTATTGTCACTCTGCTTATTTAACTTCTATGCAGAGTACATCATGAGAAACGCTGGACTGGATGAAGCACAGCTGGAGTCAAGATTGCCAGGGGAAGTATCAGTAACCTCAGATACACAGATGATACCACCCTTATGGCAGAAAGTGAAGAAGAACTACAGAGCCTCTTGATGAAAGTGAAAGAGGAGAGTGAAAAAGCTGGTTTAAAACTCAACACTAAAAAAACTAAGATCATGGCATCTGGTCCCATCACTTCAAGGCAGAGAGATGAGAAAACAAGGGAAACTGTGACAGACTTTATTTCTTGGGCTCTAAAATCACTGCAGATGGTGATTGCAGCCATGAAATTAATAGACACTTACTCCTTGGAAGGAAAGTTATGACCAACCTGGATAGCATATTAAAAAGCAGAGCATTAATTTGCCAGCAAAGGTCCATCTAGTCAAAGCTATGGTTTTTCCAGTAGTCACATATGGATGTGAGACTTGGACTATAAAGAAAGCTGAGTGCTGAAGAATTGATGCTTTCAAACTGTGGTGTTGGAGAAGACTCTTGAGAGTCCCTTGGAATGCAGGGAGATTCACCCAGTCCATCCTAAAGGAAATCAGTCCTGAATATTCATTGGAAGGACTGATGCTGAAGCTGAAACTCCAATACTTTGGCCACCTGATGCGAAGAGCTGACTCCTTTGAAAAGACCCTGATGCTGGGAGAGATTGAGGGTGGCCGGAGAAGGGGATGACAGAGGATGAGATGGTTGGATGGCATCACTGACTCAATGGACATGGGTTTGGGTGGACTCTGGGAATTGGTGATGGACAGGGATGCTTGGTGTGCTGCAGTTCAAGGAGTCCCAAAGAGTTGGACACGACTGAGTGACTGAACTGAACTGAACTGAACTGAACTGAATGGACCAGTTAGGTGTTAAAAAGAAACAAGATAATTGGCCAGAGGTAAATGAAGACCTGGAAGGACTGTCCTGTATACGTGATTAACATCACCTCCTTACTGCTCACTCAGTTCAGTTCAGTTCAGTCACTCAGTCATGTCAGACTCTTTGCGACCCCTTGAAACGTAGAACACCCGGCCTCCCTGTCCATCACCAACTCCCAGCGTCCACCCAAACCCATATCCATTGAGCCAGTGATGCCATCCAGCCATCTCATCCTCTGTCGTCCCCTTCTCCTCCTGCCCTCAATCTTTCCCAGCATCAGTCTTTTCAAATGAGTCAGTTCTTCGCATGAGGTGGCCAAAGTATTGGAGTTTCAGCTTCAGCATCAGTCCTTCCAATGAATATTCAGGACTGATTTCCTTTAGGATGGACTGGGTGAATCTCCCTGCATTCCAAGGGACACTCAAGAGTCTTCTTCAACACCACAGTTGGAGAATCAGTTCAAAAGCATCAATTCTTCGGCTCTCAGTTTTCTTATGGTCCAACTCTCACATCCATACGTGACTACTGGAAAAACCATAGCCTTGACTAGACGGACCTTTGTTGGCAAGGTAATGTCTCTGCTTTTTAATATGTTGCTTAGGTTGGTCATAACTTTTCTTCCAAGGAACAAGTATCTTTTAATTTCATGGCTGCAGTCACCGTGGTCTTGTAGCCCCCCAAAATGAAGTCTGTCACTGTTTCCTCTGTTTTCCATATCTATCTGCCATGAAGTGATGGAACCAGATGCCATGATCTTAGTTTTCTGAACTTTTGAGCTTTATGCCAACTTTTTCACTCTCCTCTTTCACTTTCATCAAGAGGCTCTGTGGTTCTTCTTCACTTTCTGCCATAAGGGTTGTATCATCTGTGTATCTGAGATTACTAATATTTCCCCTGGAAATCTTGACTCCAGCTTGTGCTTCATCCAGCCCAGCGTTTCTCATGACGTATTCTGCATATAAGTTAAAAATAAGCCGGGTGACAGTATACAGCCTTGATGTACTCCTTTCCGGATTTGGAACCAGTCTGTTGTTCCAGGCACAGTTCTGGTCCGTGGACCCTCCCCAAAATGTGTGTGCAACTTTTTTCTAAGATGGATCCCACCACAGAGGCCTATGAGTATATGTCCACACTTATTATGGGGTGGGGGTCAGCTCCCTTTTCAATCCCCAAGAAGCCTTCTGTGCATGTGTAGGCAGGAAAGTTTTTTTGACCTCTGGAGTGGACACCTTATCTCTTTTTTTAGCAGAGCTCAGCTTCTGCCACTAGCTTTGTCCTTGGAGTGTCTGAGTGAGAACAGAGGTTCAGTTTTACTCCACTTGAGAAACGCCAGGTGTCCAGCCCAGAGGCCCACTGTCTCCTACCTCAGTTCCACATTTTTTATTGAGCCAGTGTACTGTGGGGACCAACGGAAGTAGAATCAGCATGATAATCATGGGTTTGGCTCCGAGGCCCAAGCCCTTGCACTCCCTCAGGGCAGGGCTCAGAGAGGGTGGGTAGCTGGCTTACTGTGTTGGGGTCCTTGTTTGCTCCTTCAGACCCTCTCCTCACTCTGCTTTCTGCCCTTGGAGGCCAGTCTATGGGGGCGGGGGTGAAAGTGAACTCCCTGGACAATGGCTCCAGCCAGTTTGTGCTGAAAGACACCAAGTTGTATTTATTTAACTAAGTTGTATTTATTTAACTAAGTGTGACACATAGACATTGTTGATTTGAAGTCCCGGTATAACTGGGGCATTCTGATTATTAATCTGGCAACTATCCCAACCCTCTCCCCGAACCGCCCCACCCCCCACCCCCCCACCCCCGCCCCCTGCCGCCCATGTAGAAACTCTGGCCTGCCAGCACTGCTTCATACCAGCCCCACTTTCTTCTCTCTGTGCAGCTCTCAGTTCACTGGTGTCTCTGCTTTTTTTCTGCTGAGGCTGTGACCCCTCCAGGCATATGCAACCTACCAATTATTCCTCTTTCTTTCCGGAAAGCCCCTGCTGGGGCCCCCTCCCTCAGGTCAGCTCGTGGTTTCTGCCTTGCAGGCTTCTGCTGCACTATTAAATTTTCTCCAAGTGGCGGAGTGCTCCTGTTTACCATTTATAGTTTGGTAGTGATCAGGTCAGAGGAGCCTGGTGGGCTGCAGTCCATGGGGTCGCTAAGAGTCGGACACCACTGAAGCGACGCAGCAGCAGCAGCAACCAGGTCAAGTGATTTCAGGTTAAAAGGTTTTTGAAAAAAATGTCCTCTTATCAGTGTTGCTTCTCTTTATCAATTGAGACTCCTGTTTTCATAAAGTGACTTGATACTAAGTAGAAAGTTTTTGCTTGTTCTGGGCCTCAGCCAGTTTTGGGGATGAGAGGATCAGTTTTTAACCAAGTGACAGGGAAGCCACTCAGGGTCATGATTCAAATATCAGCCAGGGAGGGGGGCACACAGGGAAGGGGTGTCCTCTGGTCCGCATGCAGCCCTGTCTCCTGGGGTCGGGGGACAGGGGGTGTGACAAGGGAGGGGGACAGGGAAGTGGTCGCCAACAGGATTCCAGGCGCCAAAAGCCTTTTCTGTGAATTGCAAGCCCACCCCAGAAGGGGGCCTTTCCCCTTCCAGCCATAGGGGCTGCTTGATAGCAAATGTCACCCTGGGACAGAGGGGCTGAGGAACTCTTAGCGCCTGGGCAAAGCACATCCTGGGCTTCCCGGGTTACTCAGTGGTGAAGAACCCATCTGCCAGTGCAGGAGATGTGGGTTCAATTCTCGGGTCGGGAAGATCCCCTGGAGAAGGTAATGCCAACCCACTCCGGTATTCTTGCCTGGAGAATCCCGTGGACAGAGGACCCGGGCGGGCTACAGTCCTTTGGATTGCAAAGAGTCAGACATGACTTAGCGACTACACAACAAAAGCGCGTCCTCCTGGCCCACTCCTGCTCTGCAGTGCGGAGCAGGAAACCCCTAAGAGTTCAACAGTAAGTCCTCACTCTTGCAGCCTCCTCTGGGTCTTCGGATTTTGAGGCTGAATTTCAGAGAGGTCAGCTCATGTCACCAGCTGTTCTGTTGTCTGAAAAGGAGTACAAAGAGCCAGATGTGGGCTATATGACTGACACTTCAGCCCCGCCCTTATTTGACGTATCTGGCCAAGGTGCTTCCGGTCCCTTCCCTGGTCCTGGGGTAAGAAAGCAGGCGGCTGGAGCAGCAGTCTGCATTCTCGCTGCCGCCCGGGCTGCTGCCCGGGCTGCTGCCCTGCCCAGCTCTCCTCCCACAGCCTGGAGGGACTCCAGGGTCAGGAGGTGGCGGAAGGCTGCCACTCCACCCACTCCTCCGAGTCCTGCCGTTTCAGTAGCTGCTGCTTTTCCCCTTGATCCACCTTGGGTTGTGGTCCTACAGCTTCAAGAGAATCGGAAGGCTCTCCTGCTGGGGGAGGGTGGTGACCAGCCCGGGGGAGACTCCTTTGAGCCAGAGTTCTTTGGGTATCACAGACCGGAAGTGTGACTTTTCCTCTCCTTCATGGGTGGCAATCATGTGGCCGCCACGTGGCTGTTCTATGCATTGTCTGAGACAGACCTCACCTGTTATCCCAGCACTCATTCCACAAAGCCCCAAAATTCCTCCTTCCGGTGTGCAACAGGTCGGGTTCAGGGCTTCCCTGGTGGTGGTCCAGTGAGTAAGAATCCACCTGCCAGTGGAGGGGACATGGGTTCAATCCCTGATCCAGGGAGACGCCATGCGCCAGGGAGCCGTTAAGCAGGTGTGCCTGGCACCTGGAGCCTGTGGCCTGGAACGGAAGGAGCCATTGCGGTGAGAGGCCCACGCAGCACAGCTAGAGAGCAGCCCCTCTCTCCTCAACGGAGAGAGGCCGGCACACAGCCGCGGAGACGCAGCACAGCAGGAAAACCAGACCGGGCCAGGTTCAGAAGCGGGCAGGCCGCAGCAGCAGCCAGTGTCTGTGCAGGTTGCTGATGGACCTGGTACTTCTGATCGTTTCCTTCTCCCTATACCCCCCACAGGTACTTTTGTCCTTGAAGAGGATCAGCCAGTTACAGAACTTTCCCGAGGTCACCTCTCAGGCATCCCGGGACTGGGTGGGCCTCGGTGCTAAACACTGAGCTACTGGTTAGCCCTGAGCATCACTGCCCACCAACCTGTTTGCTATCATGCACGCTCAGCGAGGGCTCAGCAAATATTCATGAATTTAAGGGTGGGGCGCACTATGTGATCACACAGAAAGTAGCCTATTTTTAAAAAATTTATTTTATCGACATATTGATTTACAACGTTGTGTTAGTTGCATGTATATAGCAAAGTGATTCCATTATATAATGTTTTTATATTCATATTCTTTTCCATTATAGTTCATTACAGGATGCTGAAGATAGTGCTCTGTGCTATACAGTAGGACCTAGTTGATTATCCATCTTATGTATAATAGTTTACGTCTACTGATCCCGATCCATCCTCCCCCTCTCCTCTCCTCCATGGTAACCACACACGTGCTCTCTGTCTGTGAGTCTGTTTCTGTTTCATAGATATGTTCATTTGTTTCATGTTTTAGATTCCACAGATGAGGGATGTCATACGGTGTTTGTCTTTCTCTGACTTACTGCGCTTAGTGTGATAATCTCTAGTTCCATCGTGTTGCTGCAGATGGCATTATTTCGTTCTTTTTATGGCTGAGTAATAGTCCATTGTATATATGTACCACATCTTCTTTAGATCCAACCAGTTTCATGCATTGGAGAAGGAAATGGCAACCCACTCCAGTGTTCTTGCCTGGAGAATCCCAGGGATGGCGGAGTCTGTGGGGTCGCACAGAGTCGGACACAACTGAAGCGACTTAGCAGCAGTAGTCCATCCTAAAGGAGATCAGTCCTGGATGTTCATTGGAAGGACTGATGTTGAAGCTGAAACTCCAATAGTTTGGCCACCTGATGCAAAGAGCTGACTCATTGGAAAAGACCCTGATGCTGGGAAAGATTGAAGGCAGGAGGAGAAGGGGATGACAGAGGATGAGATGGCTGGATGGCATCACTGACTCAATGGACATGAGTTTGGGTGAACTCTGGGAATTGATGATGGACAGGAAGGCCTGGCGTGCTGCGGTTCATGGGGTTGCAAAGAGTCTGACGTGACTGAGCGACTGAACTGAAACTGAACCACATATTTAGCTATTCATCTGTTGGTAGACATTTAGGTCGTTTTATGTGTCTTATCTGTTGTGAACAGTGCTGCTGTGAACATAAGGGTGCATGTATCTTTTTGAATGAATTTTGTCCAGATATATGCCCAGGAGTGGAATTGCTGGATCACGCATTCAGTCACTCAGTCGTGTCTGACTCTTTGTGACCCCCAGACTATAGTCCACCAGGTCCCTGGGATTCTCCAGGCAAGAATACTGGGGTGGGTTGCTATTTCCTTCTCCAGGGGAGTCTTCCAGACCCAGGAATCGAACCCACACCTCCTGTGTCTCATGCATTGCCAGGAGGATTCTTTATCACTGCGCCATCTGGCATTGCTGGATCATACGGCAACTCAATTTTTGGTTCAGAAAACAGCTCTTTCCTTAGTGTTCCCTCATGTACCAGTTTTGAGTCTGAGAGACCACCATCCCTCAGTATCTGCCCCCCCACAGTTTCACTGTGGTTGCAGAGCCCTGGCTCCAGCCCCACCACAGTCCCGCTTGCGGTCATAGCAGTGTCTCCTGCCTGTATCACACTCATTTATCCCATAGATGCTCACTGCATGTTGACTCCATGCCAGGCATCAGCCTGGGTTCAGAGAATGCCAGTTCCAGCCCTCAGGGAAGCTACAGGTAGATTTGTTCAGAAGAACCTGGCAAACCCCACACAGTGGACAATAGATCTAATCACGTACTTGTTGGCTAGAGAAACATTTGCTAATCTTATCTCCTGGAGCCTGTCCCTCGACCCGAGCACTGGAGGAAGACGGTGGACACACAGTCCCTTGTCTCTATGAAGGTGACCTTGGAATCTGGTCAAGGGCTGGAAACGCATGGCGACGGGGCAGGGGCGCTCCATGACCAGCTCCAGGATGGGTGTGGCCCCTGGGGTTGGCAAACGCAGCTGCTGGAAGCCCTGGGCAGCTGTGCTTGGACGTGAGTGGGAGGCCGCTCATCCGGGTTGCTCAACTGCGTCTGCTTGTGAAGCAAAACGTCCCACTTTAGCTACTGTCCAGTTCATACGCGGAAGTAACCGTAAAAGATGAAGAGAGGGGAAAGAAGAGGAGGAACGGTTTCTGCTGAATTTCACAAGCAGCCTGCTTTTCCACCTGTTCCATGGAGAAAGGATGAAATCCTCGTTAAGTCTGGGGCTTTGGTGTTTGATACATCTCTGACGTGGGCTGAAAAAATGGTCTCCACAGTGGGGACCATCAGGCAGGCCCACCACGTTCGCTGTGTCATCTTGAAGATGCACTAATGAGAACGTGGTAATAATCAAAAGCTTTAAAGTGTTTGACCTACTTCCATCCTCCCACCATCACTCGCTCCCAAATAATTTTAAAGTGTTCTACTTCTTCGAGGAAAGACAGGGGGAGGGGCATTTTACAACCGACGTAGAACACTGAAAGATTAGCAGCTTAAAATCGCATTTATTTGTTTAAAATGATTTCTGTTTACTTGTTGATGCTGGGTCTTCATGGCTGCACGGGCCTCTCTCCGGTTGTGGTGAGCGGGAGCCACGCTGTAGTTGTGGCGTGCAGGCCTCTCCTTGGGGTGGCTTCTCTCCTTACTGAGCA
>NW_024070209.1:263531-465292 GCF_014754425.2 Oryx dammah | reverse complement strand
TGGCGTGCAGGCCTCTCCTTGGGGTGGCTTCTCTCCTTACTGAGCACAGACTCGGCGGCACGTGGACTTCAGTCCCTGCAGCTCCCAGGCTCTAGGGCACAGACTCAGTCGTTGTGGCCCAAGGGCTTAGTTGCTGTGCAGCATGTGGTATCTTCCCAGACCAGGGTCAAACCCCAATCTCTTGCACTGGCAGGCAGACCCTTTATCCCTGAGCCACCAGGGAAACCCAGGTGTCGTTTCTAGTTGATCGTCGTCCTGACCCTGGGGTCCAAGTGCTCACTGTGCCTTTTTCCACATAGGCCGCCTCATAGGTTGTGGGTCTGGGGAGGCTATGCACTGCATAGCACATACCGTGAAGCCCCATTTACACTGAAGACTGTGTGAATGCCAGCACCCCACCCCAGACACACCTCTTGCCAGAGCTCTGCAGTGAGGACCTCCCTGAGCCCCCAGGTCAACCCCTGTGGACAGCGATTCTTAAGGATTGGGCCGTGGCAGGTTTTATGGATCCACAATGAAAAGAGAAAATAACTTAAGTACTGACAGCTAATGTTTATTGAGTGTTTATGATGAGCCAGACATAGCAGTGACTCTTTTATTTCTGTTGGTGATCCTATGGGGCACCATTGTTACCATCCCCATGTTCCCAATGGGGGCTCTGCGCTTCAAACCACGGCCAGGATTAACGGGCCAAATGGCCACTTCTGAGAACTATTCTGAGTCCGGAGATTATGTCCTTCCTAAATATTTGTGTCCAATTTACCTCTTTTTTTTTTTTAAGATGTTTTTGACATGGACCATTTGTTAAAAAGTCTGTGCTAAATTTGTTACGATATTGCTTCTGTTTTTTGTCTTGGTTTTTTGGCCCATTTGTTAAAAAGTCTGTGCTAAATTTGTTACAATATTGCTTCTTTTTTTTTTTTTTTTTTGCCCGGAGGCATGTGGAATCTTTGCTCCCTGACCAGGATTTGAACCTGCACCCTTTGCACCCGAAGGTGAAGTGTTAACCACTGGACCGCCAGGGAAGTCCTGTGACTTTTTTTTTTTAGTGCATTTTAAAATTTATTTTATTGAAGTATAGCTGATTTACATTGTTTTGTTAGTTGCAGGTATACAACAAAATGATTCAGTATTATATATAATGTATATATATATATATGTATATATATATATGTCCATTTTCACATTCTTTTGTATTATGGCTTATCACAAGATATTGAATGTGAGCTTTGCTGGTGCCTCAGATGGTAAAGAATCTGCCTGGAATTCAGGAAGCATGAGTTCAGTCCCTGGGTTGGGAAGATCCCCTGGAGAAGGAAATGGCAGTCCACTCCAGTGTTCTCGACTGGAGAATCCCATGAACAGAGGAGCCAGGCAGGCTGCAGTCCATGGGGTCGCAAAGAGTTGGACATGTCTAACTGAATGACTAACATTTTCTCTTGAATATAGCTCCCTGTGCTATACAGTAGAACCTTGTTGGTTATCCACTCTGTATATAGTAATTTGCATCTGAAACTGACCTTTCCTTTTGGAAAGATGGTAATGCTGAGCGCTGCCAGGATCAGCCCTGTCTGTGTCTGTCTCCAGCATCCTTTCTATTACTTCCCAGCCACTCCGGTAGTTAGGCCTTAATGTCTTCCTTCTGGCTTTCCCACTTCTCCTTCTTGCTCCTCTTCCTCCCTCCTGTGGCCTGGTCAAGCACAGCTCTGATCTCCCTCCCCTGCTCAGAAATTTTCCAGGCACCCCTCCTGCCTCAGCTGGGATTCAGGGCTCTCCACGTTCAGCCTAATTCCATTTTTTTTTAAAAAATTTTTTATTTAGTTGGCTGCTCTGGTCTTAGCTGTGGCGTGTGGGATCTAGTTCCCTGACCAAGGATTGAATCCAGGCCCCCTGCATTGGGAGTGAGGAGTCTTAACCACTGGGCCACCAGGAACGTTCTCTAATTCCACTTTATCTCTTTTTCTCCTAGCACAGAAGTGCCACCTTGAAGCTAAATTGGTATTCCCAAACTCTTAGGGCCTCTTCCTTTCCCTCTAGTTTTCCACCACCTTGGCCCCTTGAAACCCTGTCCTTCTTCCCCTACTCCTCCTTGAATTCATTCCTTTACTTACTCATCCAACAAACCTGTAATATTTTGAGTGCCTCCTAGGAACTGACTACAGTGTGGGGCTTTCAGTCAGTCCAGCAGCAGAGAGAGAACTGGGGAGTTATCACAGCAGATACTACCAAAGTGGCGGGCCCGAGTCCCTGAGGTGGGAGGTTAACTAGACGGAGTGGGGCGGGGCCTGGGGAAGGCCTCCCCACACAGTTAGCTGTGTCCCACCCCCTTCAACTCCTGGGACTCTCTGCTCCCCCTCTGCTGAGACATTTGCCTTTCTGTATCCCATTTGACAGTCACAGCTAATCTTAGACCTGCAAGTGCTGTATAAATAATGTTAGCAGTTAAATCATACTGTACCAGCTTCTGGCAAATCAAATTCTGGAGATTAGTTATCTTCTAAACCCTCCATAGTGATTACAGGTTTTGGCTGTGCCCCAATCTCAGTGATGTCACCTGACTGGGTGGCTTTGCCATTAGTTTGTTCGGTGAGCTGCTCAGCTCATAGAAAACTGAAGCTTATACCCTAAACTGTAATCAGAGGTTATCTTGCAGGGTTGGGATTATAAAGTAGGTTTCCATCCTATACTTTCTGTGCTCCCATAAATATTTGAATTTTTTACAGCAGACTTGTGCTACCTTTATAATTAGAAATATTCAGTGTTTTTAAGGAAATGAAACAAACCAAAAGAAGTATTACCCTCTTCTTCCAGTCTACTTTTTTTGCCCTGTATTTAACATACAACAGAAAAGCTGGAGACTTCCCTGGTGGTCCAGTGGTTAAGACTCCAGGCTTCCACTGCATGGGGCATAGGTTTAATCCCTGGTCAGGGAAGTAAGATCCTGCATGTCATATGGTGTAGCAAAAAAAAAAAAAAAAGAAAGAAAGAAAGAAAAGTTATTTGGACAAAACCTCTGACTCCCAAGCTCAACAAATAGGAAGTGCTTCAGGTAGGTTGGCCTCTAAGAGGCACAAGTGAATTGTGTTTTGAAGCCTGTAGAAAAAGAGTGTTCTTGAGGAGGGTCTGCAGACAGACCAGATAAATAGCCAGAGCATCCATAACTGCAGAAGGGACCCCAACATCAGAGAAGATGGACTTCACCTCTTCCTACCATCCCTGTGTGTAAAATTTGCCTGGCGTGAGGGTGACAGGAGGGCCAGGGGCCCCTCTCGGTACAGTCACTCTGATCTCGACTCCTTGGAATAAGGGACAGCTCCCATCAGAGCGCACTCATCTGTCTGGATGACTGGGCTCCAGGCCAGCCAGCAGCTGACTCACAAAGCCCTCTCCCAGAGGCTGCAAAGGACACCTGCACTCCAAGAGCCCCTGAGACCTCAGCCTCAAGAACAAGCAACAAGCTTTACCTGTTTTTAGAGTGAAACCTCTTGTCCTTCAACCTGGAGTTCACCCAGAAAGCAGTTCCCAAGTACAGCAACCCTGAGAGTCTCCCTGGTCGGGGAGAGAGCTGGGTGGAGAGGACTTCTGTCAGGAAGTCCATTGAGGCAGGAAGTCCAGCCCTCCACTGAGGGATGAGTGTGGTCCAAAGTGACCTGCAGGGAGGAAGCCAGAGGAATAAATTCTGATTCCTCCTTCTACCCCCAAATCTGCTTGTACCTCTATCCACCAAATAAGTACTTAACTGAATACTTACATTAAAAGTTACTTGTTGTTTATCTGAAGTTCAAGTTTAACTGAGCGTCTTTTGTTGTAATTTGCTTACTCTGCCCTCTCTGTGCACACACACACACACACACACATACACATGCACACACACACACACAGACACTCTCTCTCTCTCACTCTCTCTCTCTCTCTCTCACACTCAGAGAGCCCGGGAGGTGTGATATCCGAGAGTGGCAGGAAGCACAGCCCTTGTGCAGGACTAGGTGGCTCTGTGTACCCCCATCACTCACCCACAACATGCCAGCCTGTATCTCTCCTCTCTGCCTGTCTCACCACCTGTGGTCAATGTGCTTTTTTAAAAAATGCTCTTTCCCCCCGTGGAATGTGCCTTTTCTTTCTGGCCATGCCACACAGCATGTAGGATCTTAGTTTCCCAACCAGGGATTGATTCCATGTCCCCTGCATTGCAAGAGCTGAGTCTTAACCACTGGACCATCAGGGAAGTCCTGATGTGTTTGAATAAATAGCAACTATTAATAGAACAGAATGTATGTTCCAAAACTGCCGTTAACACTAAGAGCACAACAGAAATTGTAGAAATTCTTGTGGGTCAGATGAAATCAGAATATTTCCAGGTCTATTCCAGCAGGCAGACATTTTGCTAGCAGCTCCAAGTCACCGTATAAGCACACGATGCCTTTTCCCCCATCCCTGAAAATGGGTCATGCGGAGGCACAAGAATTATAAACGTGCCCCTCTGTGGCCAGCAGCAGCCTTTCCCAGACTGTTGGCCGAGTCTGCTGTATCAAGTCCTGTGACTGACGGGGCAGAAGGGAGGTGCTCTCAGGTTGCCAGCACCTGCCCGCCGTGCTGGTGAGTTAAGGAGGAGGGATTTGGAATGAGTCGCAGTTCCAAAAATGAGTGAAGGTGGTCAAAGGTACAAACTTCCAGTTATAAAATAATTAAGTCCTGGGGGTGTAATGTCGAGCATGCTGACTGTAGTTAGTAATACTGTATCGTAGGAAATTCCCTGGCATTCCAGCGGTTAGGACTCTATGCTGTCATTGCTGAGGTCCCAAGTTCAATCCCTGATCAGGGAACTAAAATCCTGCAAATGGCTATTTGAAAGTTATTAATGGTAGATCTTAAAAGTTCTCATCACAAGAAAAAAATTTCCATTTGTGAAAATGGATATTAACTAGACTTATCCTGGCAGTCATTTTGCAAAACTATACAAATATGGAATCATTCTGCCATACAGCTGGAACTAATATATTATATATATGTCAATTATATCTCAAATTTTAAAAATTTTGACGGTGAATATTATATTTCTTAAATTTTCTATAGAAGGAAGTCTACAAATGAATAAAATTGTGAAAGAAAATATTCACACTATTCATGTGTGTTAAATAAATTCTGATCATGATTTCTGAGGATATTGAGGATGCCCAGTTCTCTCTCATGGCTGGCCTAGAAAGTTGGGAACCTACTTGGGAAACTCCATTATTTAAAAGGCTAAAAATCCAGGACCTCCCTGGCGGTCCAGTGGGTAACACCCTGCCCTTCCAATGCAGAGGGCGCAGGTTCAGTCCCTGATTGGGGAACAAAGATCCCACATGCTGTGTGGCTCAGCCAAAAAGTGAAAAAGTTAAATAAAAAAGAGGGTGGGATGAATAGAGAGAGTAGCGTGGAAACATATTCGTTACCATATGTAAAATAGATAGCTGGTGGGAATTTGCTGTGTGACTGTGACAACCTAAAGGGGTGGGATGGAGTTCGAGGTGGGAGGTGGGGGGTGGGAGGGAGGTTCAAGAGAGAGGGTGTGTGTATGCTTATGGCTGATTCATGTTGATGTACGACAGCAACCAACACCCTGTTGTAAAGCAATTATCCTCCAATTAAAAAATAATTTAAAAATTTAACATGGTGGAATTAGCAATTAGATTAGATATATGTTAGGGAACATATTGACGGGGGAGAATATCCACGATATATTTTCAAGAAAAAAGGAAGTTTTTTTATGTTCAGTTTGATCCAAATTTGTCACATATGTGTTTTTTATGTGTTGAAAAAAAATGAAAGGCTTATACCTAAAAAAAAAAAGGCTAAAAATCCGATATTCTGTTTTGCAGCTGTTGCTGAGATGAAGGAAGGAACCAGCCCCAACCTGCTGTTCTCTGGTTCTCTCCCAGGAAGCTTACAGGCTGACCACACGCCAGTTTTCTTTCCTCACACTGGTCGCTACCAGCACACCGCTGTGTCTCCACCTATCCAGCTTGGAACACCAGTCCCTGGAAATGTAGCCTTTCCCAGGGTGACCTCCGCCAGGTCCAAGCTCCTACCACCTCTTGCATTTAATCATACGGTTGGCCATATAATACTTTCTGAACACAAAGATGTCAAGTTTAATTGCTCCATCAACATACCTAACATCTACCAGGACAGTGCAACTATTTCTTGGTGGAAAGATGGGAAGGAATTGTTGGGGGTCCATCATGCAATTACTCAGTTTTATCCAGATAATGAAGTTACAGCGGTCATCGCTTCCTTCAGGTAAGTGTTCTCTCTCTCTTTGAGAATGTTATGCTTTTGCTGATTCAAAAGCAAAAGGCTTGTCAGTAATCAAAACAGCCTTTTGTTTTCTGTGTTAGCAGCCTCACCAGTCCATTCAGAGTGTAGATTAATAGTCAATTGTATTGTTGATCTCTTTTCATTGGATTTTGGCCCCAGTGGAATTCTTGGTGATCAGACACTCTTCCCAGCTGGCCTGCAAGTACCCCCAAGTCCTGCTGGACTCCAGAACTCTCCCAGTGGGTGAGAGCCGTGTCCTTGCCTGGCATGAGGAGACATCAGAATCGTTGGGTGGGCGTGGAGCTTGTCAAACAGTGCAGCCCTTCATCCCTTTCGTTTGCTCCGTCTTTCCTTCCTCCCTCCTCTCCCAGCAGCCCTTGTGGGTACAGATGCTGGTACTGATGTTGACCTCGTGTTGGGGTGGGAAGAACGCCGAAAGTCTGAAGTCTGGGGAGCTGAGACAGACCTTCAGGCAGTTGGCTCTCCATCTCAACATTCCACTTTGTATTGGCCCAGGCAGGCAGAGTGAGTTGAGGGAGAGACAGGAATAAGCCAGGCCAGGATGTAACCCAATAACCCATCATCCCAAGGACTGAGTCCATAAACGCCAGATCATGGAGACAGTGAGACAGTGGCTCCTCTTCCCGCCGTCCCTTTTCATTCTCTCTCTCTCTTTTTTGACTGTCATGTGACATGTGGGATGTTAGTTCCCCAACCAGGGATCGAACCCATGTCCCCTGCAGTTCTGCAGTGGAAGCATGGAGTTAAACCCCTGGACCTCCAGGGGATTCCCTCCCTCTTCATTCTCCTGTCTCCTCTTAGCCAGGAGGGTGTGTGTTTGTTGGTGTTTACATCAGGACCGCCTAGCATGTACAGTTTTAGAATTAGGTGGACTGTAGTTAGGCTTACCAGGTGGCACTGGTGGTGAAGCATTCTCCCGCCAGTGCAGGAGATGTAAGAGATGCAGGTTTGATCCCTGGCTTGGGACGATACCCTAGAGGAGGGCATGGCAACCCACTCCGGTATTTTTGCCTGGAGAATCCCACAGTCGGAGAAGTCTAGCGGGCTATAGTCCATGGGTTTGCAAAGAATCAGACACGACTGAAGCAGCTTAGCAGGCATGCGCAGACTGTAGTCACTAAAAGCTCAAGATGAGGTTGGAGCCCGGCAGCGATGATGCACGAGCCTTTTCTCTGGGACTCCTCCACACTGAGGGGAGCCTCTTTGATCTGTTGTTTTTACTTTCTCTGACCTGATGTTTGGGCCACTTCCAGGCTGTGTCATGTCTTTGGGTGAATCACTGTGTGTTTCCTTTTCAGAAAAACCACCTCTGAGTTACCACAGACCTGATGACTCCAGTTGGAGTTTAGTGTGTCAACGCTTCCATAAGACTCCCCCCCTTTTTTTCTGCATTTTCTAAGTTATCCTGGTCATCATCAAGGCACAGAAAATAGCTTGCATGTCTTTCATTGGTCGATTTAAAGTCTGGCTTGGTCTCCTGGGCTGCCATTCTCAGCTAGTGACTGAGACCCCTCGGGAGACTTGACTGTATTTTTTTCTCCATTGTCTGCAAAACACAGATGTTTTTCCATTATACAGACACAGCTTCTGATGGGAGAATTAAAATCACCATTTCATAATAAATAAGGTTTAAAAGCTTATAAAAACAAAAGTCTGACCAAAGTCTTGGTCCCACCGAGTATCATTTAGAAGGAAAGCACAGACCTGCT
Organism: Oryx dammah; assembly: GCF_014754425.2. Classification (NCBI taxonomy): domain Eukaryota; kingdom Metazoa; phylum Chordata; class Mammalia; order Artiodactyla; family Bovidae; genus Oryx; species Oryx dammah. Next base: position 457,265 of record NW_024070209.1, on the reverse strand, counting down.
GTCTGGGCTGGGAGTTCAGGCTGGGGTCCTGCCACTGGCTCCCATGAGACTGTAAGTGAGCCTCCACGTCTTTCTTGGTCTTCTTGCCAAAGAGATGGAATTGGACCACCTGACTGAAAGCTCTGAAGGGCCATGAGATATTCAAAAGACTTGGAGAATTTTTACACCTAGAGTAGGCAGTCTTTTTTTTTAAATTTAATTAATTTATTTTACTTTACAATATTGTATTGGTTTTGCCATTCATTGACTTGAATCCACCATGAGTGTACACGTGTTTCCCATCCTGAACCCTGCTCCCATCTCCATCCCCATCCCATCCCTCTGGGTCATCCCAGTGTACCAGCCCCGAGCACCCTGTCTCATGCATCAAACCTGGACTGTCAGTTCATTTCACATATGATAATATACATGTTACAATGCCATTCTCCCATATCATCCCACCCTCTCCCTCTCCCACAGAGTCCAAAAGACTGTTTAATACATCTGTGTCTCTTTTGCTGTCTCGCATACAGGGTTACCGTTACCTTCTTTCTAAATTCCATATATATGTGTTAGTATACTCTATTGGTGTTTTTCTTTCTGGCTTACTTCACTCTGTATAATCAGCTCCTGTTTCATCCACCTCATTAGAACTGATTCAAATGTATTCTTTTTAATGGCTGAGTAATACTCCTTTTTGTATAGGTACCACTGCTTTCTTATCCATCCTCTGCTGATGGACATCTAGATTGCTTCCATGTCCTGGCTATTATAAACAGTGCTGTGCTGAACATTGGGGTGCACGTGTCTCTTTCAGTTCTGGTTTCCTCGATGTGTATGCCCAGCAGTGGGATTACTGGATCTTAAAGATCTAAACATAAGACCAGAAACTATTAAACTCCTAGAGGAAAACATAGGCAAAACACTCTCCGACATAAACCACAGCAGGATCCTCTATGACCTACCTCCCAGAATATTGGAAATAAAAGCAAAAATAAACAAATTGGACCTAATTAAAATTAAAAGCTTCTGCACAACAAAAGAAACTATAAGCAAGGTGAAAAGAGAGCCTTCAGAATGGGAAAATATAAAAGCAAACGAAGCAACAGACAAAGAATTAATCTCAGAAATATACAAGAAACTCCTGCAGCTCACTTCCAGAAAAATAAAAGACGCAATCAAACAGTGGGCCAAAAAACTAAACCGACATTTCTCCAAAGAAGACATACAGATGGCTAACAAACACATGAAAAGATGCTCAATGTCACTCATTATCAGAGCAATGCAAATCCAAACCACAATGAGGTACCATTTCACAGCAGTCAGAATGGCTGCAATCCAAAAGTCTACAAGTGATAAATGCTGAAGAGGGTGTGGAGAAAAGGGAACCCTCTTACACTGTTGGTGGGAATGCAAACTAGTACAGCCAGTATAGGGGACAGCAGAGTCTTATTTTGAACTTAGGTCTTTAGATATTGGAAGGTGACTAGGTGAAATTTGGAGAACTTTAGAGAAAAATGTATACTTTTGCACATATTTGGTTGAACTCTCATAAAATCATTTGGAAGGGAAGCAAATCTTACGTGACCTCCCAACTGAGCAAATTTAGTTATCAGAATTCTTACAGTTCATGGACACTCAGCTGAACCGAGTAATGTTTGGAGCAACATCAAGTCCACCACTGACATACTCACTTTGTTAGTGTTGAGGTGACACTGTAGCTGTGGGTAATTCAGTAAAGTAAATTAAAGTAACTTGATCAAGATGATCAATATTTGTATAATTTCTTTGCAAGATAGAAGGATGTTGGAGAGCCTAATTTGATGTCTTTTAGATGAGGACCTTGAGGTCCTTATAAATTAGGATGACTTGCCGAGGGTAACTAGATAGTAAGCTGGGAGTAAATTTAACTAGGGAGCCTGATTTGCACACCTCTCCTCATATCCTCTCTTCTCACATCTCATGGGCCCCAAGGAAATCCACTCTGGTTCCCAGCAAAGTGAAAAGCTAAAAACTAGTTCTAAGCTTTCAGTGGATGCCATTTTACCAGGAATTCATTAGCTTGCAATTTTATTGGAGATGCCACCAAGAGTACTGCATGGACCACGTTTATTTAAGCAAATGTGCAAATGATAGATGACTACATATAAGCAGGGATCAGATGTCTGTTAGTATTGATAGAGTCAAGAGTCATCTGGCATTAATGGGTGTAGGGAGCACTCAGTGTCTGGTTGGAGTATTCCTAATCAATAGCTTGGTGGCTAAAACAGAAAATCTCCACCAACACCCCTCCTTACTCCTGGCCCCACACCCCCCACCCCATGCCTAATCCTGGATGGTGCATCACTCGCAAGTAGTTGCTAGACCTCCATTGTAGGACTTGTCACCAGGCTGGACGTCCCCCTTGACACTCCAACCAGTGTCCTACCCCATCTACACCTGATACCAGCTCAAAGCATAGGGTATCCATTCGTCTAGCCTGGGAGCCCTGCGTAGCCAAGACCTCCTGATGAAGTCTCTAAAGAAGAGTATAATTCCTGGGGCAGTTATTTCTAAGGGCTTCCAAGTTGGCCCAGTGATAAAGAATCTGCCTGCCAGTGCAGGAGACGCAGGTTAGATCCATGAGTCAGAAATATCTCCTGGAGGAGGGCATGGCACCCCACTCCAGTGTTCTTGCCTGGGAGATCCCCATGGACAAAGGAGCCTGGTGGGCTATAGTCCTTGGGGTCGCAAAGAGTCAGACACGACTTAGAGACTAGACAACAACAGTCAGCTCTAAAGTCTGGTGTAAGGTGTAAAAAAGCTCTCTGGCTTAGGTTGAAACACTCATCAGGTAAAATTTTCCAGGAAGGCACCAGCCTTCAGATCAGAAGACTTGAGGAGACCCACCCTCAAGCAAAAACAAAAACTGATACTCCTGTGTATTGACAGGCCCTGCAGATTTAGTTACTGGGTGGTTTATGGCAAAGGGAGAGTGTTTGATATTTGTTTTCTTTGTAGTCTAAGAGTTCCCAATGCTCGTTAAATTCTGGCATCCTTCCCAGTGGCTCAAGCTGGACGGATTTTACTTTCTTAGTGCATTTTCCTGGTAAACATGGTAAATGGGTAGTTTGGGTTCCTGCGTGCTCCTTGTGCCTGAGAGACTTGTGTTGGCAGGCCCCTGCAGGCTCTGAGAGCCAAGACCCTTCCCCCACCCTGCCCCAGCTGGGTCTGCCTGATGCCATCGCTGGCTGCTCTTTATCCTGCTGCTGTTGGTGACCCCGAAGATGGAATAGTACATGAGAGATCAGCCAAACATCTAGAAAGTAAGAACATCATTTGTTCAACAAAGCCATCAGTTGGAAAAGCTAATTTTAGCCACAGATTGCTGAGACTTTCAGACTTACTTTATATTCAATTCAGACTTCTTTTCAGGTCAGATTTTGTACCGGATTCCTGAACTCGGTTTATCCATGGAATCCTGTCAGCACCATTTGAATGACAGCTAGTTAAATAGAATGCTTATCAGTGGGTCTTTGTATTCTTCTTTTTAGTTTTTTTTCTTTCATTTTTAATGTTTGTTTGTTTGTTTTTGATTGTTGTAACATACATATAACATGGGCTTCCCAGGTGGTTCAATGGTAAAATAATCCACCTGCTAATATGGGTTCGAGCCCTGGATTGCAACGATCCCCTAGAGGAGGAAATGGCAACCCACTCCAGTTTATTCTTGCCTGGGAAATCCCATGGACAGAGGAACCTGGTGGGCTACAGTCCATGGGGTCACAAAGAGTCAGGCATGACTTAGCTACTGAGCACGCATGCACACATAAAGTAAAACACCATTTTAACCCTTTTTGAATCAAGTCAGTGACCTTGAGTACATTCACATTTTTATGCAACTATCACCACCATCCATCTCCAGAACTCTTTCATCATCTCAAACTGAAACTCCATACCCATGAACACTAACTCCCCACTCCCTATCCCTTCCAGCCCTCGGCAACCTCTATTCCACATTTTTTCTCTATGAATTTAACCACTCTAGGTATTCAAGAGGAGTCAACTATTATTGGTCCCTTTCTGTATTTCTTTCTTTCTTTTTTTTTTAAAGTGACCAGATATTTATTGAGTTCCAGATTTCCCGTAGGTGCCATACATGGTGTGGAGGTGGGTGTTAGACCCTCCATTTCTGAGAAGGAACAGAAGCACAGAGAGATGGAGAGATGTGTGTACACTCCACATATAGGTGACTCAGATGGTAAAGAATCTGCCTGCTAATGCAGGAGTCCGGGCTCGATTCAGGTCTGGGAAGATCCGCTGGAGGAGGGCATGGCAACCCACTCCAGTATTCTTGCCCAGGAAATCCCAAGGACAGAGCAGCCTGGCAGGCTACAGTCCATGGGGTCACAAAAGAGTCTGACATAGCTTATCAACCAAACTACCACCATTACCACAAGCCTTCTGTGAGCAGGTCAGCCTAGTTGTAACAGGTCCGATGGCCAGAGAGATGTGTGTCCTTGTAGGATGTTCTGGGGCTGTGTTAGCTGAGGGGATCCTGGTGGGGACGAGCTTTTGCAGCTGCCAGCCCCCCTTCCTCACCTTGGCTCTCTCCAGGTGGTTCCTGTCTAGACATCGGGTCTGAGTCTATGGTTTTTTTCGCCTTCTCCCGTTCAGATGTTTGACCAAAATCTGTTGGAATTCTTAAACCTTTATTAAAAAGTGCCTGCACATGGTGAAGTAGTCTGTCTATCCCACTCCAGCCCCCAGTGCTTTCCCGATGGGGAGCAGAGGTGGCCCACTGATTGGGTAGCTTTCCAGAGATATTCAATCCATGAGTCGTGTGTGTGTGTGTGTGTGGATACCCATGCCAGGCCCCAGCATGGTGTGTTAATCTAATAGAGTATTACTCATGGCTGTGGTTAAATCAGTGCCCAGGGTTCACAATTTCTGTGGCTGTGGAAATGCTATTTTCAGCCGAATCATGTCATCAGACTGTAATTACATTGGCCTTCTTGTCGAGCTTTTTGATCTTCCTGAATTTAATAGTTTCCTTGCCTGCCTGTTAGTTCACTTAATTTTCTAATTTTTGATTGCTCATTCTCCTCCACGTTCAAAAGGAAAATAAGCATGTCCTCTCAAAATGACACAATTCTCAGGACTGGAGTTTTTTCCTTGGAGGTGCCAGACCTGGAACCGTTCCTTTCTCTCCAGGCCTGGGTCTGGATGAGTCATCTTTGCTCTTGCTGTTGGGAGCCTCATTCCTCCTGATTTCTAGCTCCTGTCTCCCAGAGCCCAGCTTCCCCTCTTCCTGGCTTACTCCTTCACTTTACGTGGAGCCCACCCCCTCCACTTGCTTTCTGGGCTCTTGAATATCTGAAAATACCAGATTTTTCCTACTCTCACCAAAAGACAGTTTGACCAGATACAGAATTTAAAAGGAAAACAATTTCCTGCTGTTATCTTTTTGCTCCGAGAGTTGTTCTTGAGAAGCATGATGCTGTTCTGATTCACTCATAAATTACCTGTTTTTCCTTTCTCTGGAAGCTTTTGGAGGTCTCTGCTTTATCTTAGATGTGTGACATGTCTAAGGGGCTTGGTGAAGCCCCTTGGTGGGTCTTTTCTCTCTTGCTGTGCTGCCCGGCCTAATGGTCAGGTTTGGAAAGATCCATATCTCCAGTTCTGGGCATTTTCTTGAATCATATCCTCCCCCTCCCCTCTCTGTGTTCTTTCTGGAATTCCTTACTCAGTCGTCGGAGTGTCTAGATTGCTATGCTGTGAGCGGAGCCTTTCCTGCTGTTTCTGCCGGGGGGGAGGGAGGAGATGGGGGACCACTTTCCCATCTCGAGTCCCAGCTGCACCCTGACTTCATCCTGGGAGCCTTTATGTTATGTCTGTAAAACAAAAAGTAGAATTATTTGGGAAAAACTGTTCCTGTGGTATAGGGAAGAGGAATCTGGACTTGGTAATTAATGCAGACACAAGTAGTGCTTCTCACAGATGCTGCTAAACCCTGCCTAAAGCAAATGAGTAAAGACCAAGTGTTTGTTTTCAGGCAAGGCTTTATTGATTCTTTTTTTTGTATTTCTTTCTTTTAAAAAAAAATACAAAGTGACCAAATATTTATTGAGTTTTGTGTTCTCCTGCTCTTCTCCTACTCTGAATTTTCCTTGCTGGCTGGTTGAAGACACGCCTAGACGCTCTGTGCAGTCTGCTTCCCGCCGCCCGCGTGTGCCGCTCCGTGGTTATCTGTGCCTGCTGATTGCCCGGGTTCTGGTGTGCTGTGCACCCTTGGCCTGGGTGCAGCCTCACTGGGGCTGTGGCCTGCCTTCCTCTCTGGCTGTCACTTCCCCTCTCGTTCCTGGCTCACTGAGTCTTGGGTCTCATCGTCCACTCTGTTCAGCTCCTCCCTAGGTTTTCCTGCAAGAAAGTGATGCCTCTTTCAAGGTGAACTTGTGAAATGAGTGGAAACGCTCCTCTTTTCAGTAGCCATGACCTTGGTTTTCCGTAGAGCTACAAAGAAGGCTAGACTGATCAGCATACAGAGTCTGCCAGGCGCTGTGTGCACTATCTAGCCCCTGGTTGTTCATCTGCGTGAACAGCATACCTGCTCCTCTTCCTCTTTCTTCATCCCCTTCTGGTAACCACGACATCCCAACACATCCTCAGAGAGGGTCCGCTAACCCCTTATTTGGAGATCTTTGTCCTGTGAGGTCTCTTTCCATGTTCTTCTGGTGACCTCTAGGCACCCTGACATAAAGCCCCTTCCCTAAAGCCTGGCTTTGCTTGTGGCTCAGACGGTAAAGAATCTGCCTGCAGGAGAGTCGGGTTCAATTTCTGGGTTTGGAAGATTCCCTTGGAGAAGGGAATGGCAACCCACTCCAGCATTCTTGCCATGTTGAGAATTCCATGGACAGAGAGGAGCCTGGTGGGCTAGAGTCCATGGGATTGTAAAGAGTTAGACACGACTGAGCGACTAACACTTTCACAAATAAGTTGCGTCGGGGAGCAAGCTGCTAGGAAGACAAGCAGACCTCTCCACGTTTTTCTTTTTTTCCCGTTTTCCTCTATCACAGTCTTCTTGGTTGTGTCTGATGCACAGAGAAGAAACCAGTGCTGTGGGACTAATAAAGGTGTCCTCTTTCGGGGAGCGTCTGAGAGCGTTTCAGAGTGTTCTGTACTCTCATCCCTTCCTGCCCCAGCTAAGAGCAGGTGTCACCTCTGTGGTATATCTCCCTGTTTGTAAACATGTTGAGAAATTGACAAGCAGGACTCTGAACCTTTTGAGCCAAGGCCTCCTGTTTATATCAGATATTTAATAATGTACCATGTTTACACTGTAATATGAGGAAAACAAAAGGAAGGTGACTGAAAATTAAATAGTATGAACGTGAATGTGTAAATACTGGGTGTGACCACAGCAGGAGAGGTAATAAAGTCCACGGCGACTTGCGCCATGCACACGGCCACTGCAGACAGAGAGATGCTGTAGTCATCCTTTTTCCAGACGATGGCCGAGTCACGGCCAAGTTCAAAACGGGACAAGGAGCTACTAGCCTACCATTTTCATGGTCCTGGGCAAGGAAATGGATATTAACACCAAGCAAAATACTTTGTGTGGGTATGATGGGGTTAGGTTCCAGTCTCTGAAGATCATTTGGGTTGTGGAAACGTTGCCTCTGACCCCTGAAAGCCGTGTTGGCCCCTAGTTATGTGACCATTCAGGGCAGTCCCACAAATTTGCAAAATGCCTTGAGAGGTTGTACTCTGATGTGGAGAACCCTGGTGTAGAGCCTGCCGTAGGAATCCAGGAAGTGAGCACACAGACGTTAGGCAGGGTTCTTAGGAGAAACAGAACCTACCGGGTACACACATGTGAAAAGAGAGAGAGCAAAAAAAAATTATTTTAAAGATTGATGTCATTTTAAAGATTTAATGTCACTGTTGTTGTCGAAGTCGTGTCCGACTCTGTGACCCCATGGACTGTAGCCCACGGAGCTGCTCTGTCCATGGGATTTCCCAGGCAAGAATACTGGAGTGGGTCGACATTTGATCAGACCCACACCTCCTTCATTGGCAGGTGGAGTCTTTACCACTGAGCCACTAGGGAAACCCCTAATGTAATTGTTGCTCAGTCGCTCAGTCACGTCTGACTCTGACCCCATGGACTGCAGCACGCCAGGCTTCCCTGCCCTTCACTATCTCCTGGAGTTTGCTCACACTTGTATCCGTTGAGTTGGTGATACCGTCCAACCATCTCATCCTCTGCCTCCCTCTTCTCCTTTTGCCCTCAGTCTGTCCCAGCATCAGGTAATTGTGGGTGCTGCCCAGTCTGAAATCTGTGGAGTGTCAGTGGGAGACCCAGGGGACAGCTGCTGTTGCAGCCTTGAGTTCCAGAGACAGTGTGGAGGCAGAGTTCCTTGTTCCTCAGAGGACCTCAGTCTATGCTCCTAAGGCATTTAAGTGACTAAATGAGACCCACTCAAGCAATAGAGGATAGTCTGCCTTACTCTGAGGCTGCTGACTTGAATATGAATCACATCTGAAAAATACCTTCACAGGAAAATGTCTGCATCTAGAGTAATGATTGACCAAGTATCGAGGTGCCAAGACCTAGCCATGTTGACATACACAGTTAATCATCACAGTGAAAGGCAACGAGGTTGAAGAACGTTGATTCCTGTAGCAGAAACTCGAAAGGTCGTCAGTGAAATATCTTTGTGTTTCTCTCTCAAGCATAACCAGTGTGCAGCGTTCAGACAATGGGTCGTACATCTGTAAGATGAAAATAAACAGTGACGAGATCGTGTCTGACCCCATCTACATCGAGGTTCAAGGTGAGTCCAAAGGCCACGATGTCCAGTTGCCGCTTGGTGGTTTCTTTTAGAGCCTCTGTGAATTGCTTTGTGTATAATGCTCCAGAGTTTGGCATGCCCATTTGTTTGTTGTTGGGTTTTTAAAATTTTTTTTAATTGAAGTTGATATACTGTGTTGTGTAAGTTTCAGGTGTATAGCAAAGTGACTCAGATATAGATAGATACATATATATATACACATATAGAGAATACATATATGTGTGTGTGTATATATATATGTATGTATGTTTCATATTTAATCACTAAGTTGTATCTGACTCTTTTGTGACCTCATGGACTGTAGCCCACCAGGCTTCTCTGTCCACGGGATTTTCCAGGCAAGAATACTGCCATTTCCTTTCCCAGAAGATCTTCCCAACCCAGGGGTTGAACCCATGTCTCTGTATTGGCAGCTTTACCGCTCAGCTTTACTGCTGAGCCACCAAGGAAACCGTGTGTGTATATATATATATATTCTTTTTCAGATTCTTTTCCCATATAAGCTATTATAAAATATTGAGTATAGTTCCCTGTGCTATACAGTAGGTCTTTGATGTTTAACTATTATATATATAGTAGTGTGTTCATGTTACCCTCAAATTCCTAATTTATCCCATTTGTTTGCATACTCTGATGCAAAACTTGCAGATCTTTAAACACTGAGATTTTATTTATTTATTTATTTTTAAATATTTATTTACTTATTTATTTATTTGGCTGTGCTGGGTCTTTGTGGCATGTGTAATTGTGGGTCTTCATTGCAGCCTGCGGGATCTTTTAGTTGTAGCATGAGAACTCTTAGTTGCAGCATATGGGATCTAGTTCCCTGGCCAGGGATCGAACCCAGACTTCCTGCTCTGACAGCACAGAGTCTTAGCCACTGGACTACCAGGGAAGTCCCTAAACACTGAGATTTTAAAAGCCATCTTCTTTCTTAGATTATAGGTAGTTGTGAAATAAACTTAATTCTTAAAGATTTAGCTCTCTGCTAGATACTAAGCCTGAGATAAAAAGGGATTGTGGACCTCCTTGCCTTAAGGTTATTTACAATTTAAAAAGCTAAAGTCTTAGGACTTCCCTGGTGGTCCAGTGGTAAGGAATCCACCTTCCAGTTCAGGGGATGTGGGTTTAATGCTTGGTCAGGGGACTAAGGTCCCACATGCTCCGGGGCAACTAAGACCCAGCACAGCCAAAAACAAAACAACAACAAAAAATAAAACCTAAAGTCTATTTTAGGAGGCAAAATGCAGTCTATTAAGCAGTTCTCAGTGCTGGCACTAGGTGCCACTCACCTGGTCAAGTGCCAGTTATTTATTATTTAGTATCCTTTACTGCAGTGGTCTCCACCCTTTTTGGCATTTGGGATCCGTCTCATGGAAAATAATTTTTCCCCAGACAAAGGGGTGGACAGCGGAGCTGGGGCAGGGGGGTGGTTATGGTTTCAAGATGATTCAAGTGCATTACACTTATTGTACCCGTTATTTCTATTATCACATCCGCACCACCTCAGATCAGCAGGCATTAGATCCTAGAGGCTGGGGACCCCTGCTTTCCTATCTCGCTTATGTGGACAGTGAAACCAGGGAGAATAAGCTAGTTTCCACTGTGCCTGGGATTCCTTTTTCAATCCTCAGGGTTTCTCAGGCACGTGATTCAGTGCAGTTCTGATGCCATGACATGACATGGGCCTGGCAGGGGAGAACTGGGCCATCAGGCAAGGAAGAAGGCAATCTCTGCCCTCGAGGAGCCTGATCTCTCGTGGGGACATGAGCTGACGCACAGGTGAGCCAGGCCAGGTCCTGCATCTTGGGCCTTGCCTGTCTGGTTCGGCAGCGGCAAGGCCTGCCAAGAGGGGCTTCGAGGAAGAAACATCTTCACTATCAACCCAAGTGGCCACTCCCCGCTGTCCCAGGGACTTGACCTCCAGGGTCTCTGCATCCCTGCTCGCCAAGACACCCCCATCTACAATGTCATCAGGAGAATGACTTTGCTGCTTTCTCCTCACCATTCTCCTCACAGGCTTTAGAGAAGGTGATTAGCTTCTCAGCAAAGTTTAAGGAGACCTGTCTCCCTCTGAAAGGCATCTGTGCTGTCCATTCTCGTCTAAACCTGAACTTGATACCCGCTCACGCTGCAGGAGGTGCGAGAGAGGGAGGGCCCTCACGGGGGTCTCTTTTGGAGCTTTGCTCTGAGCCCATCTCAGACTTCCCTGCACAGCTTCCCAGATAGTACTAGTAGTAAAGAATCCACCTGCCAATGCAGGAGGCCTAAGAGACGCGGGTCCAGTCCCTGGATCGTCGGGAAGATCCCCTGGAGAAGGACATAGCAGTATTCTTGCCTGGAGAGAGCCGCCTGACCAGCACAGTCCATGGGGTCACACAGAGTCGGACACTGCTCAGGTGACTTGGAGGGCACGCATGCACGGTCCCAAACTGGATGGCCATGCCAGAGGGTTCTGCCAGTATCCACCGGAGGGAAGGGTTCCCACATTTGCTGCTACTCTGGGAAAACTATTCAGAAGACATTTTACTTGTAAAGTCCCAGAAAAAAAATGTGCAGGGTAGGAATGAGTTAGGTTCAAATGAAGTTTGGTAAAACACTGAAGCTTGGAAAAAAGAATCCCATTTTATCAATCCCACGGTATTCCTGCTGGGACCGGATCTGTGAACTCCCAGTCCCCGAATAACACAATTTAAATGCTGGAGGTCAGTTCGCTTGATCTGTTAACATTTTGGCACATGCCCCAAATAAGTACCAACTGGCTGTCTCTGAGCTGTTCCTTACGTCACCCCCCTGTGACCCCACTTCTGGGATCAAAGTGGAAGATCTTGAGGTTGTAACTGTGTCACTCTGTCTACACTGTTTTCATGAGTTTAGGCTTGGAAAAACTGTTCAGTCTTACACAAGTGTACAGATTTTAAAATTTATTATCACCAATATGAAAGTCTCACGTATAACAGGTTGTCCTCAAAAATGGACCACACCAGTCAGAATGACTGTGATCAAAAAGTCTACAAATGATAAATGCTGGAGAGGGTGTGGAGAAAAAGGAACCCTCCTATACTGTTGGTGGAAGTATAAATTGGTAACCACTGTGGAAAACTGTATGCTGCTGCTAAGTCGCCTCAGTCGTGTCCGACTCTGTGCGACCCCATAGACGGCCGCCCACCAGGCTCCCCCGTCCCTGGGATTCTCCAGGCAAGAACACTGGAGTGGGTTGCCATTTCCTTCTCCAACGCATGAAAGTGAAAAGTGAAAATGAAGTTGCTTAGTTGTGTCCGACTCTTAGCGACCCCAGGGACTGCAGCCCAACAGGCTCCTCTGTCCATGGGATTTTCCAGGTGAGAGTACTGGAGTGGGTGCCGTCGCCTTCTTCAGTGGAAAACTGTATGGCGCTTCCTCAAAAAACTAAAATCACAGTTACCCTGTGATTCACTGATCCTCCTCCTGGACAAACATCCAGAAAAGATGAAAACTTCGGTTTGAAAGGATACATGCAGCCCAGTGTCCACAGCAGTGCTGTTTACAGTCTCCAAGACATGGGAGCAGTCTAAGTGTCCACCAACAGCTGCATGGATAAAGAAGATGTGCCGTTTAACAGAATGTTGTGTGTGTGCTCAGTCACTAAGTTGTGTCTGACTCTTTGCAACCCCATGGACTGTAGCCCTCCAGGCTCCTCTGTTCATGGGATTTCTCAGCCAAGAATACCTGGGTTGTCATATCCTTCTCCAGGGGATCTTCCTGACCTGCATCTCTGGCATTGGCAGACAGATTTTTGACCGCTGAGCCACCAGGAAGCCCATAATGGAATATTACTCAGCCATAAAAAATGAAATAATGCCACTTGCAGAAGCATAGATGGACCTAGAGATTATCATACTAAGTGAAGTCAGAGAGAGAAAGACAAATATATGATATGGCTTATATGTGAAAATGAAAAAAAAAAAAGATACAAATGAACTTATTTATAAAACAGAACCAGACTCAGAAAAAGAAAACAAACTTTTGGTTACCAAAGAGGAAGGAGTGGAAGTTTCTGATGAATAGGTACACAGCACCATGTATAAAATAAACAAGCATAGCACAGGGAACTCTATTCAGTATCTTGCAACAACCTATAATGGAAAAGAACCTGAAAGTTTCTGAATCACTTCACCATACACCTGAAACTAATACAGCATTATAAATCAAGTATGCATGCTTAGTTGCTCCGTCATGTCCAACTCTTTGCAACCCCAGGAATTGTAGCTCACCAGGCTCCTCTGTTCATGGAATTCTCCAGGCAAGAATACGGGAGTGGGATGCCATTTCCTCCTCCAAGAGATCTTCCCAACCCAGAGACTGAACCCAAGTCCCCTGCGTCTCCTGCATTTATGCTGCACCACCTGGGAAGCCGTAAATCAAGTATACTTAAACTTAAAAAAAAAAACAAAAGGCGGGGCAGACCTCGCACGTGGCTTTGTTTTCAGTCTGTGTTTATTGGTGAGGAATCCTGCCAGCCTTTCCCAGGAGCTTAAGCAACACCTAATTTCACAACTGCCAGGCCTCCCTTCTGGAAAAACCAGTTCTGAATCACCATTGCTCCTTTGGGAAAGTGTCCTAGAAAGCCAGCTAGAGCTAGACTGGTAAGAATTAGCTTCTGTGTGCTTTCTTACTCAACTTCATCGAGGTGAAAACTGAGCATTTCACACCTGGATGGTGGACAGAAAGTAAAAGTTTAATCACTCAGTTGTGTCTGACTCTGCGACGTCATGGACTGTAGCCTAGCAGGCACCTCTGTCCATGGGATTTCCCAGGCAAGACTACTGGAGTGGGTTGCCAATTCCTTTTCCAGGAGATCTTCCCAACCCAGAGGTCAAACCCAAGTCTCCTACACTGCAGGGTGGTGGGCAGAGAGGACTATTGCCGAGTTCTGGTGTGGTTTCCATTCACCTGGGGGCTGTGCCTTGACCTGTGAATCTAAAACCTTCTTCCACTTACCACTTCCTCTGCAGGACTTCCTTACTTTACGAGGCACCCTGAGAGCATGAATGTCACCAGAAATACAGCCTTCAACCTCACCTGTCAGGCTGTGGGTCCACCCGAGCCCGTCAGCATTTACTGGGTTCAGAACAGCAGCCGTGTTAACGAACTTCCAGAAGGGTCCCCCTCTGTTCTGACTGTTCCTGGTGAGTCTCAGTTGTGGCATTTGTTTATCGTTTGCTTTCTGACAGTGGAAGGGAGCAGAAGATGGGTGAATGCTGTAGCGTACAGCAGCGGGCACTCGACGAGGATAAAAACACAGGTGTGGCAGCCCAGGATGGGGACCAGATGGGGAGGCAGGTGGAAATCTCGGGGGTCAGAGGTCACAGCACAGGATGGGTGTCCGTGCTCACATCAATCAAGTGGCCGGAATCTTCGAGCCAGGCCGGCCGGGAAGCCCTGCTCACATCTCCTGTGGCAGCTGTGGGCCAGCTGGCCTGGCAGGCCTTGCCTTTCAGGAACCACTGATGTGAAGACCTCAGTGAGGTGGTGGCGAGGAAAACGCCTTGGTCATGGAGGCAGTTGTGGGAGGATTGAGTCACCGTGGGGCTGTGAGTGCTGGGAAGGTCAGCAGTCTTCTGATTTCCATCTAAGTGGGTGTGACCTGGCTTCGGTCCCAGCCCTCCTCCCACACTGCTCCTAGGGGCAGCGCTGTGTTCTGTGCTGCAAAATCCGATGGGCTCCTCTTTGGCTCCTCTCCTCGCATCTCCCAGCAACGTCTGGTAAGGTTACCACCCCCTAACCTTCCCAGCCTGCATGTACTCAGGGCGTATTCTGCGAGGATGCTGCGTGCCAAAGGTGACCTTCCGAAACCACTGTCTTCCTCGCTTCCTTCCTGCCTCAGTGCTCTTCCTCTGCCCACGACAGGAGTTCTGAACATGCTGGGTGCCACAGGGCTCAGTCCTGGACTGCATTCTGATCCCTCTGAGGCACTCCTGCCTGGGAGATCTCCTCTGGATCCTGGCTTCGTGACCATCCATGTGATGATGACTTTGAACTTTGTACCTCTGGCTCAGACTACCCTCCTGAGCTTCATGCTCCTTTCCTGGCATGTCCACTTACTGGATATGCAAGTGTGTTAAAATGAAACTCTTAGTTTCCCCTCCATACTCGGACTTGTTCTGCCACAGAGTTCCCCATCCTACTAAAGCGTGTCACTGCCTGCCCCATCCTTCCTGCTGCTCATTATTTAGACTGACTACATCAGGAGGTTGCCAGTTGTCTTCCTACAATACATCTCAAATCTCTTTTCTGCCTGTCTGCTGCAGGGCCCCGGTCCAGGTCAATGCCTCCTCTTACCAGCATCTCTGCAGTAGCATCCTAACTGGTCTCTTTGCTGCCACTGCTAAGTCACTTCAGTCGTGTCCGACTCTGTGCGACCCCATAGACGACAGCCCACCAGGCTCCCTCGTCCCTGGGATTCTCCAGGCAAGAACACTGGAGTGGGTTGCCATTTCCTTCTCCAATGCATGAAAGTGAAAAGTGAAAGTGAAGTCGCTCGGTCGTTTCCGACTCTTAGCGACCCCATGGACTGCAGCCCACCAGGCTCTCTCGTCCCTGGGATTCTCCAGGCAAGAGTACTGGAGTGGGGTGCCATTGCCTTTTGCTTCCAGCCTTATCCCCACTCTCGTTCTCCATGGTAGGTCATGTCCCCTGCCTGCTGGAGCTCTTCAGTGGCTGCCCGTTATCTTTGACTTTCTCTCAAGAGGCCTTTCTGCTCTTCCTCAAAGGATCTATGTGCTCTGGTCCCCACTCTACTTTCCAGTTCCACCCCGCCCACTCTTTCCGCCCTGCTAATTAAGCGCCAGTCACACTGATTGTCTTTTGTTTTCTTAGAAACATCCCCCTCTCCCTGCCTCAGGACCTTTGCACTGCTTCTCTCTCTGCCTGCAACGTCGTTCCGTTTGCCCTTCCTCCCGTGACACGTGCCAGGTAACACTTCTGCACAGAGGTCCTTCCTGCTCGTTCTTCCGGGTCCTCCTCACTCCTCTATTGACTCTCAGGCATGGCACATATTCTTGTGGACTTCCTTCGCTGCACATCACAGTCTGTCATTACCTTCTTTATTGTTTAGTCTCCTTGTCTGTCTTCTTAGAGAACGTATGCTTAGTAAGGACAAGGGCTTTGTCTCTCCCAAGACAGAGCCTGACTCATGGCAATGCTCACTGAATGTTTATGGTGAGAATGAGCCAGCAAGTGATTGCCAGTCAGAGGTATTGTCTCTGAATCACTTTTCTTACTCCTGACTCCACGAGGAATGTTATCAATGTCTCTGCCTTCATCTGAGTTTTCTTTGAGTTTCTCTGAGGAATTGATCATCAAGTGACTTATTTGTTCAAAATCAACTTTAAAAAAATACACTCCACCTTCTCTGGATGATTGTTTTGAAGTCCTGTAAAGAAGATTTATGGGGCATACAATGAAATATGTAGGTTAAATTGACATATAATTAAATGCATAGAACTTAAGCACACAATCAATGAGTCATGATAAGTGTAGACAGTCATGTAACCACCACTTCAGTCAATATATAGAACATTGCTATATATTGTATAGATAGCAAGTACCCCCTTCTCCCTTTGGGTCAGCCTGCCCCTCCCATAGGTGACCTTGTTCTGATGTCTAGTTTCATATATAAACTTTGCCTGTTATTGAAATTTACAGAAATGAAATCAGAAGGTATGTATTCTTTAGTGTGGGGCCTCTGCATCTATTGAGGTCATATCGTTTTTCACCTTTATTCTCTTCATGTGGCAAATTACATTGATTGGATTTTTGAATTTTAAACCAGTGTTGCATTTCTGGGCTAAACTCTGCTTGGTCCTGATGGATTGTGATAGATTCCATTGGCTGGTAGATATTAAGTTAAATATTTTTGCATTTAAGCTTTTTCTGGGATAACACTGATTGCTTGTACTGCGAGCCGGTTCTGTTCCTAATTACTGTGAGTTAGTGAAGACCCCGTGGTCAGGACAGCATCTGCCACAAGACTGCCCTCACCTCAGCTGCCATCCACGAGTCTCAAGGGAGTCCCCAAGCCACCTGTACTCCTTACTTACTGGCTATCAATTTGGAGGTTCCTGTGGCCCCCTTGGGTTTCCCAAATGGCTCGGTGGTAAAGAATCTACCTCCCATGCAGGAGACATGGGTTTAATCCCTGGATTGGGAAGGTCCCCTGGAGAAGGAAATGGCAACCCACTCCAGTATTCTTGCCTGGGAAATCCCATGGACAGAGGAGCCTGGTGGGCTACAGTCCATGGGGTCGCAAAGAGACCCTCTGGTGTTGCTTCAGACTTAGTGACTAAGCAGCAGGCATCATGCCCCTTTGGGCTCAGTGATTTTCTAGAATAACTCGGATCTCAGAAAAGTGCTGTGCTTATGTTATAGTTCACCAAGGAGACACACAGGATGAAGTCTGGTCGGGTCCCAAATGCAGAGCGTTTCTGCCTTGACGAGTATCACTTGCTACATCAATGTGTTCACAGAACAGGAAACTGCTGAGCTTTGGTGTTGAGAATTTTTTTTATTGGGGCTTTATTATGTGGTGTAACTGATTAAAGCATTAACCATGGTGGAATACTGTCTCCAGACCTCCCTCTCTTTCCTGGACGCCAGGAACTTGAGCTAATATCACGTGGATCAAAGCCCCAGCCTTCCCATCACATGATTTAGTCATTCTGGTGACCAGTCCCCATCTAGAAGTCATCCGTGGATCCGCCTGATTTACCTCATTAGCATAACAAAGCCACTCTCGTTACTCAGTAAATTACCAGGGACAAAGGCCAGTCCAGGTCTTTCTCACACAACGGTGTTCGTGAAGGAAACTGGTTTATGGTTTTGTTTTTGTGATGTCGGTTTTGCCATCTGGGTAGCGTTGACCTCATAAAACATAGTTGGAAAGTGTTCCCAACTCCTCTCTTTGTTGAAAGAGCTTGGTAGCGTTGGTGTTGTTTTGGAAAGATGTGTGTGAAGTTAAGTGGAGGTTGTAACCTCTCGTGTTTTGAATTTTTTTTTTACCTTGCTTTTTTTAAAAAAACACTTTTTATTTTATATTGGAGTTAGCCAATTGTGATAGTTTCAGGTGGACAGCAAAGGGACTCAGCCAAACATATATAGGTATCCATTCTCCCCCAAACTCCCATGCCATTCGTGGTGCTGCATAGCACTGAACAGAGTTCCCTGTGCTACACAGTAGGACCTTGTTGGTTATCCATTTTAAATATATTGAATGCTTTGTTTCTACTAATGCAGTTTACATTACCTTTTTGGTGAGGTTAATGTATTGGTTCATGTTGAGTCTGAGGTTAACTGAAATCCGCAAGCATTTTTCTCATAAATTGCTGCAAAAAAATCAAGGCTCTCCTGCTTTTTGTATATTTAATTACTTTGAAATTTCAGCCCACCATGTGACCTTTATCCCTATGAAAATTTATCTCATCATCCCAATCTACTAAGGCCATTTTGAACCTTGATTTTCTTATTGGATTAGCAAATTCTCTCCCTGTTTCCTGTCTAGATTCTGATCTAACCGAGGACAAAACACAGTGGCCATCAGGCAACCTCTGAGTTGATATCAATTCATGAAATCAGCTCTTTTGTCTGCTTTTCAATCAGCAGTAAATCTGCCTAATTTTATTTTTTCCACCATTTATCTCTCCATCTTGTCTTCTAAGATATTCCTTGATACCTTGGATTAGGAACTGTCCTGGAAAGACTGGAAATCAGTTTGCAATTCATTCTGAAATCAGACTTGACTTCCTGTTGGTGAGCTGAACTCCATGCCTGTCCTCTTAGGACAGGTGTCCTAGGCACCAATTTGATAATCTTCTCTGAAGTTCTACTGTGGATTCTGTCTCTCACTGATTTTGTACTTGCCAAAATCAGTATCATTTTCTTTATGAAAGTAAGGACAAAGTCTGTCCATCTCTGTTCATCTAGAATTTATTTTGTTTTACATTTTGGCCACTACTCAGCATGTGGGATCTGGTTCCCTGGCCAAGGATTGAACACATATCCCCTGCATTGGAAGTAAGGGGTCCCAATCACTGGACCACCAGGGTAGTCCCCGTCTCTGTTCTTCTAGAACTCTTCCTCTTCAGTTTTCTTAGCAAGTAGAAGGATCTGCAAAATTTAATACCCAGGGCTATATATATATTGATATAAATTGTCTCAACTTGATGACCTTATTTATTTCTAAATGGTCAGATATACCATTACAACTGACACTTATTTGGGGCTTTAGATTCTTGACAGTCTTCATTTTACTTTCTTTAATTTGAAGATTTTTTTCCTTTTGGTTAAGAAGATAGACGTAAAATAGAAATTGAGCATTCTGTAGGCTAATAGTATGCTTTTTAACATAAACTTTAATGGGATATGGTTACATGAAGCTACACGTGTGATAAACTCACACAAAGCAACGCATCCACACAAATGAGTCCACATGTAGCTGGAAAAATCTGAATAAGCTCTGTGGAAGGTACCAGTGTTAGTTTGCTGGTTTTGACACTATAGTTAGTTGAGACATTAACATTGGGGAGGTAGGGTGAAGGACACATGGAACTCCCTGTCTGTTTCTGTAAATATATAATTAACATTTCAGAATAAAAAATGTTTTATACTGTTAAAGTTTTGTAGCACTGTGAAAGAACTACATTCAAACTTATTGACATCTATTCTTAACTTAGAAGACAAGTTAGTGAGATACCTGAGCCCCTTCCAGTAAGTAGGTGGTATTTAGGGAACTAGGCTGAGGCTGTGTGGACTTGAGATGGCTTTGCTGGGCTGTGTACCCACTCAGAGCCTGCCTGGAGCAGGCACATTTAGGAGCAGGAAGATCATAGAGTTTTCCCTCATGATACCAGTTGTTTTTCCTTCTGTGACGTAAGTGCTGTCTTTAAGAAATGTGAGCGAAGAAGTACTTTGTCTAAAGGGCATGATTCTAAGTCAACAAAACCAGTCTCAAAGGTAATGTGCCGTGTAATTCTATTTAGATAACATTCTCAAAACGAAAGGGTTATAGTGATGATGTACACATCAGCTCCTGCAGGGGTTAGGTTGACAGAAGGATGTTTGTAAACAGGGTGGCATGGGGGAGCTTTTTTTGTTTTGGCTCTACCACTGGGGCATGTGGGGTCTTAGTTCCCCAACCAGGGGTCAAACCTGCACCCCTGCAGTCGATGCTCAGAGTCTTAACCACTGGACCCCCAGGGAAGGCCCTGGAAGCTTCTTTTTGGTGATGAAACAGTTGACTTGTATACATATTTGTACCTGTAGTAAAATTTCATAAAAATCCCCTCTCCCCCAAATGAAGCAAAACCAAAAACTAGTGAAATCTGAATAAGACCTGCCTGTATTTTAGTTACTAGTATTGGGCTTCCTGAGTGGTTCAACTGCAGGAGACACAAGAGATGCAGGTTCGATCCCTGGGCTGGGAAGATCCCCTGGTGTAGGAAATGGCCCCCTCCAGTATCCTTGCCTGGAAAATCCCTTAGACAGAGGAGCCTGGTGGGCTAAGTCCAGAGGGGTGCAAAGAGCTGGACACGGCTGGACGACTGAGCACGTGTACAGTGTTCCAAAGTCCCTTGCTCGTGCTACTGTGATTATGTAAGATGTTACCATTAGGGGAGCCTGGGTGAAGGGCGCTAGGAGCTCTGTACTAGTTCTGTAATTTCTTGTGAATCGAAAACTATTTCAAAACAAAGTTCCAATTTTTCCCCCCAAGGAAGTACTTTGCCATCAACAAATCGAGTCCCAAAATAAAGAGCAGAACTGCAGAAAGCTTTTGCTCTGTGGTGTTCAGCGACAGGATGTGTTATAGGTTAAGTGGCTAAGATCCCATTAACTAATGTCCGTTCACCATTGTGTGTCCCTAGGCAAGTTACTTGCCTTCTTTATATGAGATAGGGATAATAACAGTGTCCACCTCACAGAACATTTATGAAGATTCAGTGAAATAGTGTATGTAAGGGTTTCGGTACAGAAGCAACCTACAGGAATGACTCATGTTATCTGAAACAAATTTTTATATGAAACAGTTACTAACTCACTGTCCATTTTGAGCTACCTTCCTACCAAGATCAGGGACTTAGGCTGATCTTCCTGGTTTTTACTTTTTAAAAAGTTTTTATTTGCTTCTTTATTTGTGGCTCTACTGGGTCTTCACTGCTGCTCGGGCTCTTCTCTTAGTTGCAGGACCCTGGCTTTCCGTGGCGGTGGCTTCTCTTGTTGCAGAGCCCAGGCTCCAGAGCACAGGCTAAGTCATTGCGGTGCACTGGCTTAGCTGTTCCCCAGCATGTGGGATCTTCCCAGAGGAGGGAGCGAACCCATGTCTCCTGCATTGGCAGGTGGATTCTTTACCACTGCCACCAGGAACGTCCTGGTTTTTACTTTTAAAAAATATGTGTTTTATGTTAAAATCCACATTTAGAAAACAGCTAAGCTAGTTTTGCTTTTAGTTAATTGGCTATAGTGCTTTTTTTTTTTTAAATTATTACTAATTTTTGGCCATACAGCAAGGCATGCAAGATTCTTAGTTCCTGGACCAGGGATTGAACTGGCGCTCCTTGCAGTGAGAGCATGGCGTCTTAATCATTGGACTACCAGGGAAGTCCCTGTAGTTCTTAATATTCGTTGTGATGACAACAGTAACAATAATAACTAGAATTTGTGAGTCAGTTTGTAATTCTCACAGTGCCTTCAGCAAAGAACCTCATAGCAGTCAATGATACAGTTAGATGTTTTCTAATTACCATTTCACAGATCAGGAAGAAATTTGGAGCAAGTAAGGGACCTGCTTGCCTAAGGTCTAGCCTTTGTGTGGCAGCTGGAACAAGCCTCATAAAACATAGACTAGGACATATCAGTCTTCTGCTCAAAGCCCCAGGTTTCCCATCTCTCTTGGAGGACAAAGAAAGAAAGAAAGTGAAATCACTCAGTCGTGTCCGACTCTTTGCAACTCCGTGGACTGTAGCCCACCAGGCTCCTCTGTCCATGGGATTCTCCAGGCAAGAATACTGGAGTGGGCTGCCATTTCCTTTTCCAGGGGGTCTTCCTGACCCAAGGATTGAACCCAGGGATCGAACCCAGGTCTCCTGAATTGGAGGCAGACACTTTAACTTCTGAGCCACCAGGGAAGCCTGACCCATACATTCCCTGACTTCAAACCTTCCCTTACCCTCCAGAATAAACTTGGCCCGCTCCCTCACCCCAAGTCTTTCTTCAGAGGACATTTCTCAAGGAGCCACCTCTGACCCGCATGTTTAAAATCACTACCACTTCTCCACACACCCCGACCGCCTGATCCTCTTCTATTTTTCCCGAGTACTAATTACCTTCTAATACAGCAAGCAGCTTATCAAACAGAACAGGTCTTTGCCTCCCCTTACCTGCCCCCCCTCCATGTCTTCTGCCTGCCTTTTGTGTCTGGAAAACTTTACTCAAAGAATAAGTTTAATCAGAGAAGTGAGAAATGTGGAAACAAAGGAAAACTAGGAGACTAGATAATAATAATGTGGTCATTAAGCACAGTCAGGGACCTTTAGCTCTTTCTCAAGGTCTATAGATAAGATTCTGACCCACATCCTGTGAGCTGTCTTATAGATGCCTAGCTGGAGAAGTGAACTACATGATGAGCAGACTGTACCCAGGACATGAGCTGCCACAATTCCTACAATTGGCCACAAAAAAGTGGGAACAAATGGACCCTAGAACTAAAGATTAACTGCACCTAAAACAACCAAGATAATGCTGGTCAGATCACTGATGACCAATTTGAAGCTAACTTAGAAATGACTGTGCTGTTCCTGCATGGAGACTGCCCCCCACAATCTGTCTCTAAAAGCTCTCACCCGCTGCTTGTCGGGGTAGGAAGTCGGCCCTTGGACAGATGTCTGCCACCCTCCTCCACCCAGTTGCCGGCACCTGAGATAAAACACTTTCCTTTCCACCAATCTGGCCTGTTTATTGGCTTTTGAGGGGCAAGCAGCTAGACCCACAAACTCCTTTTGGTAACATTTATTAAGGCTATTGTTTCTCACCCTGTTTTGTCCTTGAGAATGTGAGCTTTATAAGGGCTGTATCTTTGCTTTATTCATGGATAGATCCCAGGTGCCTGGAAAACTGCTGGCACATAGCAGCTACGTAGTAAATGTTGAGTGAATGAACTCAGGGCAGAAAGTGAGTTCCAAGTTCATAAGTGTAAGCCCTTCATTTATGCAGCATATTATTGTATTTCTCTCCTCTCTGGGTAGAAAGATGAATACCAGGGGAAAAAAATAAAAGGACAGGATTGCTTAACCCAGAAGTCAAAGAAACACCCTAACTGTGCTCTTAGAAACTGCCTCCTCAGCAGTTCTGATTGTCTTTCCCTTGAGGGAGCTTCCTGTGGCTGCATGTTCCTTAAAATATCTTTCAGGCCTGTGTCAGGGGCTGTCTTTTTTTAAACCAGCAGAGTACCAAGCAAGAGGGGTGCACACCATCATAGTGAATTTGGGTGGATGTCATGGAGTCAGGGGGTGTCCACGAGAAGAAGGCCTGGCAACAGGAAATGTGGAGGCGCTGCTGTCAGGGATGTTTGGGAGACTGGATGGTAGGGTGGAGACGTGGTGGGTGGGTGCTTTTCTCCTTGGAAAGCCACAGTGTTGGCCTCTAAAACTTCAAGATCCTTTCTAGTCTAGTAGTTGAGAGAAGGAGAACAGAGAAGTGATGAGGTAGCTCTCCTTAGTCCATCTTGGTTGCGGCAGTCAACTCAGGTTTATAAATGAGCCTCCAAGTGGGAAGCTAATGTTCTTAAGCCAAAAAAAAAAAAGTATCACCGAATACATTAAGCCAGGAAGCCTATATTTGGCCTAAAGTTTTCACCCATTCCCTTCTAGAGAAAGTTAGTCTGGATTGGAATCAGCCTCCATTTCTCTTTGCTAGCTTCTGTTTGGCCTCTGGGCAGTCACCACCTCAACCTGCCAGATAAAACTACTGCCCTTGATGGTTTGGCTTCTTGTGGGCAGTTCCGAGTTGGAAAGGGTGCCTTGTGCCGGGAATTAGCTGCTGACTTTGTGTGTCCTCCGAAGAGAAGCACGAAGAGGAAAAATGTCTTCCTCCTTAACGTAAAATCCTGTTCCGTGAGGAGTGGTTTCACTCTCGACATCGATCAACCTTGCAGGACTAAAAAACCATGGGCCTAACTCATCTTACTTTAGGATCTGTAAGGAGATGGTGGATCCCAAGGAAAGGTCCATCCTGTTGTTTCCTTGCAGGGTCAGGCTTGCCCTCACCACTGGTTGTCAGAGGGATTCATAGATTGTTTTCAAGGGTTTCCCAAGAGTTTGGACAAGGGTGATTGAAGTCAAATGACTGGTTTTAGCCTGCAGAAGTCTGCTCAAATATGTACAAAATGTAAGTTGCCTAGCAGCTCCCAGGGTCTTATGATTGAGCCAAAGCTGATTTTTCTAAACGTAAGCCAAGTTTTGCCAGTTCACGTTGCCTGGTGAAACAGGCATGTCATTTGGGAACTGACGACCTGGAAGGTTAAAGGTGATACTCCAGCAGGAAAAGCCAAAGGTCACAGGCCTGCTTGTGAAAAAGTGGTGGGCAACAGGGGCCCCAGGTGGTGGCTTAGAGCAGTGGTCCCCAACCATTTTGGCACCAGGGACCAGTTTCATGGAAGACAATTTTTTCTTGGACCGGAGGTGGTGGATAAGGGGGATGGTTTGGGGATGATTCAAGTGCATTACAGTTATTGTGCACTTTATTATTATTATTATATCATAATAATATATTATCTTATTATATTATAAATAATTATGTATTATATTACATACTCTATTATATATTATATTATTATGTATTTGGCCGTGCTGAGTCTTAATTACTGGCACATGGGCTCTAGTTCCCTGAACAGGGATCAAAGCTGGGCCCCCTGCACTGGGAACTCAGAGTCCTAGCCACTGGACCACCAGGGAAGTCCTCAAGCATGCTTTTTCATCCCACTGAAATGTCCTTCCAGTAAGTAAGCCTGAAACTAGCATGTAGCTGATTATTCCGTCACCCCTGAAAATTCCCAAGACATTATTACCAGCTAAAGTCCATAGTTTATTCAGATTTTCTTAGTCTTTACCTAACGTCCTTTTACTGGCCTAGGATTTAGTTGTGTCTCCTTCAGCTTCTCTTGGTTGTGACAGTGTCTCAAACTTCCCTTGTTTTTAGTGACATGGATGGTTTTGAGGACGGGTCAGGTCTTTTTTTTGTAGTGTGTCCCACAGTTTGGACCTGTCCGATGTTTACCTCCTTTTTCTCATGATTAGATTTGGGTTCTGTGTTTTGGCGGGGAGGACCCCAGAGGGGAAGTGCCATTCTCATCACATCACATCGAGGGTACACTGTCAGCATGGCTTACACATGGCCCTTGCCCTTGCCCTTGACTCTCCACGTAAGCTAGTGTTTGTCAGTGTCTCACTTGAAAGTTTTCCTTTGAGTCCCCTTTCCATGTCCATCTCTTTGGAAGGAAGTCACTATGTTCAGGAGTAAGGATTAATGCTCCTCTTTAGGAGTGGAGCATCAATATAAAAATCACTTGGAATTCTTCTGCATGGGGGTTTGTCTCTTCTCCCATTTATTTAATCACTTGTATATATTGGTAAAGGAGCTTCCTAGGTGGCTTCAGTTCAGTTCAGTTCAGTTGCTCAGTCGTGTCTGACTCTTTCTGACCCCATGAATCGAAGCACGCCAGGCCTCCCTGTCCATCACCATCTCCCGGAGTTCACCCAGACTCACGTCCATCGAGTCAGTGATACCATCCGGCCATCTCATCCTCTGTCGTCCCCTTCTCCTCCTGCCCCCAATCCCTCCCAGCATCAGAGGGTTTTCCAATGAGTCAACTCTTCGCATGAGGTGGCCAAAGTACTGGAGCTTCAGCTTTAGCATCATTCCTTCCAAAGAAATCCCAGGGCTGATCTCCTTCAGAATGGACTGGTTGGATCTCCTTGCAGTCCAAGGGACTCTCAAGAGTCTTCTCCAACACCACAGTTCAAAAGCATCAATTCTTTGGCACTCAGCCTTCTTCACAGTCCAGCTCTCACATCCATACCTGACCACAGGAAAAACCATAGCCTTGACTAGACGGACCTTAGTTGGCAAAGTAATGTCTCCGCTTTTGAATATACTATCTAGGTTGGTCATAACTTTTCTTCCAAGGAGTAAGCGTCTTTTAATTTCATGGCTACAGTCACCATCTGCAGTGATTTTGGAGCCCCCCAAAATAAAGTCTGACACTGTTTCTACAGTTTCCCCATCTATTTGCCATGAAGTGATGGGACCAGATGCCATGATCTTCGTTTTCTGAATGTTGAGCTTTAGGCCAACTTTTTCATTCTCCTCTTTCACTTTCATCAAGAGGCTTTTTAGCTCCTCTTCACTTTCTGCCATAAGGGTGGTGTCATCTGCATATCTGAGGTTGTTGATATTTCTCCTGGCAATCTTGATTCCAGCTTGTGTTTCTTCCACTCCAGCGTTTCTCATGATGTACTCTGCATAGAAGTTAAATAAGCAGGGTGACGATGTACAGCCTTGACGTACTCCTTTTCCTATTTGGAACCAGTCTGTTGTTCCATGTCCAGTTCTAACTGTTGCTTCCTGACCTGCATACAGATTTCTCAAGAGGCAGGTTAGGTGGTCTGGTATTCCCATCTCTTTCAGAATTTTCCACGGTTTATTGTGATCCACACAGTCAAAGGCTTTGGCATAGTCAATAAAGCAGAAATAGATGTTTTTCTGCAACTCTCTTGCTTTTTCCAAGATCCAGCAGATGCTGGCAATTTCATCTCTGGTTCCTCTGCCTTTTCTAAAACCAGCTTGAACATCAGGGAGTTCATGGTTCACGTATTGCTGAAGCCTGGCTTGGAGAATTTTGAGCATTACTTTACTAGCATGTGAGATGAGTGCAATTGTGCAGTAGTATGAGCATTCTTTGGCATTGCCTTTCTTTGGGATTGGAATGAAAACTGACCTTTTCCAGTGCTGTGGCCACTGCTGAGTTTTCCAAATTTGCTGGCATATTGAGTGTAGCACTTTCACAGCATCATCTTTCAGGATTTGAAATAGCTCAACTGGAATTCCATCACCTCCACTAGCTTTGTTCATAGTGATGCTTTCTAAGGCCCACTTGACTTCACATTCCAGGATGTCTGGCTCTAGATTAGTGATCACATCATCATGATTATCTGGGTCATGAAGATCTTTTTTGTACAGTTCTTCCGTGTATTCTTGCCACCTCTTCGTAATATCTTCTTCTGTTAGGTCCATACCATTTCTGTCCTTTATCGAGCCCGTCTTTGCATGAAATGTTCCCTTGGTATCTCTAATTTTCTTGAAGAGATCTCTAGTCTTTCCCATTCTGTTCTTTTCCTCTATTTCTTTGCATTGATCGATGAAGAAGGCTTTCTTATCTCTTCTTGCTGTTCTCTGGAACTCTGCATTCAGATGCTTATATCTTCCCTTTTCTTCTTTGCTTTTTGCCTCTCTTCTTTTCACAGCTATTTGTAAGACCTCCCCAGACAGCCATTTTGCCTTTTTGCATTTCTTTTCCATGGGGATGGTCTTGATCCCTGTCTCCTGTACAGTTTTATGAACCTCATTCCATAGTTCATCAGGCACTCTATCTATCAGATCTAGACCCTTAAATCTATCTCTCACTTCCACTGTATAATCATAAGGGATTTGATTGAGGTCATACCTGGTCTAGCGGTTTTCCCTACTTTCTTCAATTCAATTTGAGTCTGAATTTGGCAGTAAGGAGTTCATGATCTGAGCCACAGTCAGCTCCTGGTCTTGTTTTTGTTGACTGTATAGAGCTTCTCCATCTTTGGCTGCAAAGAATATAATCAGTCTGATTTCAGTATTGACCATCTGGTGATGTCCATGTGTAGAGTCTTCTCTTGTGTTGTTGGAAGAGGGTGTTTGCTATGACCAGTGCATTTTCTTGGCAAAACTCTATTAGCCTTTGCCCTGCTTCATTCTGTACTCCAAGGCCAAATTTGCCTGTTACTCCATGTGTTTCTTGGCTTCCTACTTTTGCATTCCAGTCCCCTATAATGAAAAGGACATCTTTTTTGGGTATTAGTTCTAAAAGATCCTAGGTGGCTTAGCAGTAAAGAATCCGCCTGCCAATTTAGGAGATGCAGAGGATGCAGTTTCCATCCCAGGGTCGGGAAGATCCCCTGGAGGTGGGCATGGCAACCCACTCCAGTATTCTCGCCTGGGAAATCCATCCCATGGACAGAGGAGCCTGGTGGGATATAGTCCATGGTGTCAAAAAACAGTTGGACACAACTGAGCAACTAAACAGCAGCAGCAGCAACAGACGTTGTTATAGACTGATGGATAATTTCCTTATACTTGGGGTTACAATCTAATGCTACTTTATTTTCTTGCTCAACTTGTTCCCAGTTTGGTGATTGGGAGTTTTTTAGCTGGCTCCTCTGTCTCTTTGCCGCCGCCCCCACCTGTCCCTTTGTGTGTGTGTGTGGGTGTCGTATGTTTTATATTTTGCTCCAGGCTCATCTTACATGTTTACTGCTCCAAGCTGAAAATCAGCATTTCTCCGAGGAACTCTGGCTCCTTTCACTGGCGAATAGTATTATAAGAAACCAAGGGGGGACTTCCCTGGGGGACCAGTGGCTAAGACTCCATGCTCCCAGTCAGTACAGGAGGCCTGGGTTTGATCCTACATGCCGTAACTAAGACCCAGTGCAACCAAATAAATAAAAATATTTTAAAAAGAAAGAAAGAAACCAAGATCTTGGGACTTCCCTGGAAGTCCAGTGGTTAAGACTCTGTGCTTCCAATGAGGAACTAAGATCCCACATGCCCATAGCACAGTCGAAAGCATTAAAATGAAAATAAAGAAACCAAGGTCTGGATTGCTTCTCTTCCTTCCTCCTTAGAATATGAATCAAGTGAATATTTTCACTTCTAAGATGTCTTCAAACCTCTGAAATGGTAGAAGTTTTCTTCATTCAGCACCAGTGTCTTCAAGTAATAGTGATGCCTTGTGTTTCCATAATTCCTTATGAATACAATGATATTTACTATTAAAAAAGGATCACTGCAACAGAAATTTCATTCATCAGAAGTTTTAAAAACTGTGACTTTCGTCCTGCTGTTTCTGGAGTCCTGACATGTCCACAGCATGTAGCATAGGATATATGGGGATGCTAAGCACAGGGTTGTCTAGGTGAGCCCCATAAACCACTTTTCTTAATATTGGGCCAGTAATTCCTACTGCAGGCTTCCCAGGTGGCACACTAGTAAAGAATCTGCCCGCCAGTGCAGGAGATGCAAGAGATGTGGGTTCGATCCCGGGGTTGGGAAGATCCCCTAAGGGAGGAAATGGCAACCCATTCCAGAATTCTTGCCTGGAAAACTCTATGGACAGCCCACGGGGTCGCAGAGTTGGACACGACTGAGGGATTGAGCACACACACAATTCCCATAGCTCCTTGCTGAAATTTTAAAACTAAGTGATACTGCTTTGTTACCTCATGTCTCGCCATTGGGAAAAAATAAAGAATTTTAATGAATTACAGATGTCTTTTAAGCCCATTGTTGCCTTGCTCCTGGTACCTAGGATTTAATCCTAGGTTTGTTTTTCAAACACCAACACACATTTTTAATTAACTTTGCATTTATGGCTTGGAACACTGAACCATGAAGTAAAAGGATGCCCAGACTCCCGCAGGATTCTGATAAACAGCAGCCTCTTTCCCCCCCTGGTCTCATGGGTCTCCTTCTCCTCTAGGTCTGACCAAGACCACAATCTTCAGTTGTGAGGCCCACAATCAAAAAGGGCTGACCGTGTCCAAAAGCGTGCAGATCAACATCAAAGGTAAGTGTCAGGGTGGTGTCTTACAGGGGAAGTACATTGTGAGCTGTGCAGCCAGCTGCCTGGGATTGAGCCCTGGCTTCCCTTTGTGACCTTGAACAAGTCATTCAGCACTTTCAGTGTGCCCCTCTGTAAAATGGAGATAATTACAGAACCTATCTCTTCTTGAGGGTTCAATGAGATAATGCAAGCAGAAATACTCAAAACAGGGCCTGACACTTGTCTGTGATCAACAGTAACTAGTTTAGTTTTCTGCTCAGTCAGAAAAGAAAATAGGCTGAAATGTTGACCCAGATCATCTTAGCTCCTCTTTTTACTTTTTACTCTTCCACACTGAACTAGCCCCCATTGATCTAGGGATGGGCTGTGTCCTTCCCTGGGCAGCTGGAGCTGGGGCCAGTCCTCCCAGCAGCTGCTCTGAGGAGGGAGGAGGTCAGAGTCATGCCTCTCCTCGGGGCCCGAGGCTCTGGTCCCGCTTTCTCCTAATCTCTGTTGCACTCCTTGCTTCCCCTAGGCTGGGATGTAACAAAATGAAAGGCAGGTGTTGGAAGGCCCCCGCAGGCTAGTAGAGACATTCCAATCCAACATTCTGTGTCTTCCTCCCCTTTCTGTGGGATCAAAGATATTTAAACCTGAGACTTTGGAAAAATTGATACAGATGAACCTATGTGCAAAGCGAAATAGAGAGACAGATGTAGAGAGCAAACTGAAGCTGGGTTGGGAGGGATTGAGACTGATGTACATATACTATTGATACTGTGTATAAAAAACTGTGTTTACAGTAGATCATTAATGAGAGCTCAATATATAGCCCAGGGAATGCTACTCAGTGCTCTGTAGTGACCTAAATGGGAAGGAAATTAAAAAAAGAGGGATATATGTATATATATAACTTATTCACTTGGCTATACAACAGAAACTAACACAACATTCTAAAGCAACTATACTCCAATAAAAACTTAAAAAAAATAAAATAAAAATCTGAAACTTGAAAGGAAAACCTTTTGTTACCTTTTCAAGTCATCTCCTTAACCTTTCTCATAGAAATTCAAGGAAATGATATGTTTTAGTATTTGTTCTTAATTTATATTTTAATTAATTAATGAATTTTTATTGAAGTATAGTTGATTTACAATATTGTGTTAATTACTGCTGTACAACAAACTGATTCAGTCTTTATATATATATATATATATATATATATATGTTATTTTAAATATTCTTTTCCATTATGGTTTATCACAGGTTATTGAATATGTAGTTCTTGATGATCTACAATAGGACCTTGTTGTTTTCCATCCTATATATGAAAGTTTACATCTGCTAACCCCAGCCTACCATTGCATCCCTCCCTTAACCCCCTCCACCTTGGGGGTTATTTGTTCTATTCTCTACATTATTTGTTCTTAATTTAAATATTGAGAAGGAAATATTGAGTTCGTACTCCTTTTGTCCTTGGGGGAAATGATAGAGGGAAAAAACAGAGTGTGTTTAATAATGAGTTAAAGGGTGGGTAAGGCGTAGCAGAAGACTCAAGGTGCTGATGTCTGTTGCTGTTGCGCAGACGTGTCCGACTCTCTGCGACCCCATGAACTGCAGCACACCAAGCTTCGCTGCTGGTGTTTAGTTTCAGCAAATCAGCTGGAAGAAGCTATGAGAGGGTATTTTCTAAAATTTCACTGGAAAGGAAAAATGAGCCAACCGAAAGTTATTACAAGAGGAACTGTATAACTTCCTTCCTTCATTACAAATTGCATTATTACAATTTTCAGAAGAAATGCTGGGAATTTCAGGAATCCACCAGTGGGCGTAAATTTATAAAGACATTTTCATAAAGCATCAATATCTTAAAGTTTAAAAATCCATAAAATGAGAAGCACTTCTTGAATTTTATTCTTCAGACAGAATCTCAACTAGGACTTTAACAAGTTCTATTTCTGAAATTCAGGTTTTGGGCTTTCCTAAACATGTATGTCAAAGCAACCAAAACTCCTTGCCAGTCTGTCATCAGTTAAGGTGTATGTGGCCAGATTTGGGTCTGGAAAAGCAGATAATGTATTTAGGAAAGTGAGTCAGACGAAAGGCTGGCTTTCTCACCCATCAAGCTGTGTGTCTCCTGGTAAAACGACTCCCGAACATACCCCGTGGGTGCTTAATATGGTCTTTTCTTCCCCTCATCTGTGCCTCCTGTCCTTGCCTTCATCACCAGTACATCTCCCTCAGACCTCGTGCGTGTGTTACCTACCTCATTTCAGCCCCATCGAACAGTGCAATCTCTCCCCGTGCAATAGAAGAGAGAGCTGAGTGGAGAGGGCATTGAACTGTGCCGTGGTGGGCCATGCAGCCGATTAAGTCGTGACCACACTCTCCAGCCCGTGCTGGTCTTCATGCTGGTCTGCTCCCTGCTCCCGCACCCAGCCACCAGTGTCCTGTTGCGATACGGAGATACGGAGCTCTGGGGTGAGGCAGACCTGAGTTCAAGTCCCCATTTTGTTGCTAATGAACTCTGTGAGCTTTGTCAAGTTTTTAACTTCTTTGGTCCTCACATTTCCCCTTCCATCTTTGGGGACTGTAAGACTACTTCTCTCACAGGGTTCTAATCATGATCCAATGAAGTCCATAAAGACTCCTGGCACATAGTAAGCACTCATTCAAAAACATTAGTCATCTTTTTGGATTGTAAATGTTGTTGTGTGTGTGTTAGTCGCTTCATTGTGTCTGACTTTGCAAGCCTGAGGACTGTAGCCCACCAGGCCTCTGTCCATGGGCTTCTCCTGGCAAGATACTGGAGTGAGTTTCTGTCCCCTTCTCCAGGGATCTTCCCGACCCAGGGATGGAACCTGGGTGTCCTGCATTACAGGCAGATTCTCTACTGTGTGAGCCACCAGGGGAGCCGATAAATGTGGTTATTAACATTAATTAAGAGTTTAGGGACTTCCCTGGTGGTCCAGTGGTTAAGATGTTGCCTCCCAATGCAGGGGGTGCAAGTTCAATCTCCAGTTGGGGAGCTAACATCCCACATACTTCACTTTCAAAAAGTCAGAATCTAAAGCAGAAGTAATATTGTAACAAATTCAATAACAACTTTAAAAAACTGGTCCACATCAAAATATTACACATATCTAAAAAAAAGTTTATGACTATTCTCTGGCGGTCCAGTGGTTAGGGCTTCGGGCTTTCACTGCCAAGGGCAAGGGTTCGATTCCTGGCTGGAGCACTAAGAATCCTGCAAGCCATGTGGTGCAGCCAAAAGTAAATAAATAAGTAAATAATGAAAGCAGGATTGATTCACAGATTTTAATACATTAAAAACAGATCTGTGTTGAATGCTATCAATAATGTGTTGGATTCTATTAATAATAGGTTATTAGTAACAGTCTATTACTAATGAATATCTAGCCACGTCCCACCTGTGACTGAGGTCATCACACACTCATTACGGCCTGCCTTCCCCTCCCCATCAGCAGAGGCACTTGGCTCTTGGCTTGAGCTGACTCTCACCCATTTCCTCGGCCAGGAACACTTCCTCCCCGCATCACACAGGCACACAGGCACACACATGGATGTTCCCATGGTGTGCCTCTTTTTCTCAGGGCAGGCCACTCCTCTTCGGTTAATGTAGGTCTCCCCAGCTCAGCTTTTAGCTGAGGGATGAAGACAGATGTTCAGGTCCAGTTCCTGGGTCCAGAAGATTCCCCTGGTGTAGGAAATGGCAGCACACTCCAGTATTCTTGCCTGGGAAATCCTGTAAACAGAGAACCCTGGCGGATACAGTCCACGGGGTCGGAAAGCAGTCACACACGACTGAGCGATTGAGCACACACACAAAGGCAGATAGAAAGAGAAAAAATGGAAGTAGTGACAGATTTCCTCTTCGTGTGCTCCAAAATCACTGTGAATGGTGACATGAAATTAAAAGATGCTTGCTCCTTGGAAGGAAAGCTACGACAAACCTAGATAGAGTATTAAAAAGCAAAGACATCATAGTCAAAGCTATGGTTTTTCCAGTAGTCATTTATGAATGTAAGAATTGAACCATAAAAAAAGCTGTGCGCCAAAGAACTGATGTTTTCAAACTGTGGTGCTGGAGAAGACTCTTGAAAGTCCCTTGGAATGCAAGGAGATCAAACCAGTCAATCCTAAAGGAATTCAACCCTGAATATTCATTGGAAGGACTGATGCTGAAGCTGAAACTCCAATACTTTGGCCACCTCATGCGAAGAGCCGACTCATTGGAAAAAACCCTAATGCTGGAAAAAATTGAAGATGAAAAGAGAAGGGGGTGACAGAGGTTGAGAGGGAAAGATAGCATGACCAACTCAATGGACATAAATTTGAGCAAACTCCGGGAGATAGTGAAGGACAGGGGAGCCTGGCGTGCTGCAGTCCATGGGGTTGCAAAGAGTCGGACACGACTTAACAACTGAGCAACAGCTGTAACAGCATAAGGCAGGTAAGGAGGGCCATGTGGTTAGGCTCTGCCCCCATTTAGAGCACCAGTGACAGCCCTGCACAGAGCAGGAGGAAACGGATATCTTTCCATTCTTGTCCAGCTAAAAGTTCTCATGTCATCAGTGGGCAGGAGCACAGGTCTACATCCCACGTCTCTGGTCCAGGCAGAGTCATCCTGTCACTGCAAGACCAAC
The DNA here is from genome assembly GCF_014754425.2 of Oryx dammah. Classification (NCBI taxonomy): domain Eukaryota; kingdom Metazoa; phylum Chordata; class Mammalia; order Artiodactyla; family Bovidae; genus Oryx; species Oryx dammah. The sequence continues at coordinate 422,910 of NW_024070209.1, read as the reverse complement.
CTAGAGGCTCATATGATCACCCTCACCCAGAAGGTGGCTCCTCTTTAAAACCCGTGTTTAATTTTCCCAATCTCAAGAAGCAGACATGGGCTTGGCATTAATGCACCTGTTTGGTAGCTGTGACCTCCTCTGGTTTATAATTGTGTCTGTGGTGTGTCTTTTGTCTTTTACGTAGCCATTCCCTCCCCACCTACTGAAGTCAGGGTCCACAACAGCTCCGCACACAGCATCCTCATCTCCTGGGTCCCGGGTTTTGACGGCTACTCCCCGCTGAGCGATTGCAGAATTCAGGTAACCTTTCTTGATGAAGAGAAATATCTATTTGGGGCTCAGTGACTCTGCCTGATTTATTTTCCGCCTGAGGAGTGGCACAGACGTCAAGTTGACACCCATGTTCAGAAGCCCTTGGCCTGCCGCCTGTCCCGTGTCCATGAGGCTGCGCCGTTTTGTGATGTTCTGCCCGCCTGGGGCGCTGTGCCCTTCTTTGTGCGTGGTCCAGGGCCCGACTGGAGGGGAAACATGTTTTTAAGATAGAACATCATGAGACCAGGGAGAATGAATTTTTAAGGTACAAAAACACATCTGGCTTGTGACCAGGAGTTCAGGAAGCCAGGCATGCCCCAGCCTGGCTCCTCCTGGGTTGGTGGCCACAAAGGACAGCAGAAGGCAAGTCATCCTCACTACTGAATGGACCGACCCCACCTGTTGGAAAAACCGGGGGTGACAGACCTTGCAGAGTCAGCTCTCAGTATCTAAAATTGATATAAAATAGAGCTACGAGAAATACAGGTTAGTCATCCTAAAGTGGAGGCTTCCCAGAGGGTGCGGTGGTAAAGAATTTGCCTGGCACAGCAGAAGATGCATGAGACGGAGGTTCATTCCCTGGGTCGGGAAGGTCCCCTGGAGCAGGAAGTGGCAACCCACTCCAGCATTCTGGCCTGGAAAATTCCATGGACAGAGGAGCCTGGCGGTCACGGAGTCACACATGGCTGAGGACACACACACATCCTAAAATGATACCTCGCCATGAAACAGACTCTGCTGCGAGCATTCACTCCATAAAAATGGAAGGGCAGCAGTAACACTGTCTTCTTGAGTGCCCACACATGGCCTTGCATATGTTCTATCCTGGAGAACGTTCTGTGTGCAGTTGAGAAGAAGGTGTATTAGGCTATGGCTGGGTAGAGCATTTGCAATGTCTGTTCGGTCCACATGGCTTATATATTGTCTTGTTCAGTTATTCTGTTTCCTTGTTAATCTTCTGCCCTGTGGTTTTATCTATTATCGAAAATAGGAAATTGTGATCTCAACTATTATTTTTGAATTGTCTATTTCTCCCTTCAGTTGTCTCAGTTTTTGCTTCATGTATTTCAGGACTCTTGTTTTAGGGAACAACAGGGCCTGTTTCCCTGTCTATGGACATAACGGTCCCTATATATGGGCATAAATGAAGCATGGACCAGCCTCCCTTTTCTGAAGTACAATTTCAAGTGTACAGAATAGTGGTTCAGATTTTTTATAGATTATACTCCATTTATGTGCTGTGCTGTGCTTAGTCGCTCAGTCATGTCAGACCCTTTGTGACCCCATGGACTGCAGCCTGCCAGAGTCCTCTGTCCATGGGAGTCTCCAGGCAAGAATACTGGAGTGGGTTGCCATGCCCTCCTCCAGGGGATCTTCCCAACCCAGGGAACATACCCGGGTCTCTTGCATGGTAGGTGAATTTACCCTCTGAGCCACCGAGAAAGCCCAAGAATACTGGAGTGGGTAGCTTATCCTTTCTCCAGGGGAACTTCCTGGCCTAGGAATCAAACCAGATCTCCTGCGTTGCAGGTGGATTCTTTACCAGCTGAGCTACACAGGAAGCCAATACTCTATAGTTATTACAAAACGTGGTTATATTCCCTATGTGGACTGGCCTTTTTAAAGATTGTTTCCAGTTAGTGAGCTGCTTGAAGAGTCCAGGAGGATCATGAGACTCCTTCCTGTAGGAGGGTGTTACGTTCCCCCACCCCGACCCTGCCACCCCTGGGAAGAGTGGTTCTCAGGGTCGATGTGAGGTAGAGTAGGGGGGCTGGGAAGTCTGAAAGCACCAGGTCACACCTCCAGGAGGAAGACGGGTCTCCACAAGCTTCACTTGCTTTCTGTCTCTCTTCGCCCGGGTTTTGGGTGGCTGTGGTACGAAGAGCCGTCCTGAGGCTGCCAAATTGCAGCCCCCTTGCCCACGTTGGATCCTATGGTTATCCTGTCTTTGTTCCACCAGCTAGCTCAGACTCCCTTCACCCATTCTCCTCTCCATCTCTCCAGATTTAGCAAATAGAAACGTAGTTACTTTATAAGATAATTACACTGCTGACTTTGTGTCATACCTACACCCATAATTATTGGCTGTCTATTTGAACTTCGCTGGAGCAGCCATAAATAGATCCTCCACGTCCAAGGTCAGGAGCGCTGGCTGCACTTCGCTGGACAGGCCATGTGGAGATACCCACCTCCAAGGTCAGAGAAACGCCAGTAAGATGATAGGCGCTGGAGCTGCTGTGAGGAGATACCCCATGTCCAAGGGCAAAGGAGAAGCCCCAACAAGATGCTAGGAGGGGCGATTCGCATTTAGAATCAAACCCCATTCCCGCCAGAGATGCTCAGAGGACTCCAACAAACCTTGTGTGTGCCAGACCCAGGGACCCACAGAGACGGAGGCAGAACGGCGTTTGGCGTCTCTTGTGGAGGTCCGGGTCGGCAGTAGTCTGCCGCAGGGACGGGGCTCTGGATGTGGGGATGGCATAAGTCCTCTTGGGGGAGGTCGCCATTAACCCCACCGTAGAGCTGCCAGAACTTACTTAGGACTGGGAAATAGACTCTTGGAGGGCACAAACAGAACCTTGTGCAGCAGGACCCAGGAGAAAGCAGCAGTGACCCCACAGGAGACTTGCCTATTGGGTGTCCGGGAGTTTCTGGTGGAGGCGTGGTGGTGGTCTGCTGCAGGGTTGGGGGCATGGACTGTAGCAGTACGTGCATGGGGTCTTTTGAGGGAGGTCACCATTATTTTCATTACCTCCACCATAGTTTCAGCTCAGTTCAGTTCAGTCACTCAGTCGTGTCCAACTTTTTGTGACCCTGTGAATCGCAGCACGCCAGGCCTCCCTGTCCATCACCAACTCCCGGAGTTCACCCAGACTCACGCCCATTGAGTCAGTGATGCCATCCAGCCATCTCATCCTCTGTCGTCCCCTTCTCCTCCTACTCCAATCCCTCCCAGCATCAGAGTCTTTTTCCAATAAGTCAACTCTTCGCATGAGGTGGCCAAAGTATTGGAGTTTTAGCTTCAGCATCATTCCCTCCAAAGAAATCCCAGGGCTGATCTCCTTCAGAATGGACTGGTTGGATCTCCTTGCAGTCCAAGGGACTCTCAAGAGTCTTCTCCAACACCACACTTCAAAAGCATCAATTCTTTGGTGCTCAACCTTCTTCACAGTCCAGCTCTCACATCCATACCTGACCACAGGAAAAACCATAGCCTTGACTAGACGGACCTTAGTTGGCAAAGTAATGTCTCTGCTTTTGAATATGCTATCTAGGTTGGTCATAACTTTTCTTCCAAGGAGGAAGCGTCTTTTAATTTCATGGCTGCAGTCACCATCTGCAGTGATTTTGGAGCCCCCCAAAATAAAGTCTGACACTGTTTCTACAGTTTCCCCATCTATTTCCCATGAAGTGATGGGACCAGATGCCATGACCTTCGTTTTCTGAATGTTGAACTTTAAGCCAACCTTTTCAATCTCCTCTTTCACTTTCAACAAGAGGCATTTTAGTCCCTCTTCACTTTCTGCCATAAGGGTGGTGTCATCTGCATATCTGAGGTTATTGATATTTCTCCTGGCAATCTTGATTCCAGCTTATGTTTCTTCCAGTCCAGCTTTTCTCATGATGTACTCTGCAAGAGTCTTTGGCCCCAGGTAAATAGCAGGGAGGGAACATAGCTCCACCCATCAACAGAAAATTGGATTAAAGATTTACTGAGCATGGCCCCACCCATCGGAACAAGACCCAGTTTCTCCCTCAGTCAGTCTCTCCTATCAGGAAGCTTCCATAAGCCTCTTATTCTTCTCCATCAGTGAGCAGACAGACTGAAAGCCACAATCACAGAAAACTAACCAATATAATCACATGTACTACAGCCTTGTCTAACTCAATGAAACTATGAGCCATGCTGTGTAGGACCACTCAAGACAGACGGGTCATTGTGGAGAGGTCTGACAGAATGTGGTCCACTGGAGAAGGGAATGCAAACTACTTCAGTATTCCTACCTTGAGAACCCCATGAACAGTATGAAAAGGCAAAAAGATAGGACACTGAAAGATGAACTCCCCAGGTCGGTAGATGCCCAATATGCTACTGGAGATGAGTGGAGAAATAACTCCAGAAAGAATGAAGAGACGGAGCCAGAGCAAAAACAACACCCAGCTGTGGACGTGACTGGTGATAGATGCAAGGTCCGATGCTGTAAAGAGCAATACTGCATAGGAACCTGGAATGTCAGGTCCATGAATCAAGGCAAATTGGAAGTGGTCAAACAGGAGATGGCAAGAGTGAATGTCAACATTTTAGGAATCAGAGAACTAAAATGGACTGGAATGGGTGAATTTAACTCAGATGACCATTATATCTACTATTGTGGGCAAGAACCCCTTAGAAGAAATGGAGTAGCCATCATAGTCAACAAAAGAGTCCGAAATGCAGTACTTGGATGCAATCTCAAAAATGACAGAATGATCTCTGTTCATTTCAAAGGCAAACCATTCAATATCATGGTAATCCAAGTCTATGCCCCAACCAGTAATGCTGAAGAAGCTGAAGTTGAACAGTTTCATGAAGACCTACAAGACCTTCTTAGAATTAACACCCAAAAAAGATGTCCTTTTCACATAGGGGACTGGAATGCAAAAGTCGGAAGTCAAGAAACACCTGGAGTAACAGGTAAATTTGGCTTTGGAGTACAGAATGAAGCAGGGCAAAGGCTAATAGAATTCTGCCAAGACAACCCACTGGTCATAGCAAACACCCTTTTCTGACAACACAAGAGAAGACTCTACACATGGACATCACCAGATGATTAATACTGAAATCAGATTGATTATATTCTTTGCAGCCAAAGATAGAGAAGCTCTATACAGTCAGCAGAAACAAGACCAGGAGCTGACTATGACTCAGATCATGAATTCCTTATCGCCAAATTCAGACTTAAATTGAAGAAAGTAGGGAAAACCACTAGACTGTTCAGGTATGACCTAAATCAAATCCCTAATGATTATACAGTGGAAGTGAGAAATAGATTTAAGGGACTAGATCTGATAAAGTGCCTGATGAACTATGGACAGAGGTTTGTGACATTATACAGGAGACAGGGATCAAGGCCATCCCCAAGAAAAAGAAATGCAAAAAAGGAAAATGGCTGTCTGAGGAGGCCTTACAAATAGCTGTGAAAAGAAGAGAAGCCAAAAGCAAAGGAGAAAAGGAAAGATATAAGCATCTGAATGCAGAATTCCAAACAATAGCAAGGAGAGATAAGAAAGCCTTCATCAATGATCAGTGCAAAGAAATAGAGGAAAACAATAGAATGGGAAAGACTAGAGATCTCTTCAAGAAAAGTAGAGATACCAAGGGAACATTTCATGCAAAGACGGGCTCAATAAAGGACAGAAATGGTATGGACCTAACAGAAGCAGAAGATATGAAGAAGAGGTGGCAAGAATACACAGAAGAACTATACAAAAAAGATCTTCATGACCCAGATAACCACGATAGTGTGATCATCCATCTAGAGCCAGACATCCTGGAATGCGAAGTCAAGTGGGCCTTAGGAAGCATCACTGTGAACAAAGCTAGTGGAGGTGATGGAATTCTAGTTGAGCTATTTCAAATCCTAAATATGATGCTGTGAAAGTGCTGCACTCAATATGCCAGCAAATTTGGAAAACTCAGCAGTGGCCACAGGACTGGAAAAGGTCAGTTTTCATTCTAATCCCAAAGAAAGGCAATGCCGAAGAACGCTCATTCTACCGCACAATTGCATTCATCTCACATACTAGCAAAGTAATGCTCAAAATTCTCCAATCCAGGCTTCAACAATACATGAACCGTGAACTTCCAGATGTTCAAGCTGGTTTTAGAAAGGGCAGAGGCACCAGAGATTAAATTGCGAACATCCGCTGGATCATAGAAAAAGAGAGTTGCAGAAAAACATCTATTTCTGCTTTATTGACTATGCCAAAGCCTTTGACTGTGTAGATCACAATAAACTGTGGAAAATTCTGCGAGAGATGGGAATACCAGATCACCTGACCTGCCTCTTGTGAAACCTCTAAGCAGGTCAGGAAGCAACAGTTAGAACTGGACATGGAACAACAGACTGGTTCCAAATAGGAAAAGGAGTATGTCAAGGCTGTATATTGTCACCCTGCTTATTTAACTTCTATGCAGAGTACATCATGAGAAACGCTGGACTGGAAGAAGCACAAGCTGGAATCAAGACTGCTGGGAGAAATATCAATAACTTCACATATGCAGATGACACCACCCTTATGGCAGATAGTGAAGAAGAAGTAAAGAGCCTCTTGATGAAAGTGAAAGAGGAGAGTTAAAAAGTTGGCTTAAAGCTCAACATTCAGAAAACTAAGATCATGGCATCCGATCCCATCACTTCATGGCAAATAGGTGGACAAACAGTAGAAACAGTGTCAGACTTTATTTTGGGGGGCTCCAAAATCACTGCAGATGATGACTACAGCCATGAAATTAAAAGACGCTTACTCCTTTGAAGTAAAGTTATGACCAACCTAGACAGCATATTAACAATCAGAGACATTGCTTTGCCAGCAAAAGTTCATCTAGTCAAGGCTATGGTTTTTCCAGTGGTCATGTATGAATGTGAGTTGAACTGTGAAGAAAGCTGATCACTGAAGAATTGATGCTTTTGAACTGTGGTGTTGGAGAAGACTCTTGAGAGTCCCTTGGACTGCAAGGGGATCCAACCAGTCTATGCTAAGGAGATCAGTCCTGGGTGTTCATTGGAAGGACTGATGGTGAAGTTGAAACTCCAGTACTTTGACCACCTGATGCGAAGAGCTGACTCACTTGAAAAACCCTGATGCTGGGAAAGATTGAGGGCAGGAGGAGAAGCGGATGACAGAGGATGAGATGGTTGTATGGCATCACTGACTCAATGGACATGAGTTTGAGTAATCTCTGGGAGTTGGTGATGGACAGGGAGGCCTGCTGTGTCCATGGGGTTGCAAAGAGTCAGACACAACTGAGCGACTGAACTGAACTGAACTGAACTGATTTGAACTTTAAATATGATTAGGTGTGCTGTATTTTCTCTGGCAATCCTAGTGAAGTTGGTCAAAATTGGCTCTACAAGTGGTATACTTTTATATTGTTTTTTTTTTTTTAATTGGAGTGTAATTGCTTTACAATATTGTGGTAGTTTCTGCTGTACAACAACATGAATTGACTAAATGTATACATATATCTCCTCTCACCCTACCCTCCATGCCACCCCTCTAGGTCATCACAGAGCACCAAGCTCTTGATTAACAGTGTATTCCCATTTCTGATGGGACCAAGTATAGTTTTGTAGCAGATTCCCAGTTCCTTGCAATTTAAAACTCTGACTTAGTAACAAATGAATGTTTTGGACAAGATTCAGATCCACACACTAGCAGGACACACTCTCTCACTTCCTTTGGTCCTGGCTTTGGTTTCATTCTTCACCCATTTTTGGGCTCTGGACTCCATTTCTATTTTTTCCTCTCCCACGTAATCTTACTGTTTCATGTCCCAGGACCCACCGAGCATGGTTACAGAAACCACGGCTTCTTCTAGGAACATGCCGTAAAGAGTGTCCCTGTGAGGGGCAGCAGGCCAGTGCACTGCCCCGGAAATGGGCAGAGGTGGGAGCCAGGGTTTCTTCCAGCTTAGTTCCAGTGCTTGGACACCAGGAAGTAGGTGCAGCCTTTAAAGGGAAGAAACAAAAAGTACTTTCTGCCAACAGCCACCACCAAGATAAGCACCCAGCTCCTGGGTTCCCCTCTGGTGGCTCCTCAGGCCAATGGGTTTCCGTCTTGTCACCCGGTGGAGCCTGTGGGTCTGAGTCAGACGTGAAACTCGAGCCCAGTGCACCCCCTCATCATATCCACTGGGGGATTTAGAATTCTGAAATGTCAGCTTGTGGCCCCTTGTCCTAAATTTCAAACATATATCTCCTGAAATAACAAGATTGTATATCCACACCCTATAATTTCAAGCCTATTATTATCAGGAATACATTTTGTGGGTTTAAGATTTTTTTCCCAAACTGTTGTTGGTGACTTCTGTTTTGTCCAATACTCTTTAGTCTTTTCTGATTTTTATCAGTACAACATGTTTTAGAAATAGAAATATGCATTGAAGGCTTCCCTGGCGGCTCAAACGGTGACAAATCTGCCTGCAATGCCGGACACCCAGGTTCGATCCCTGGGTTGAGAAGATTCCCTGGAGCAGGGCATGGCAATTCACTCCAGTATTCCTGCCTGGAGAATTCCCTGGATAGAGGAGCCTGGTGGGTACAGTCCATGGGGTCTCAAGGGGTCGGACATGACTGAATGACTAACACTGTCACTTCACTTTCAAAAACATACAGTGAAGGAAGACTCTGCATGATCCCTATCCCCAGATAAGAGGTTTCCAAGAGAAAAGCTGGAAGTTTCCATAAGACTAGCTTTGCTGGGGATTCCCCCCTCTTGCCTATACATACAGAAGAGATCAGGAGAGGGATATGGAGAGACTGGTGGTGTTTATGGAGGGAAAGATGGGGTACAAGGACTCAGAAGAAAGAGCTGATAGGTTTTCTAAAGATTTGGAGAAAAGCTTCTTGGGTAAGGTACAAATGATCGTTTCCTATATCTCTCCACCAAAAAATGCCATAAAATCTGCACTGTCTGTGTGTGCTTGTGGAGTTGGGTTTATATTGGAGTGGGAATTGCGGATTAAGAATAAAGGGCATGCTCAAATAGCCTCAAGACGATAGCAGAATTCCTCAGGTTACATAATGAAACGCAGATTTTTTGTTTTTAAATTAAGTGTCTCATCTTCTAAAGCAGGATTTGGGAAATGTTCTCTTTAAAGGGTCAGATTCTATATATTTCAGGTCGTTTTTGTATATTATGTTAAACAACTGTGAAAAAAAAGGATCAGGAATTAAAGTGGTTCTGAGAGAGGAAAAGCTACTTTTCTTTTTGGTTAAATGTAAATTAGAAGGATTATAATGTTCAGTTCAGTTCAGTGTCTGACTCTTTGTGACTCCATGAATCACAGGGCTCCCTGTCCATCACCAACTCCTGGCGTTCACCCAAACTCATGTCCATTGAGTCGGCGATGCCATCCAGCCATTTTATCCTCTGTCGTCCCCTTCTCGTCCTGCACCCAATCCCTCCCAGCATCAGGGTCTTTTCCAATGAGTCAACTCTTTGCATGAGGTGGCCAAAGTACTGGAGTTTCAGCTTCAGCATCATTCCTTCCAATGAACACCCAGGACTGATCTCCTTCAGAATAGACTGGTTGGATCTCCTTGCAGTCCAAGGGACTCTCAAGAGTCTTCTCCAACACCACAGTTCAAAAGCATCAATTCTTCGGCGCTCAGCTTTCTTCACAGTCCAACTCTCACATCCATATGTGACCACTGGAAAAACCATAGCCTTGACTAGACGGACCTTTGTTGGCAAAGTAACATCTCTGCTTTGTAATATGCTATCTAGGTTGGTCATAACTTTCCTTCCAAGGGGTAAGCGTCTTTTAATTTCATGGCTGCAATCACCATCTGTAGTGATTTTGGAGCCCCCCAAAATAAAGTCTGACACTGTTTCGAAGATGATGATTTATTTGCTGTTACCTGCCACGGTGAGAACACTTATCTCAGGCGTTTTTCATTAGGTTCCCAGTTGTTGCTCAAGTAAGTAGCATGAGTAACGCACTGGTGGGAAATTCAGGGTGTGACCCAAAAGGAAGCAGGTACTTCCGCTCGGTGCAGAGGAAGGGCCGTGCACACTGGATGCGTGGATACCCCAAGCCTAACATTCCTACTACCTTACTCACGCCTGGTCCACAATTTTTACTCTTCATTTAGGTCAAGGAAGTTGAGCCACTGAGTCATGGCTCAGTCAGGATTTTTAACACCTCCGGTTCAGCACATCTGTATCAAATCGAGCAGCTGCAGCCTCTGGCGAATTACAGCATCGGCGTGTCCTGCATGAATGAAGTCGGCTGGTCTGCAGTAAGCCCTTGGATTCTGGCCAGCACAACCGAAGGAGGTAATTCCTGGGGTTCAGAAATGAATATTGTGCTGGATGGCATGTGATGAAATAAATCCTTCCTGATGGGCTGGTTCAGACTTTAACTTTTGTTTGTGTGGCCTTTGTCTCCGGAAGAGAATTTTAAGGAGATGACCGGTGAAAATGGCAAAGATGTTTCCTTCCATATAGTAAGCTCCTTACATACAAACCTTTAAGTTTCGAGCTTTCACAGATGCAGACTTGCATGTGGTTGCAGCAAGGACCGGAACCTGTGCTATCAGTCGCAGCTTGCTCTCCGACGATCCTTCAGTTCTGCCATCTCCCACCTCCTCTCCCTCCTTCAGGCAGTAACTCTGCTTGCCTGTTCACTGGATGTTGACCCCTGTGTGCCAGATGGTGTACTCTTACTACTGTACTTCTTAAAACACAAAAAATGTTTTATTTTTGGTTTGCTTTTTTATGTATTATTTGTATGAAAAGAATTATTTTAGGGTAAGGGAGTTAGAGAAGGTGAGGTTTGGAAAAAGAATGAGACCGGCACTTTACAGAAACAGATCACCTTCAATGAGGCGAGAAGGGGCAGCAGTCAGATTAGTGAGCTGCTGCACTAACCCAAGAAAAGAGTAAGTATATATAGGCATGTATGTGGAAAGCTGCTGTCTTAAGGGGGCCTGTTCTCCAAGGTTGTTCGGAGTAGTTATCTCTTAAACGGCTGGGGCAAGAAATTCTAGAGATCAGCCAGAGGCTGGGACCGGCTGGGAGCTGGGCGTAATCAATCTTAATGTCCATTTTTTCCATCCGGTGAGAGAGTTATTTGTTTTGCATAGAACGGTGGGGAGGACCCCAAGGAGAGTTTTAGCTCCAGGCTATTTTGAGCTGTGTAATTTTCCTTCAATTTTAAACCTATTACAGTACAGTACTATATAGCCAATTGTGTTAGTTGGGTACCTAGGCTAACTTTGTTGGACTTACAAACAAGTTTTTGTAAACGCCCTTTCGGAAAAAGAACTCGTTGGTATGTAGGGGACTTACTGTATTTGAAAAGGGTTTAGTGACAAACCTTATACTTACTATGTATCAGTGATGTTTTCTTTTATATAGGAAAATATTAATAGTAGCACACTCTTTATAGCATATATTAATTAAAATATAACTGCTTGCCAGGTGGCACTAGGGAGAACCTGCCTGCCAATGCAGGAGATATAAGAGATGTCCTTCAGTCCCTCTGTTGGGAAGATCCCCTGGAGAAGGAAATGACCACCCACGCCAGTGTTCTTTTCTGGACAATCCCATGGACAGAGGATCCTGGCAGACTGTGGTCCACTGGGTCACAAAGAGTCAGACACAACTGAAGTGTCTTAGCGTGAAGCATATATGAAAGTTATTACTCATAGCATCAAAGTCAAGAAACTAATAAACACGAAGGCAGCTAATGTTCAAGAAGCACCTACTACGTGTCAGTGACCATCTTAGGTACTTTGTGTGCATTATTTCATTGGCTCCTCGTAGCAACCATATGAAGTAGGTACTGTTGGTTCTATATTATTTTCTCATAGCAAATTTTATTTGCATCTGTAAACTTTCTGTGTACTGCTTTTGATTTCCAAGATCTTACACTTTTTCTATGCACATTGAAGTGAATATTGTATTATAGTTATGTTAGATTTCCATTGTCCAGTTTCTGTTATTTCTCAGTTTAGACTTCTGGATTGCTTAGAGTCTTTCCTGCCCTAAACTGCCGCCTTACCTAATCAGTGCTCTAATTTTCATACAGACTGTGGGAAAGGTCTAGATCACAAATTGTTAGGGCTTAATCCTTGCACAAATGAAACTAGTGCCAAGGTTGTAAAATATCTTAAATGAGGAAGAAAAACCTTAGAGAATGATTTTTATCTGCTGTTTCATTTTTATTCAGCTCAAAATATTGACACTTTCTGGTTTCTGTTTTGATTTCTTCTTTGAGCTATTAGTTATTTAGGTGTCTAATGTAATTTCCAAAATATTTAAGGGGTTTTCCAGAGATCATTGTATGACTGAGTTCTAGTTTCATTCTACTGGGGTCAAAGAACATAATTTGTGTTGCTTGAATCCTTCAATATTTATCACGACTCATTTCATGGTCCAGAACATGGTGTACCCTGATAAATATTCAGTGTGCACTTGAAGAGAATGTGCATCCTCCTCTGATCCGATGGTTTTTGTTGTTCAGTGGCTCAGTCATATCCAACTCTTTGTGACCCCATGGACTGCAGCACTCCAGGATTCCCTGTCCATCACCATCTCCCGGAGTTTGCTCAAACTCATGTCCGTTGAATCGGTGATGCCATCCAACAATCTCATCCTCTGTTGCCCCTTCTCCTCCTGCCTTCATTCTTTCCCAGCTTCAGGGTCTTTTCCAATGAGTCAGTTCTTTGCATCAGGTGGCCAAAATATTGGAGCTTCAGCTTCAGCATCAGTCCTTCCAAGTGAATATTCAGGGTTGATTTCCTTTAGGGTTGACTGGTTGGATCTCCTTGCAGTCCAAGGGATGCTCAAGAGTCTTCTCCAGCACCACAGTTCGAAAATATCAGTTCTTCAGTGCTCAGCCTTCTTTATGGTCCAACTTTCACATCTGAACATGAATACTGGAAAAAGTATAGCTTTGACCGTATGGACCTTTGTCAGCAAAATGATGTCTTTGCTTTTTAATATGCTATCTAGGTTTGTCATAGATGGAGTGCTCTATAAATGTCAACTTGGTCAGGTTTTTTGGTAGTGTTTTTCAAACCATATTCTTAATGACTTTCTGCTTCCTTTTTCTATCAGTTATGAAGACAAGTGCATTAAAGTCTGCAATTATAATTGTGAATTTATCTATTTCTATTTGCAGGTCTAGCAGTCCAGATATTTTAAAGTGCTGTTTTTTTGTTTGTTTTTAATTTGGGACCCAACTATTTTCTTATTTATTTATTTGACTGTGCTGGGTCTCCATTGCAGCAGGTGGGATCTTTAGTTGTGGCATGTGGGATCCAGTTCCCTGACCAGGGGTTGAATCTAGGCCCCCTGTATTGGGAGTATGGAGTCTTAGCCACTGGACCACCAGAGAAATCCCTGAAGTTCTGTTATTTTTGGCATAAATGTTTAATATTACTGTGCTTTCTGAATAAATTGGCCACTTTATCATTATGAAATTATTTTTATTTTTGGTATTAATAGTATTATCTGTGAAATCTATTTTATCTGACATTCATATAGCCATTTTAGCTCTCTTTTGATTACATGGTGTATCATTTATTCATACTTATTTTAACTAATTTGTATCTTTATATTTGATGTGTGTTTCATGTCAGGAGTACTTTACTTCACAATTGTTGCCTTTGAATTGGGATAGGTAGCCCAGTGAAATGTAATGGTATCATTCACACGGATAGTTGTGGTGGTGTTTAGTCCCTAAGTCGTGTCTGACTCTTTTTCTGACCCCGTGGTCTGTAGCCTGCCCAGCTTCTCTTTCCATGGGATTTCCCAGGGAAGAATACTGGAAGGCGTTACCATTGCCTTTTCCACCTCCTGCATGGGCAGGTAGGGTTTTTTCTGAGTGTGTTTTAAATCGCTGTGCCGCCAGAGAAGCCCAGGGATAGATTTACATCTACCGTGTTTTCTGTTGGTTCTGTCCGTAACTTCACCCACTTTCTTCTTTCGGACTCATTGGATGGTTTTTGTTCATGTGCATTTCTTCGTGCTCCTCATCCTTCTCCCCTTTTCCTTTTGTAGCTCCATCAGTAGCACCTCTGAACGTCACCATGTTCCTGAATGAGTCCAGCAACAAGGTGGCCATTAGGTGGATCAAGCCTCCCATTAAGCGGCAGGACGGGGATCTCGTGGGCTATCACATCTCTCACGTGTGGCAGAGTGCGGAGACATCCGTAAGTCTGAGCTGTAACAGGGTGCTCTTGTCTCCGTGGGTCTGTTGACATATACTGCTTTAGGAACTTTCTTTTTGTAGTGAAAAGACCTGATATTCCTGGGTTAGGCAAGGCACCTTCCAGTGGGAGATAAACTGTTAAAATTGCTGGCTTGCTTAGTTATTCAGTCGTGTCCAGCTGTCTGTGACCCTCTGGACCATAGCCCACCAGGCCCCTCTGTTTATGGGACTTTTCTGGCAAGAATACTGGAGTGGGTTGCCGTGTCCTCCTCCAGGGGGTCTTCCTGGCCCAGGGATGGAACCTGGGTCTCCTGCATTGCCGAAGGGATTCTTTACCGTCTGAGCCACCAGCTGCTGGAGACGAAGAAGAACACTGAGGGGAAGCTCTCCCTCAGAGGAGCCAAGAACCTCCGGCTGAACTGAAGCTTGAAATGAACTCTGTGTCCGTCACTTAGGTTCGGTTCCCTAATCCGCCTTCATTTCCAAAGAGCAAGAGTTCGACACAGCTTCCCCTGAAAATTGTCCTTTCATTTTCATTTTAAGAAAATTGTTATTGGGACTTCCCTGGTGGTCCAGTGGTTAAGACTCTGCCCTTCCCATGCCGGGGGCACTGGGTTGATCCCTGTTTGAGGATCTAAGATCCAAGATATCGCAGGGCACCACCAAAAAATAAAAACAAAAAAAAGGGGGGATGAATATGTACATTCTGCTGTATTTAAAATGGATAACCTGCAAGGTCTTACCGTGCAGCACAGGGAACTCGGCTCAGTGTTGTGTGGCAGCCTGGATGGGAGGGGAGTGTGTGGGAGAATGAATGCATGTATATGTATGGCTGGGCCCCTTTGCTGTCCACCTGCAACTGTTACAACGTTGTTAATCATCTATACTCCAATATAAAGTAAAAAGTTTTAAAAAGAGAAAAATGTTACTAAAGCTGCATTTTCTTCATGCAAGGGGATGAAATTGGATATTTTGGAAGATATTCCAACTTACTACTCTAATGAAGATTTTTTTTTTTTTTCGGTATAGAATTTCAGAACTTTCTTGAAGTAGTCTTTGGGTGGGTTTACAGTTTGCTGAAAACTGTAATAACCCACCAAAGTTTTCAAAGTTTGTACCTTCATTATCTTACAACTGTTGTGTCACTTTCACACTAAGAAACTCCTGATATTTATTATATGGACATTTTCTGTATCATATATATATATATATACACTTGGCTGTGCTGGGTCTTAGTTGCTGCATGTGGGATCTAGTTCCCTTATCAGGGATCAAACCTGGGTCTCCCGCTTTGGAAGCATGGAGTCTTAGCCACTGGACCACCAGGGAAGTCCCCATTTTCCATATCTTGATGAAGATTTCAACGTTTTTTTGTTCTCTGTTTCTTGCTATCCCTTGCCTTCTAAATCAAAGCTTAAAATATAAAGGTGAGGATCAAGTAAAATTTGTTCTCCTTTAAGTTGGATCTGTGCCTTCCTCATCTTTGCACCATCTAAACACAGGACCTTGAACTTGCTTCGTAGGCAAGACACTATGGACTTCATGCATGGTCCTGGCTGACATCTAAAGAAGCAGAAGAATTTCTCTCTGTGAAGGGGACAGCCTTTTGATGAGCGTGGACTAGTATTTCTTGTTCCATTCCCATTCCCATGAAGTATCTGTAGACCTGTGAGAATTCAGTAAGAAGACAAGTTTATGAATATGTTGCATATTATAAGCCCTTCTTCAAGACCCACAGTATATACTGGCAAGTTCAAGGCTCCCCAGTGTTCAACAGGAGATAAATCTGTTTACCTTCGACTTGGACACAAAGAGTCAGACCCGACTTAGTGACTGAACAACAACAGCCTTTAACTCGTAATTGCCTGAACCATAGAGACTCACACAAAATTTGTTTCCTGTGCCAGAGAACATCATGATAGTTGAGGTTTGGAAGCAAAGGAGAAAGCAACTCTGCTGCTGCTAAGTCGAGTCAGTCGTGTCCGACTCTGTGCGACCCCGTAGATGGCAGCCCAACAGGCTCCCCCATCCCTGGGATTCTCCAGGCAAGAACACTGGAGTGGGTTGCCATTTCCTTCTCCAATGCATGAAAGTGAAAAGTCAAAGTGAAGTCGCTCAGTTGTGTCCGACTCTTCGCGCCCCCATGGACTGCAGCCTACCAGGCTCCTCCGTCCATGGGATTTTCAAGGCAAGAGTACTGGAGTGGGGTGCCATTGCCTTCTCCGAGAAAGCACTCTATAAGCACTTAATTCTGTTTTTTTTTTCCCAAACATCTTCTCCCCATTCCCTCCCCCGTGTTTTATTGGCTCAAGTAGCACACCAGTGGCTTTAAAACCAGATAAATAAGTAAGGCCAGATTTTTAAAATGGAGCACCTTTTCTCTAGAAAATGTCAGTGCCCTCCTAAATGTTGGTTTTAGTCACACCTCTTAGAATCGGAAAGAACAGGAGCCCACCCATGCTGGTGCAAGGAAAATGGGGGGTGGTCAGTGTCAAGGTTCAGAGCAGCTCCTGGGCAGTGCTCTGTGGGGATTGAGGGTGGGGGTCTTGAGTAGATCTTTTTTTTTTTTTTCTTCATGTGCTTTATAATTTTCTCAGAAAGGTTAAACCTTTATCTACTGTATTCCCACAGTTTCAGAAAAGAGAGCAATGCAGCCATTGAGATAGTAGAGCATTCATTTTTCATCGCATACAGTAATGAAATCATGCAGTGATGCAATGGTGCAATGTCCTAACTCAATGTAACTTTTCATTACTTTTTTAAAAATTTATTTTTAACTGGAGGATAATTGCTTTAGAATATTGTGTTGATTTCTGCTGTACATCAACATGAATCGGCCATAGGTATACATATGTCCCCTCCCTTCTGAGCCTCCCTCTCACCTCCCACCCCGTCCCACCCATGTAGGTTGTCACAGAGCTCCTCCTTCTTTTTCTTTCTTTTCAATTTGACTGCACCGGGTCTTAGTTGCAATATGTAGGATCTAGTTCTATCCCTTTCAGGGATGGAGCCAGGGCGCCCTGCATTGGGATGTGGAATTGTAGCCACCGGACCACCAAGAAGACAGCCTTGCTCTTCCCTTCGAGTGCATCCGCCACATGCTCCTCCTCTTCCAGAGGTTTCCCTGAGCCCTCCTGCACAGCTCCAGCAAGCCAAGACTCCCAAGGCCTGAGGATGCCGCCAGCCCATCGTGCATCCCTGCCTCCCTTTTGCCTCCCTTAGCTGTGACCTGAGTGAGGAAGGGATATGGTGGAAACACAGCCACTGCCGCTGGGATGTGGGTGGGACCACTTTCCTTAGAACTTCTCTCGGAAGGACAAGGCCCCTGGTGCCTCAGTATTTCACTTCCTTTCCTTTCCTGTCTGTCCCCCCAGAAAGAGCTCTTGGAAGAAGTTGGCCAGAACCGCAGCCTTGCTCAGCTTTCTGTTCAAGCTCACAATGCCACATGCACCGTGAGGATTGCTGCCGTCACCAAAGGGGGCGTGGGGCCCTTCAGTGACCCGGTGAAGATCTTTATCCCTGCACGCGGTGAGAGCTGGTGCAAAATCAGCTAATGGAATATCAGTCCAGGCGACACGTGGGTTGCCAGAGAGCAGCTGGTGGGATGGGTAGCTTATTTAAGAATGAAAAATAGGGGCTTCCCTGGTGTCCAGTGGTTAAGAACATGAGCTTCCACTGCAGGGGACAGGGTTCCACCCCTGGTTGGGAAATTAAGGTCCCACATGCTGAGTGGCTCCTCAAAAAAAAAAAAAAAAAAAAACCCAGAATGAAAAAGACCAAAAGGAAATTCTACAGTGATGAAGATAGTTGACAGGGTAATACGCTTCACAGAGCTGCTGGTTCCCATGAGTCCACCCACTGTCACTCTCCAGGGTAATAACATCCTAGGAAGTTTCAGCCTTTCAGAACCCAGAGTCCGACTGCACTTAGCAAACAGCTGTTGTGGCTTTTACTGCGGTATAGATTTGCAGTGTTGTGTTTCTGCTGTACAGAAAGTGAATCAGATGTACATGTATATACGTATATGTGCCCGTGTATGCTTATTCAGTTGTGTCCGACTCTTTGCCACCCCATGGACTATAGCCCGCCAGTCTCCTCCGTCCATAGACTTCTCCAGGCAAGAAGACTGCAGTGGGTTGCCATTCCCTTCTCTAGGGAAGCTTTCTGACTCAGGGGTCAAACCTGTGTCTCCTGCATTGGCAGGCAGATTCTTTACCGCTGAGCCACCTGGGAGGTCTTTTTAGATTCTGTTCACTCCTTTTCAGATTCTTGTCCCATATGGATTATTGCAGAGTATTGAGGAGAGTTCCCTGTGTAGGTTCTTATTAGTTATCTATTTTATACATAGTACTGAATTTAGTTCATTTTTTATTATGGAGAATAATTGCTTCACACTGTTGTATTAGTTTCTGTGTACAGCAAAATGAATCAGCCATATATACACACACACACCGTCTCCCTCCGGAACCTCCCTCCCACCCCACTATCCTCCTGCTCTATGTCATCACAGAGCACCGAACTGAGCTCCGTGCAGCAGCTTCCCACTAGCTACTTCACACACGGCAGGGCATGCACGTATCGCTGCTGTCTCCATTCGGCCTGGCCTCCCTCTGTGTCCACATGTTCCTTCTCTACACCTTCCTCTCCTATTCCTGCCCTGCAAACAGGCTCATCAGTACCGTTTTTCTACATTCCATTTTTATGAGTTAATATACCGTATTTGCTTTTCTCTTTCTGACTGCTGAATTTAGTTAGAATGATGTATACAGGGCTGAATTTTGCATTAATCAGGGTGGCTCATCCTCAGCTCTTTATAATTAGCACTGTTTATTTGCTGGTGTTTGTTTTAAGCAGTCCAGCTTGCCCTGTGATGAGTCGTTCAAGCCCTGGGTAATGTGCTTCATAACTGGGTGAAGAACATGATGGGTACAGAGCATGAAGCATTTCCCGTAGAGACATCTTTAGACAGTGCTGGCTCACCAGCTAAATGCTCAGCCCTGCGTGTTGGCCTCTGCATATTGTTGGAGTGGCCTTTGGCAAGGTGACACTATGGTGCCCCAAGGGGCCCAAATCCTCTGTTTGCTCACATAGACCAGGGAAGCTGCCTTCTTCTGACTCTGACCTGCCCTAAGTTGTTTGGTAGTGAACCGCTGTCATAAACTCCCCACGGACATCTACATGGATACGATTTGTACATTTACAAAGTTCTTGCCAGATATGGCCTTTGTACCTATAGCAGACAAGACTTGGGAGCAGACCACTGTGTTCCCATCTCTCTGTCCCAGTGGCCCTCAGACCTGCTCTCCCCTTGTAGTACTGAATTGAACCCTTATTTCAGCTCCTACAGACCATAGACTCTGTCCCTAGGGAACATTAATCACCTATGATGGGGACTCAGGGTATGTCTGCCTGGAAGAAATTCAGGGATGATTCTGGTTCTAAAGGCACAGGTTAAAAATCAGAGCTAAACACAGACATAGAAAACATACAGTTACCAAAGGGGAAAGAGGGTGGGGGAGGGATAAATTAGGAGTTTAGGATTAGCAAATAAAATAGACAATAGCACAGGGAACTATATTCAAAATCTTATAATAAACCATAATGGAAAAGAATGTGTAAAAGAATATATATATATATATATATACACGTGTGTGTGTGTATATGTGTGTATACAGGGTTTCCCAGGTGGCTCAGTGTAAAGAATCCACTTGGCAAGGAGACATGAGTTTGATCCTGGGGTCGGGAAGATCCCCTGGAGTAGGAAATGGCAACCTACTCCAGTATTTTGCCTGGGAAATCCCATTGACAGAGGAGCCTGGTGGGCTACAGAGCAGGGAGTCACAAAGAGTCAGTTGGACACGACTGAGTGCCTGAGCATGCAGACACACACATGGGGTAACTGAATCACTTTTCTGTACACCAGAAACTAACACAGTATTAGAAATCAATTATACTTCAGTTTAAGAAAAAAAATCAGTTTAAGATGACAGACTTTTCCTTGTCATACCTAATAATTATAAAAGGCTTTGCTGTCCTAGCAGCCCTGCCTTTGCAAAGTTCTAATCTGCATATATTTCAGTTACTACAGTTTAGGTAAATCACAGCCATTCCCAACAATACAGTTCAAAGTTAAGTTACCAGCATGTATCAACAGTGATTGTATGTTTGTCTCCACCAGCTCTGCAGTACGCAAATCACTCCACAAGCAACAGGTGTATCTTGGTTGTGACCAGTCGGGTCACTTCTTTCCAAGTCTGTCTGTGGTTGATCAACATGCTTTCCTTAGTCTGTTCACACACATCTAAGAGGTGCAGAGCTGGGCTACTTCCTTTCTCCCAGGGGCAAAACTCACATGACGTTTCACAAAAGTAGATATTTGAAAGACGGAGCTGGTGAACAAAGGTGAAAGTGCAGAGAAGAAAGGAAAGGAGATGATGTTGGAAGTAGAATTTGAATTGAACGTGTGTGGAGTTATGGAAGAAATCTCTGACCAGGGCATGTTGATGCTGCTCCCATTTGGTCCATGAGATGAGCAGCCATTGCGTAGGATGGTCTTAAACACATGAGTGAAATGGCTGAGCTAAAAAGGAGGATGTCCCAGAGGAAGCTACGCTGGCCACAGTCTTCTCAAGTGTGCTGCCCCGCCACCCCCGTACTGGTACTGAACTGAGAAAATGCAGATCACGACCTCCTGAATGAGGAGCACATACCAGACACGTGGGGTCTGGTTAATTAACTGGGGGCAGGCAGTTAATTCCCTCTGCAACTGAGCCCCGACTTTGGGGAAGTGAAAACTCTGAGGTCATTTTGATGGGCAGTTTCAATACCCCCACACAAAGGAAGTAGAGTCACAAGATTGATTACAAATCCCAGATGTGGGGGTGGGTGAGGGGTGAGAGAGCCAGAGGAAAGGCAGTCCTCTGTCCCAGGTCACAGCAGGTGGTAGAGGGTGGGTAGCAAATGCCTATACTTAACTTTTCAAAGGCTCAACTCTTAAGTGGTTATTTTAAAAGGTCCCCCAGGAAAAGCAAAGTGGGAACTTGCAGCAAGACTTCTAAGTTCAGATCCTTATCAAAATGTCCAGGCTCTGCTGTAAGTGGGATTGTCATACTGTAAAACGCCCCAGGAGCAACTCAAAATAGCTGTTTTCTCATCACAACATTAAAGGAACCCACAGAGGTATTTTACAGCATTGAAAGTGCAGAGGATAAAACACGGGAAGCTGATCCAAACTTGGAAAGGAGTTTGACATTCACCAGAGCATGGAAAATATTAATACATTCTCTCTATATCCCAGGCTGTGTAACTGGAACCTGGCAAGTACTGTGCAAACTACTTGATACCTTTTTTTTTTTTTTTTAACAACAACAACAAAAAGCATTTTGATTCTCAATATTTCTAGGGTTTTAGAACATACCAGTTAAATATTAGTTTTACTGTTTTTCAGGTGGCCCAGTGCTAAACAACCTGCCTGCCAGTGTAAAAGATGCAGGAGGTATCAGTCCAATCGCTGGGTCAGGAGGATCCCTGGAGAAGGAAATGGCAACCCACTCCAGGATTCTTGCCTGGAGAATCCCACGGACAGAGGAGCCTGGCGGGCTACAGTCCATGGGGTCACAAAGGGTCGGACACGGCTGAGCACCTGAACAGCTTACTATTTTTTCAATTTCTTATACATTTATAACTGACTTGAATAGAGTTTCCTGATATTGTAAATCGACTATCCCGAATCCCAAGGAAATGTGTGAATGTATTCTATTTGTATTTTACCAGGTTCGATAGATTTTGCTCCCTCATCCACCCCAGCACCTGGCAACACAGATCCTCTGCTCATAGCCCTTGGCTGCGTTTGCGGATTTGTTTTGATTGGGTTGGTTTTATACATTTCTCTGGCCATCAGGAAAAGAATCCAGGAAACAAAGTTTGGGTAAGTTTCTCAGTTTAAAATGTTTTGCTCAGTGGTATTGATGAAGTTGCCATGTGAAGTGATATTGCCTCTTCTGCTGGCCTTGCTTCTGTATCCAGCTTGGTCCCTGTCTTACGCACCTCTTGGAGGCAGGCTGCTTCTTTAATTAGGCCAGTGTCGCAAAGGCAGCCAATGGCGAACGTTTTTTACTTGTTTCAAAGTCTCTTCCTGGTACTCTCCTTTCTTGTTTTTCTTCAGGAAGAAACTTAACATTTTTTAGGGCATTAAATGTTGTGAAGTATTTTGATACTCATTTCAAGATACATTAAAGTCAAAGTGCTAGAATGACATCCCATCCATAATAGCATGAGAATAATAATGTTCCTAAGAAGAAACCCAATATATGTACAAAAGCTTTGTGGAAAAATTTATTAAACTTTATTGACATGACAGAAGAAAACTCAAATAAATGGAAAGATGTGTACCATGTTCATGGATGGGAAGGCTCAGCTTTGTCAAGAGATCATTTCCCCCCAAGCTGACCATAAATTCAGTTTAATCACCATCTAAATTGCTGCAGGTTGTCAATAAAAGCTGATTTGAAAATGTATCTTGAGGACTAAATGAGCAGAGAGAATCATGACAGTTTTGAAATATACAAAAATTTGGGTGGAGAAGGCTAGTCCTACTAAGTATAAAAACATGTTTAGTGATTGGGACAGAGAGGTATTGTTACATATAGAGAAAGCTCAGTCTGTGGACGTCACAGGGCGCCCATATCAGGTGGGAGTAGAATAAACATGGAGATTCCATTTCACATCTTTGCAGGAAGGAAAGAATATGAAAAAGAATACACACAGCCTGTTCTATGCATTGAATGCAGAGAGATGAGCAGGACAGACATGGGCTGCCTGCATGTGCCTTATAGTCTGGCAGTTAAGAAGTGCAGAATAAAATATTCCAAGTGAAAATATTTCTATCAGCTAGGCCTCCACTAACTCATGGTTCCACAGAAGTTAAAAGTTTACCACCAAAACAGATATTAGGTCTTATCTGATTGAACCTTAGCTTGAATAACTTGGTACTAGTTGAGGTTGAATGTTCTAGAACTTCCCAGAGTGGAGTTATGAAGTACAGCAAATATATTAACAAAATTACAGGACTGCTTCAAATATTTCAGAATAAAATTATCGGGAACCATTACCAGCAACCATTGAGCAGAAGCTGTAAACAAGTGATAGGTTGATCATAAATTGTTTTTATACTGAAGTCAGTTTCCATGGGTTTTCACTGCAAAACCCTAGATTCATTTGTTCATTCATTTGTACAAGCACCTTTCATTTAATCATTTTTAATGAAAATATATTTATTTCCTACTTATAAAATTAATATTCTTATAGTTATGTTATTGTTAAAAAATCAAATTATATAGAATAGTTGAAAGTAGGAGGTGAAACTTGTCTGTAACTCCATGGTTGATACTCCATGGTCTCAGTTGCTGTTTTGGCATAAATCCTTCCAAATTGTTTGCCTTGCATATAAATATATTATTTTTAACGTGTTTTCTATTTTAAAATAATCCATATACATTAGAAAAAGTGAGGTTGTCTATAATTTAGACTCTCTAATTCATAATACTTTCATACCAATTAGGCTAAAGCAGTGACTAAATGGATTTTTAAAAATAGGCTTTATTTTTTAGGGAAGTTTTGTAATTACCAAAAAATTGAGAAGGCAGTATAGAAACTTTTCATCTACATCACATCCAGGGTCCCCTGTTAGTAACATTTTATGTGAGTGTGATAGTGCATTTTATGTTAGTTATATTTGCTACAATCAGTCAAACAGTGTGAATACATTATCATTAACTAAAGTCCATACTTTATTCAAATTTCCTTTGTTTTTACCTGCTATCCCTCTTCTACGCTGGGGTCCTGTCCGGGACACCACACTACATTTTGTTGTTATGTCTCCTTAGGCTCCATGAGTTTCCCAGACTTTCCTTGTTTTTGATGAACTTGATAGTTTTCAGGAGTACTGGCCAGATGTTTTGTAGGATAGTCTCTGTTAGAATTTGTACGATGTTCTCGTCATGATTAGACTAGGGTAGTGGAAAGGAAGACCACAGGGGCAGAGTACCATCTTCATCCTGTTACATCAAGGATACACACTGTCAGTGTGATTTCACTGTGGATGTTGATCCTGATCACCTAGCTGAGGCAGTTTCTGCCTAGTTTCTCTACCATAGTTATTTGTTTCTCCCTTTTTATACTGGGCTCTTTGGAAGCAAGTCAGTGTTTGCAGCTCACATTTACAGGGTGAGGAGTTAACACTCCCCCCATCTCTTAAAAATAGAAAGTGTTAGTTGTTCTCAGTCATGTCTGATGCTTTGCAACTCCATGGACTATATCCCACCAGGCTCCTTTGTCCAGGGAATTTCCCAGACAAGAATACTGGAGTCAGTTGCCATTTCCTTCTCCAGGGTATCTTCCCAACCCAGGGATGGAACTTGGATCTCCTGTATTTCAGGCGGATTCTTCACCATCTGAACCTCCAGGGAAGCCCTAAAATACAGAGCATGTATATGAAATATTTGGAATTCTTCTGCACAGGAGACTTGTTTCTCTTCCCTTCTTTATTTATTTATACACACACACATGCGTGTATATACACAAGCATGTATATATGTGTCAATTTGGACTCATGGATATTCCTTTTATACTTGGGGTTATAATCCAACACAACTTCATTGTGTTGCTCAAATTGTTACAGCTTTGGCTGTTGGGAGCTTATCAGTTCTAAACTCTCCATGATTCCTAGACAGAGTCCTAAAATGGATCTAAGGAAGAAGCTTGTTTCTCCTGGTGGGAAATGTTTCTGGCCTAGAAGAGCTCTCTTAACAGGCAGCAGCCTAGTAGCATCTTGTGGACTCAGCCCCAGCCTGGGTAGCTCTCTGTTTCTAGTCTGAGATGTCCGTTTTCATTCACCCAGGAGCGCCTTCACAGAGGAGGATTCAGAATTGGTCATCAGCTACATGGCAAAGCAGTCCTTCTGCCGGCGAGCCATCGAACTCACCTGTAAGTTGACTTTTCATTTCTTTCTTTTGGCAAAAGCCACGATTATTGAGGGGCTTCCCTGATATCCAGTGATTTAGACTCCATGCTTCCAATGTAGAGGATGAGGGTTCAATCCCTGGTCAGGGGACTAATTTCCCACATGCTGTGTGACCAAAAAGAAATTATTAAGAACAAGCAAAGAACCACAAACTAATTGATGGATTTCTAACAAAAGCCAAAGGAGTTGGAGAACGTCTATCTTTAATGTGCAAAATGTCTTTGGAAAGCAACAAGCAGAGAATCCAGCATGGCCTTGGGCTTCCCTGCCGGGCAATTCCCTGGAAACCTGGAGCTGTACTCAGGTGAAGGTTTAAGGACTCCTGGTGCTCTGAAACGTGGGAGGAAGAAGGAACTCTCAGGGTGAGAGGAGAAGATGCAGGCAGAGAGACTTAAAAGAAACAGCAAAGCAACTGTCACAACCTCAGAGCTCATTTCCTGTTTTTTCCTGGCAACCAAGTCAGAGAACAACTTCCTAACATACTTTCTGACAATTATGGTTTGAACTTTGCTGAATCAGAGCAGCAACTCTTGGTCTCAAAGAATGGGAATAAACAGCTCTGTTCTTGAATAATTTTAGAAACAGTGTAGAAAGTATTTGAATATTATCAAATTCAAGTGTTTGGATGTTTGCCAAAAAACAAAACAATAAATAAATATAAAGATGATGGAATGCAGATTGCTATGGAACAAAAATTCATTTGATGTAGTGTCTTATTAATTCCTTCTCTAATCCAGAAGTTTTGAGGTTTAGGTGTCTATTCTTGCATTAAAAAAAAAAAAAATCCTCCATTTGGACCAATTTCTTTCTCCGATGGGGGGATGATTTGGGTAAAATTTTTCCGCTGAGAGCTAATGTGTTATTTCTAATGATCCACATTGTTTTTTTCTCTTTCAAAGTCTTACTTATTCCCGAACTATGGCACAAACTGAATCATTTGCCAGTAGTTACCAAATTGGTCTCCCTTTCCTGGTTAATAGTTCTTGTTGATAACATTGGTTGTACAGTATATCTACACCTTACAGGGAGTCTTGGTCTTCAGTCCCCCCACCAAGTATTCCACTTAGCTCCTCTTACGTCATTAGAGTGAGATTGTACGCATCATATGCAAAACAGACTGTGCCTTGTTCTCGACATGTTTCCCATGGATTCTGTGCCAACTTCCCCAGCTGGGAGGGCAGGGGAGATGTCCTGATGACGGTTTCATATCCCATAGTTAGGGGTATAATAGTAAATACTTAGAAAGAATATTGACTTGTATTCCTCACTCTTTTAAGGCAAAGCTTCCCTGCATGAATCTGATTGCCAGCTGCTGCTACTGCCCAGTGGGAATGGTTCTGATTTTTATAATCGTTCAGGATTAATTTTGCCCTGATGTATTGATTGTACTCACTTTAGTCACAGCAGGATTAAGTATGATATTTCATTACTGACATTTGGCAGGGAGAGCTATGCATATAAAATGAGAAAACTGTTAAACTTGTCTATGGAACTTTATAATTGTAAGTATGTTCATATGAAAGGAAGCATCCTGACAGGTCATATGTGTTCTGCCACACCTTCTATAGTACAGAGCTTGGGAGTCAGTGAGGAACTGCAAAATAAACTAGAGGATGTCGTGATTGACAGGAGCCTTCTTGTTCTTGGAAAAATTCTGGGTGAAGGTAAGCAGCTTTTTTCTTTCAAAATATGAGTAAAAAGGTAAGCAGTTCACAGTCATTTTTTAAAATATATACATTAAATAGAATACCATTCTTGTGACTTTAACTTATAATACAAATATTCATAGTTCTATTTTATAACTTTTAAAATGAAAAAGTAAACAGTGATTTCTGAAACTCAGATGTGACCTATGAAAAGAGCCTCAGACTTCCCTGGTTGCCCAGTGTTAAAGAATCTGCCTACCAATGCAGGGGCCGTGGGTTCAGTCCCTGGTCAGGGACAGCTGTGGGCAGCTAAGCCTGTGTGCCACTACTACTGAGCCCCAAGCTCTGCAACAAGAGAAGCTACCACAGTGAGAAAGCCACGCACCACAACTAGCAAAATCCCAAAGACCCAACACAGCCAAAAGTAAATAAATAAATAATAAAATTTAAAAAAGAAAAGAGCCTGTGTGAAAAGAGCCTCTTAAAAATATCAATTCCCTTCCTTTATTAAAAAGCAGCTGTTCATCGGTCAGCTTACCATACACTTTCAATGTTTTCCTCTAGTTCTTAAGCTTACTGTTCTTTGCACCTGCCAAGTTACATAGGAACAAAAGTGAAGACACACATTTCATGTCAAAATCTCTTAGGATGAATGATAGAAGTATTAAGAGTTTGTACTTGATGCATGTCAGTAACAGTTTCCAGGTTGTCTTATAAGTTTCCTGGATCAGTTTTGATGCATACTAAAGTGATGAACTGAGCTAAGTCTGAGCCAAACAAGCCTGTGCCAAGCAGAAGGCTAGTGCACAGCCTGTACCCTGGGTTGACCAGTGTAGGTGGCCTGGGCCGGCTCTGACCAGCTGCTGTGTGGAGGTCACTCTGGGGTCACATGAAAATAACAGCTCTGGTACTATCCCACTTTTGTGGGCAGGAAAGATTTTGCACAAGGTCAATATAGATGTTTTATTTCACAGGAGAGTTTGGGTCTGTCATGGAAGGAAATCTTAATCAGGAAGATGGGACCTCTCAGAAGGTGGCTGTGAAAACCATGAAGTGTGAGTTAACCCCAGTTGTTCTAGAGGCGGGCAGCTATTTCAGTATCTGGTGCTTCATCAGGCCAGTGATGGATGATGGAGTTCATATGTCATGATCCCTGTCAAGGAGAGGGAGAGCTACTATAATGAACTGTTCATACCTGCATCATATATTCTTTTCTTTTTTAATGTTTTGTTTATTTATGTATTTATTATTGAAGTATTGTTGATTTATGGGCTTCCCAGGTGGTGCTAGTGGTAAAGAAACTGCCTGAAATGCAGGAGACAAGAGTTTGATCCCTGGGATGGGAAGATACCCTGGGGAAGGGAATGGCAACCCACTCCAGTACTCTTGCCTGGAGAATCCCCATGGACAGAGGAGCCTAGTGGGCTGCAGTCCATGGGGCCACAAAGAGTCGGACACAACTGAGTCACTGAGCATGCATGCACACAGTTGGCTTACAGTGTTTCAGGGGTACAGCAGAGTGATTCAGTTACACAGATATATCTATGCATATTCTTTACACTTGCCAGGGAGGGGGAAATTTGCCTCTCCACCCATCTTAAGTTCTCATGGCTGGCCTAATAATAAAATTGACACAGGACAGATTAAAAGGAGAAAAAACATAAATTTTAATTAATGCCCAGGAAGATCTCATAGAAATGGGACTTAACAAAGTGGCCAAAGGAGGCACTGTGTAAATATTTTAGAGAAACAACACCATTGTGAGGAAATGACAGGACAAAGAAACTTGAGTTTGAGATGTCCAATTAAGTGAAGAATCCAAACAGAGTTTGGGCTTGGGGTAGTCAATTTAAAGACCTATCAAGGTTTGTTTATACAGGCTTCTTCAGCCTGAATTCCCTGTCTCTGGTGATAAGGATGTCCTTCATCTTTCACGTGAGAGATTTATCTGTCTTCCTGTTTTCAGGAAGACAAAAAGGAGGGTCAGAGCGTCCCTCTTGCATTAGCTGTTTCCTGCTGCTGCTGCTGCTGCTAAGTCGCTTCAGTCGTGTCTGACTCTCTGTGACCCCATAGACGGCAGCCCATGAGGCTCCTCCGTCCCTGGGATTCTCCAGGCAAGAACACTGGAGTGGGTTGCCATTTAAGTAACTGTAATTCAGAATAATCCGTATGCCATTGTGGCATACTTTGGGATGACCCACCCTGAGCCCCAACACACGAGGCAATAGTGTTTGTTGTTTACTCTCTACCTCCCTGCCTCTGTCACCTAGTAGAGATAATGCTTCCAAAGTAAGGCATGAATTTTCAAGGCAGGGTGGATCTGGTAGCAGCATCTGACCCTAGGGGTCATTCTGGCTTGGTGGATTCACTTCCTCACATGAGGGTGGCTGTGTGGGTCTGCAGGAAGCTGTGGGCTGCCTGGAAGGCAGGATTCTTAGAGAGGAGAAGTGTTCTTTGCCCAAAGGCATAGGAAGGAGAGCTGTGATCACAAACTACAGTCTCCAAGTGAGCTGAGGAGAGTGCCTACATCTGGGTCACGAAGGGCCCAAAAAGTCATCACAGAGTCTGTTTCCAACCCATGAGTGGTAAACCACTGTTAAGAGTCTTCAGCAAATGAGAAGCAAGAGCAGATGGCGTTCTGGAATGTTCCCTTTGGTTGCAGTGTGGAGGAGGAGGAACTGTTGATACAGCGTTGACATAAATAGTGATAGATACCAATTAGAACACTCCAGAATCTGTGCTGGTGTCCAGGGAGACACGGGCTTGATTCTTGAGTTGGGAAGATCCCCTGGAGAAGGAAATGGCAACCCACTCCAATATTCTTGCCTGGAAATTTCCATGGCCAGAGGAGCCTGGGAGGCTACAGTCCACTGGGTCTCCAAGAGTCGGACACGACTGAGCGACTGAACATGCACAGGACTTCCCTGGTGGTCCTGTGACTAAGACTCTGCGCTTCCACGGCAGGGGGCACAGACTGAATCCCTGAGGGATCTCTGCTCAGGGGACAGCTCGGCCACAAAATAAATAAAAGTACCTTTTAAGAAAAGAATGAAAGAAAATAGAAAATTAGGGTCATTTGTGTAGGAATTGCATCCATGCTAATGATCAAAGGTTGAAAGCCAAGTCGTCTCTGGCCTCCAAGTCACACACTCATCTACACTGGCCTGGAGGGGTTGCACTTCGGGGGAGGGTTTTGCCTACCATCACACTTGGTTGGTTGGGGCAAAGTGGGCAGACATTCCCTGAGTTTGCTTTGATAGGAGGATTAGGAGGCACAGACCCTGTACTACATGCTTTTATATGTGACTGCAGACAACACTCCACTCCTGTTAATGTGCATTCCGTAAGGTGTGCCGGCTTTATGTTTGATTTTCTTTCCCTATTTTTTTGGTGGGGGTGCACCCTGCAAGATTTGCAGAATCTTAGTTCCGCAACCAGAGATTGAACCAGGGCCCTTAGCAGTGAAAGTGCAGAATCCTAACCACTGGACCACCTGGGAATTCCCTATGGTTGATTTTAATTGTAGCAGCTCAGTGGTAAAGAATCCTCCTGCCAATGCAGGAGACATGGGTTCAACCCCTGGGTCGGGAAGATCCCCTGGAGAAGGGAATGACAGACTGCTCCAGTATTCTTGCCTGGGAAATCCCATAGACAGTGGAGCTTGGCGGGCTACAGTCCATGGGGTTGCAAAGAGTTGGATACAACATAGCGAGTAAAAATAACACAAAATACATCATCCTAAGACTGGTTCCAAATAGGAAAGGGAGTACGTCAAGGCTGTATATTGTCACCCTGCTTATTTAACTTACATGTAGAGTACATCATGAGAAACGCTGGACTGGAGGAAGCACAAGCTGGAATCAAGATTGCCAGGAGAAATATCAATAACCTCAGATATGCAGATGACACCACCCTTATGGCAGAAAGTGAAGAAGAGCTAAAGAGCCTCTTGATGAAAGTGAAAGAGGAGAGTGAAAAAGTTGGCTTAAAGCTCAACATTCAGAAAACTAAGATCATGGCGTCCGGTCCCATCACCTCATGGGAAACAGATGGGGAAACAGTGGAAACAGTGTCAGACTTTATTTTTCTTGGCTCCAAAATCACTGCAGGTGGTGATTGTAGCCATGAAATTAAAAGACGCTTACTCCCTCGAAGGAAAGTTATGACCAACCTAGATAGCATATTAAAAAGCAGAGACATTACTTTGTCAACAAAGTTCCGTCTAGTCAAGGCTATGGTTTTTCCAGCAGTCATGTATGGATGTCAGAGTTGGACTATAAAGAAAGCTGAGCGCCGAAGAACTGATGCTTTTGAACTGTGGTGTTGGAGAAGACTCTTGAGAGTCCCTTGGACTGCAAGGAGATCCAACCAGTCCATCCTAAAGGAGATCAGTCCTGGATGTTCATTGGAAGGACTGATGTTGAAGCTGAAACTCCAATACTTCGGCCACCTGATGCGAAGAGCTGACTCACTTGAAAAGACCCTGATGCTGGAAAAGATTGAGGGCAGAAGGAGAAGGGAATGACAGAGGATGAGATGGCTGGATGGCATCACTGACTCAATGGACATGAGTTTGTGTAGACTCCAGGAGTTGGTGATGGACAGGGAGGCCTGGCGTGCTGCAGTTCATGGGGTCACAAAGAGTCGGACATGACTGAGTGACTGAACTGAATTGAACTGAAGAATCTTTTAAATTTACAGTTCAGAGACGTTGAGTACATTCATATTCTTGTGCAACTATCACCACCATCCACCTCCATAACTTTCTCCCCTCACAAAACTGAACTGCATACCCATTAAAGAACAACCCCCCTTCTCTGCACCCCTTCTTGCACCTGGCACTCAGCATTCAGTTTTCTGTGAACTGGGCTTCTCTAAATACTTCACAGAAGTGGGATCATACAGTATTTGTCCTTGTGTGACTGGCTTATTTCACTTAGCCTAATTATAGAATTTTAAATGTCTCTTTTGAGTTGGCGTGATTCCAGAAACTTGGTATGAAAGTGCATCTAGTTCACAAGGCAGAATGGGGCAGCCAGACTTGCAAGAAATATGCTGAGTGGGGGAAGCAGTTTGCTCTTTTTTTGAGGCAAAAATCATTGCAACAGGCCAGTTGGATTCTATTTTAGGTGGTTTTTTTTGTTGTTTGTTTTTTGCTATTAAGAATCAGTTTAGTTCAGTCGCTCGGTCATGTCCGACTCTTTGTGACTCCATGGATTGCCCTGTCCATCACCAACTCCCGGAGCTTGCTCATACTCAGTGTTCATTGAGTTGGTGATGCCACCCAAATATCTCATCCTCTGTTGTCCCCTTCTCCTCCTGCCTTCAATCTTTCCCAGCATCAGGGTCTTTTCCAGTGAGTCAGTTCTTCACATCAGATGGCCAAAGTATTGGCATTTCAGCTTCAGCGTCAGTCCTTCCAGTGAATATTCAGGACTAATTTCTTTGAGGATTGACTGGTTTGATCACTTAATTTTTAGAATGGTTTTAGATTTATAGAAGGGGGCTTTCCTGGTGGCTCCAGCAGTAAAGAATCCACCTAGCAATGCAGGAGACATGGGTTTGATCCCTGGGTCAAGAAGATCCTCAAGGAGAAGGGCATGGCAGCCCACTCCAGTATTGCCTGGGAAATCCCAAGGACAGGGGAGCCTGGTGGGCTGCAGTCCAACAGGGTCGCGAAGAGTTGGACACAACTTGGTGAGGAAACGGCAACAGCAGGTGACATTAGGGTCCAACTTGTGTTGTATGTTCTGTAGGGTTTGACAAATGCATTATGTCCTGTGTCCACCATTCCAGGGTCACACAGAAGTTTCACCTGCTGAAAATCCCTGTGGGCAACTGATTTGTCCCTCCCCAAACCAGTCCCTGGCAACCATTCTTACTGTCCCTATTATTTTGCCTTTTCCTGATTTTACTTTTAAAGAATAAAATTGCTATTCCTCTTTCCCCTTCCCTGAGTAATAACTCATGGCTAACCTTTTCCATCTTTTCTTTTAGTGGACAACTTTTCGCAGCGAGAGATTGAGGAATTTCTCAGTGAAGCCGCGTGCATGAAAGACTTCAATCATCCGAACGTCATTCGGCTCCTAGGTACTCACGGAAATGCGGCATTGGGTGGCCAGAGGGCCTTGGCTGATATACTCTAGGCCAAAGCAAAAATCTCTGGGGCAGATAAACATTATGCTTTGTATAACCCCAGAGTACTTCGTAACATTGGGTTTTTGTGAATTCCCTGGCAATCAAGTGATTAGGACTCAGCGCTTCCTCTGCAGGAGGCCTGGGTTCAATCCCTGGTTGGGGAACTAATATCCTGCAAAAAAAAAAAAAAGAGTTGGTTTTTCTCCCAAAAGACTTTTTATGGTTGCATTTTTCTGAAGCTGGTTGTAAAAATAGGCCTGAATTTCCTGGACACCAGTGAGCTCAGGAATGTTTAGTGTCCACAGAATTCTAAGTTGCTGTGGATTAAAATAGCCTCAGTTACCCCCACCCCCACCCTCCGGGCCCCACCCTTACAAGCTTTCCCTTATGGCTCAGTTGGTAAAGAATCTGCCTGCAATTCAGGAGATCTGGGTTCATTCCCTGGGTTGCGAAGATCTCCTGGAGAAGGAAATGGCTTCTCCAGTATTCTCCCTCTCCAGTATCCTTGCCTGAAGAATTCCATGGACAGAGGAGCCTGGAGGGCTACAGTCCCCGAGGTCGAAAAAGAGTCAGACACGATGCAGCCCTTAAACCACCACTACCACCCCGCTTACAAGACGTGAAAGCTAGTTATGCTGTCATTTGTCTTGATTTCAGGTTGTACATGAATCAAGTGCTAGTAGGGTAAAGCTGTAAATTAGACAAATTCCACAGATCATCTTCGAAAAACAATTTTTCTTAAAACTTTTTCTGGCTCTACCAAGTGACATGCGGGATCTTAGTTCCCCTCAGGGATTTAATCTGCTCCGTGCAGTGTAAGCTAGGAGTACTAACCACTGGACCACTAGAAAGTCCTGAGAAACAGTTTTTAAATCAACTGAATCAAGTTCCATGAAATTGTCAATATAGAGCCCAAGAAATGTGGCTTCCCTGGCGGCTCAGACAGTAAGGGATTTGCCTGCAATGAGAGACACTGGATTCAATCCTGGGTTGGGAAGATCCTCTGGAGGAGGGCATGGCAACCCACTCCAGTATTCTAGCCTGGAGAGTCCCATGGACAGAGGAGCCTGGCGGGCTGCAGTCCACAGGGTCACAAAGAATCAGACACGACTGAGCACAGCACAGCACAACCTAAGAAATCAGTACTTGAAAAGACATTGAAATTTTTTTAACTTATTAATTTCTTGGGATTTATGTTGGCAGTTTCATGGGATTTGAGTCAGTGATTTAACAATGAGAATTTGGTTTTGTGACACCATTTACTAACAAATACTCAATGGAGAGCTGGTCTCAAGTGGTTGGTGTGTGATGTTCTTCCCAAAGGGGGGAGCAACCTAAAAATAATTGAATGTTCTGCTGACTTCTTTTTTTGCTGTCTTTTAACTTGATAAATGCTATATTCTTGGGGGAATTTTCAATGTTTATTATGATGGACACTGCCAGAGAGATGGGAAAACTAATGTTTGGAGACAGTGTTGTGTCAAAGAAACTACTGTTGCTCATTTGTAGCTGTTGACTTCGGCAGAGTCTGAGGACAATAGTGTTTAGTCCTTGACTACCGTGTGCAAGAGCTTTGCGAGCCTGACCTCAGACAGACTCTGATTCAAGCATCTGTGACAAATGACGTGGAGCTTTCCTGTGTATCACTGTTAACATTTAGAGACATGGATTTCACCTATGGGCCCTCAGAATTAATTCTTCCAATAGTTTTAAGTATTTGGTTGCAGGGGACTTAATATGATTAATTATTTAACCGTCTGAAACTAGTTTGCCCTCGAATTCTCCTGTGGTCACCTCCCCCTCAGTTTGACTCAGCGTAACAAAAACTCCATGAGTTTCTACAGCTATACTTGTTTTTTGTTGTTTAGTCACTAAGTCGTGTCTGACTCTTTCGCAACCCCATGGACTCACCAGGTTCCTCTGTCCATGGGATTCCTCAGGCAAGAATACTGGAGTGGGTTGCCATATCCTTCTCCATGGCTGTATTTGGTATTGATTACTTTTTTGAGAACTTTCATGCAAAGACTGGCACTAGTCTGAAAGGAAAAAAAAATACCAAGAAGTGGACCGCAGTGTGTGTTCCATATTCTATAACACAGAGTGTGTGAGTTATGAGTGTTTTGTTTTGTTTTTTTAACTGTTAATTTGAGAGTGCGTGGTTTCAATTACCCAGCGCTCCTGCAGCGCGTTTTCTGGTCACTGCTAACAAGGGCTCTTTGTAACTTACTCTCTGGTTTTGATTCCAGGCGTATGTATAGAAATGAGCCCTCAGGGCATCCCCAGGCCCATGGTGATTTTACCCTTCATGAAATATGGAGATCTGCACACCTACCTCCTCTATTCCCGACTGGAGACAGGACCAAAGGTAATTCATCACCCCACTGCCTGAACAGTACTTGGGGCTCCCACCACAGGGCCAGGACAACCTCAGCGTCTAACCTCGAAAGGGAAGCAGGGGCCGCTGGCTTTGTCCAGTGCTCACTGCAGGCCCTGGGGGTGATGGAGGGTGTCCGTCGTCACAGCAGACCTGCCCACAGGCTTCATTACTCTCATCTTATGTGGGGGAGAAACCAGCTGGGAGTGGAGCTGAGTGGGCCCCTCTTGCTATCAGAGTGGCTCTTTCCTTCACAGTCTCCTTTTCTGGATTGTTTACTATGGAATCACCAGATGTCGGAGCCATCTCAGTTCCCAGTTGCACGGAGCTTTTTTCAGAGAACTGGAGGGGAAATTGGTTGCATCCGTCTTTCTATTTGTCCCAAGCCCCTCTGTCCTCAGAATCAGAAAGCATGTTAGGAATGGGTGGACCTGCCTGCCTACCTTCCATGGTGCCCCTGAGAGAGGGCCACCCCTGAGACCCCACAGGGCAAGCCTTGCCCTCAAGCCCCACAGCACAGAGAAAGCAACCAGAAACGGGCCCTTAGACTGCAGCACCTCGCCCCCCAGCCCCAGGTGGTGGAAGGGGTCCTGATGAGAGAGCAGTAGCAATGTGGTGCCTGGAGCGCCGCAGGGGAAGGTCCTCATCCCCCGAGGCTGGACCTGGAGGAATGGCCACTCACCAGAAAGTTTATCGAGAAGCTGGAGAAACCACAAACCTGGGCTTCTCTGGTGGTCTAGTGGATGAGAACCCACCTGCCAGTGCAGAGGACACGTGTTCCATCCCTGGTCCAGGAAGATCCCATACGCCACGGAGCAACCAAGTCAGTGCTCCACATCTACTGAGCCTGTACCCTGTAGCCTGGGACCCCCAACTGCTGAAGCCGTGCACCTAGAGCCCGGGTCCCAACAAGAGAAGCCACTACAAGGAGAAGCCCCCGCATCAGAATGATGAGTAGTCCCCGCTCACTGCAACTAGAGAGAAGCCTGTGCAGCGAAGTCAAAACTAAAGTAAACACGGACTTCCCCGGTGGTCCAGTGGTTAAGACTCTGCACTCTCAGGGCAGGCGGCCTGCATTCCGTCCCTAGTCAGAGAACTAGAGCCCACCTGTTGCAACTAAAGGTCCCACGTGCTGGGATCGAAGACTCCGACTGCTGCAACTACGACACGGCACAGCCAAATGAATAAATAAAATACAATTATTTTCAAAAACAAAATAAATCTTAAAAAAAACCCATAAAACCTGAGACCAGTTTACAGAGAACATTTTCTGGAGCCTTCTCTCCTGTACCTTGCTGCCCCTGTTGCTATTGTATGCAAGTGTTATAGAAACACCAAGAGATTTTTTATTTTCATTTTCTTGGTTTTGTCCTGTTCTTTTGAGGGATGGCAGGAAGAACCTAAAAAGGAAAGAGTTCCTGCCTTCTTCTGGCTCCCGTGGTGGTCCCATGCTCATGCCTGTTTTGGTTTTTACGATTTATGTATTTATTTTTGGTTGCTCTGGGTCTTCGTTGTTGTGCTTGGGCTTTCTCTAGTTTCAGACGGTTGGGGCCGCTCTTCCTTGTGGTCCAGGAGCTTATTGTGGTGGTTTCTCTTGCTGTAGAGCACAGGCTCGAGGGGGTGGCACCTTTGGTGGTTTAGCATGTGGGCTAAGTGGTTCTGTCTCATGGGCCCTGGAACAGCCGGGCCTCAGTGCTCGTGGATACGGGCTTTAGCTGTGTCCTGCGGGCCCTGGAACACACAGGCTTTAGCTGTGTCCCGCAGGCCCTGGAATACACGGGCTTTAGCTGTGTCCCGCGGGCCCTGGAACACCCGGGCCTCAGTGCTCGTGGCACACGGGCTTTAGCTGTGTCCCACGGGCCCTGGAACACCTGGGCTTTAGCTGTGTCCCGCGGGCCCGGGAACACCTGGGTCTCAGTGCTCGTGGCACCTGGGCTTCAGTTGCCCAGTGGCTTTAATCGCTCCCTTGAATCTTCCAAGATCAGGGATCAAACCGTTGTCTCCGCTGTTGGCATGCAGATTCTCATCCATTGCACCACCAGGGAAGTCCCATCAGTGTTTTGTTTTAATGGATCATACTCGTGCTGTTATGTCTAAGGACTCTTTGCCTAACCCTAGGTATAAGAGATTTTCTTCCATGTTTTCTTCTAAAAATTTGTTTACATGTTGTGATTAAGTCTGTGAGCTATTTTTCATTACTGGGGTGAAATTTAGTCTGTTGCTCTTTTGTTCATAGATGACCAGCATCATTTGTGAAAAGGTTATCCTCTTTTTTGTTACTGGGGTGAAATTTAGTCTGTTGCTATCTTGTTCACAGATGACCACCATCATTTGTGAAAGGCTGTCCTTCATCCATTCATGCTTTTCCACCTTTGTCAAAAATCAACTTTGTGTACACGTGTGGGTCTGTTTCTGAGTTCTCTGCTCTGTTCCATCAAGCTCTGGGCCATCCTTTGCCCTTACCACATCATCGATATTACTGTGGCTTTATTGTCGTAAAATTGGGTAATGTGATTCCTCCAAATTTATCCTACTTTTTCAGAATTGTTTTCACTATTCTAGTTTTGTTGCCCTTCCACGTAAATTCTAGAATCAGTTTGTCTGTGTCTGCCAGAAATACTGCTGTCATCTTATGTTTTTTTGAACAAAATAAGTAAAGAAACCAAAAATAAAAACGTTTTAAAAAAATAACAAGGAAACAAGTACACAGCACTTTACTTGCTAATGAATTATTTCTATTTGCAAAAATACAGGTATATTTCCAATGATGAAAACCCCCAGGTTGTTATAAAAATTTTTAAGGGGTATATTTTTATAGTTTACTACCTTATAGCCACCGGAAGTCACAAAATGCTTCATAGGCAAACTAGAAAATCAAGCTTCTATTCAAGTCTCTGCTGACTTGTCAGACAGGTCCCTGGGAATAGGTGCCTTCTGTTCCTTCTGGAGTGGTCCCAGTCACGCGGAGATGCTTTTCCTGCAGGACTTGGTGCCACACTGTTCTTTGCGTTAGTAGCACCCCTGGTCTTCTGATCCATGGACACTGGACACTTCTCTATTAATTTAGAACTAAATTATTTTGCTTTATAGTTGTCAGAGTATACGTTTTGCACTTCTTTTGTTGAATTTATTCCTAAGTGTTTTGTTAATTCTTTTGTAGATGTTTTCTTAATTTCATTTTTGGACAGTTCACTGTTTAGGGCATAGAAACGCAATTGAGTTTTGTATGTCAACCTAGTATCCGGTGACCTTATTGAACTCATTTACTAGTTTTGCTGCACATTCATCTTTTATATGACCTTTGGTCACAGTCTGCAGGCATAATGTAGTTGTGCTTGGGAAAAAAAATGACACAAATCAATAGCACCTGATATTCATTATCCTTTCACAAATGTCAGCAGATTTGATATTTCTTAGCACCCAAATCCTTTCCTAGAAATTAGAATATAGAAAACCAAATGCCCCAAATATACAGAATAGAGGCATAACGTTTCATGCCTGATTTGCTTATATTTTCTTTAAGGGTAAAGGATAATTAAAGCATTTTGTTATACAGCTTATTATTGATGTGTGTCTTAGTTGGGAAATATAAATCATTAAAAATTCAGTGTCTTGGGATTTTCCTGGTGGTCCTATAGCTAAGACTTCACGCTCCCAGTGCAGGGGGCCTAGGTTCAATCCCTAGTCAGGGAGCTAGATCCTACATGACACAACTAAAGATCCCAAGTGCCACAACGAAGAGCCGGCACAGCCAAAATAAGTAAGTTTCTAAAAAAATCCAGTGTCTTCATCAGTACCACTTTAGAAGACTCAAGTGCCGTAGGGAGTAAGCCATGACAGTCCAGTCCCTTGGGGGAGAATGTATCAAGGATGGACTCATTTATGAGTTCTATGAACTTGTGAACCCTTCTCTTTAGGCCTCCAATTGCACTAAAACCTTGGATTACTACACAGAAGTCTTGCTGAATCATCACCCTCATAATTAATCCCAACCTGGTAGATTTTCTAACACACAGTCTGGTTTGATTTTTACAACCTAGGGGAAAAAAATAACACACTAGACTGTTCAAACTTAAAGAAAGGCCCCCTAGAAAAACAAAAATGAAAATTCCTAAATCCTTACTTGTGGTTCTTTGGTCCCATGATAAGGAGTAAAGACTATCCTACTTTCTGTCCAGAAGAAAAGTATCTTTCAAAACATTTTAAAGTGAAAGGATAGCAGATGTGGGTGCATAATTGGAAACAGCTACTTCTCGGAGCGCTTTTTGCCATCTGAACCCTAGACCTTCCCCCCACACCCTCCCCCACTGAAACCAGACCTCCCCTCCTTTCCCCTGTTGGTCCCGCTGCTGCTCAGAAGGATACAAGGATCCCGTTCGACCTTGTGACTTGTGAAAAGACTATTATTCACTGTCAATACTTCTAAAGAAACAATAAAATGTGATATTTGCAAGAAGTTTTAGGGTTTGTTGATTTTGTCTGTGTGTCTTCATCCCTTTTAAAAACCTCATTTGTGAGGTTGCATGCATGCTCAGTCTCTCGAGTCGTGTCTGACTTTTTGTGACCCCATTGGCTGCAGCCCGCCAGGCTCCTCTGTCCATGGGATTCTCCAGGCAAGAATACTGGAGTGGGTTGCCATGCCCTCCTCCAGGGGATCTTCCTGACCCAGGGAGCAAACCCTCGTGTCCTGCGTCTCCTGCATTAGCAGGCAACTTCTGTACCACTGAGCCACCGACGTTAGTGATAAGGAAATTTCCTTGTTTCGTGGCCACACTTCTAAGAAATAAAGCCATCATTTTACCCCTCAAAGGGAAATAACTTGGTTTCCTTTAAAAAAAAAAAATAATCTGTCAGGAATTCCAGCAGTTAGGACTTGGCACTTTCACTGCCATGGCCTGTGTTCAATCTCTGTGTTAGTCACTCAGTCATGTCTGACCCTTTCTGACTCCGTGGACTGTAGCCCACAAGGCTCCTCTGTCCACGGAATCCCCCAGGCAAGAATACTGGAGTGGGTAGCCATTCCCTTCTCCAGGGGATCTTCCCAACCCAGGGATTGAACCTGGGTCTCCTGCACTGCAGGTGGATTCTTTGCCGTCTGAGCCGCCAGGGAAACCCGTGCGTTCAATCCCTGTTGGGGAATTAAGGTTCTGTAAGCTGCACAGGGCTTCCCTGGTGGCTCAGGTGATAAGGAATCTGCATGCAATGCAGAAGACCTGGGTTCGATTCCTGGGTCAGGAAGATCCTCTGAAGAAGGGAATGGCAACCCATTCCAGTATTCTTGCCTGAAAAATCCTATGAATGGAAAAGCTTGGTGGGCTATAGTCCATGGGGTCTCAAAGAGTCCGACATAACTGAGCAACTAGCTTTAAGCTGCACAACACAACCAAATAATAATAACAATCTCTCTCCTCATGTCTTCCACCCCCTAGCATATCCCCCTGCAGACACTGTTGAAGTTCATGGTGGACATTGCCCAGGGAATGGAGTATCTGAGCAACAGGAACTTTCTTCACCGAGATTTAGCTGCTCGAAACTGCATGTAAGAGTCCTGGTCCATCCTGGAGGCGGTTGGGACCTCACGGTGGTAGATATTTGTAGGAGTACTGGGTGGCATGTTGCTGTTAAAATATAGAGGAGAGCTAGATTTGGGAGAGGGACAGCGTGGCTGGCCCTGGAGATGGAATTTCTACCACCCTGAGATACAACTTGGTTTTCTGTTTGAGGATTTTCTCTATCTCTGCCTCCAAGAGTCTGGTTGACTTCCAAAACTTTGCCCTGTGACTTTTTAAAAAAAATTTTTATTGGAGTCTGGTTGAGTTACAATGTTGTTTTAGTTTCAGGTGTACAGCAAAGTGAATCTGTTGTACATATACTTATATACGCACTCTTTTTACATTATTTTCCCATATAGGTCACGACAGAATATTGAGTAGAGTTTCCTATGCTATGCAGTAGGTCCTTATCAGTTATCTGTTTTTTATATAGTAGTGCGTATATATGACTACTTTTTTATTTTCACACTCTCATGCAACTCGGAGTCCTAGCTGTGACTTTGGGACCCTCCCCGAATGCCATCAGGTTTTTTGGATCCAGAATTACATATAAGTCAATTCATCATGCCTGAGAAATCCCATGGACAGAGGAACCTAGCAGGCTACAGTCCATGGAGTCACAAAGAGTCAGGTACAACTTGGTGACTAAACTGCAATCATGAAGACAGTCATGAGAAGCATAACAGTTCTGTCCCTGAGTTTTCACGATGCTATCTTGTGAAGCAGTTTTGTCCTGACTACACCAAAACTTTCCTTTTGCAGCGAAGAGATAAGGGCTTATACAAGAACTTTGAACGTCGGCTTCACCCTCTCTTCAGTCGACTTCAGTAGCCATTGTTGATGCTCAGTCACTCAGTCGTGTCTGACTCTTTGTGACCCCATGGACTGTAGCCCACCAGGCTTCTCTGTCTATGAGATTTTCCCAGGCAAGATTTACTGGAGGAGATTGCCATTTCCTCCTCCAAGGAGTCTTCCTGATTGAACCTGTGTCTCCTGCATTCCAGGCAGATACTTTACTGCTGATCCACTGGGGAAGCCCATTTTTTGTACTTATCCTGAATGTTTTCAGCTGCATTGGGTGTGGACCTGGGATTTAAGGCTTTGCCTCTGATGTCGCTGAGGATGTGAACTCACTCTGTCTCTCTCTGTAGGTTGCGAGATGACATGACTGTCTGCGTGGCGGACTTTGGCCTCTCTAAGAAGATCTACAGCGGTGATTACTACCGCCAGGGCCGCATCGCGAAGATGCCTGTGAAATGGATCGCCATAGAGAGTCTCGCAGACCGAGTCTACACCAGTAAAAGTGATGTGGTATGTTCAGAGCTTTGATTCGGGGCCTCGCATTGCAAAGATGAAGGCAAGTTGAAAGAAATGACCTCAGCTGGTGCCACAGGACAACTTACTCTTTGATGAACTGAGGATTGGGGCAGGCTCACCCTTCTCTTTTATTTATTGCTTGATGCTTTAATTCTATGTGGGACACTAGATTCTGGTGAAGTAGCCTGACATGCAAAGGCCCTTCGTTTATCCCCACCTTCCTCTGCTGCAATATAGTGACTAAGATATTTCAGATTCACATTAAATTAAATGAATTCATCCAGTGGCTGTTTGAACCAAGATGCTGTATAAAAGGTGCTGTGTAACGACAGATACCCTTAACCAGAGATTTGGGAAAAGAAAACAGGGCTTCCCAGCTGGCTCAGTGGTAAAGAACCCGCCTTCCAATGCAGGAAATGTGGGTTTGATCCTGGGGCTGGGAAGATCCCCTGGAGGAGGAAATGGCAACCCACTCCAGTATCCTTGCCTGGAGAATTCCATGGGCAGAGGAGCCTCGTGGGCTACAGTCCATAGGGTCACAAAGAGCTGGACAGGACTGAGTCCACACGCAGGAGAAGAAAACACTTGCCATCAACAGTAGGAACAGAACATTAAACAGAGCAGTGAAGTGACAGAAGGCTAGCCTGCCTTTGTCTGGTTTCCCAAACACCCCTAGTAGAAATGGGGAGCTGTGGCGTTCCAACCCCGTGTCTCTGCCGCGTGGGGAGAGCGGCGTGTCCCTAACATCTTTGTCAGCTCTGTGTGCCGTCGCCAGGGCTCTGAGGAAATGGCCTTTCCCAGTGAAGAAGTCCATTCAGCCTTTCTGGAAAGACTTGAGCCCTCACGTTGTTGCTTTGTCCTCAGTGGGCGTTTGGCGTGACCATGTGGGAAATAGCCACACGAGGAATGACCCCCTACCCCGGAGTCCAGAACCATGAGATATATGACTATCTTCTCCACGGCCATCGGCTGAAGCAGCCCGAGGATTGCCTGGATGAATTGTGAGTCAGTTGCTCTCCATCTCGGGGCAGCCGGCAAAGACCTGGGGATACACGGCCACTGGGGTGGGGCCGCTTGCAGGGGGGCATGGGCAGAGGGTGACAGGCACAGACATGGGACCAGAAGCCCCTTGTGGGGGTAGGCGGTGTGTGCTCATCTCCGGTGAGCCCACACATGCCCTCAACACCTATAATCACCTCTAGGAAACGCAGTTGGCCTTCTGTGTGGGTGGAGGCAGAACCCGCAGGTAAAGAGAGCCAAGGGTAAGGGCTTGAGCATCTGCAGGTTTTGGTGTCCACTGGGCTTTGGAAAACAATCCGCCATGGGTATGATGGAGGACTGTCAATCCTACAGAGACGCAGGTTGACTTCACGATGCATGGGGTACTTGGATGATTCATGCTCTCTCTCTTTTCAAGAAAGGTTGGCTTTGTTTATGAGTGGGGACAACTCTTCATCGCAGCTCTTGGGCTGCTCACTGCGGTGGCTTCTCCTCTTGTGGAGCACG
The DNA here is from genome assembly GCF_014754425.2 of Oryx dammah. Classification (NCBI taxonomy): domain Eukaryota; kingdom Metazoa; phylum Chordata; class Mammalia; order Artiodactyla; family Bovidae; genus Oryx; species Oryx dammah. The sequence continues at coordinate 379,127 of NW_024070209.1, read as the reverse complement.
GGCTGGAGAGCTCAGGCTCAGTAGTTGTGACGCACGGGATCGTCCTTGCCGCGTGTGGGCTTCTTGTTGTGGCCCATGAGCTTAGCTACCCCGCAGTATCTTAGTTCTCCAACCAGGATCTAACCCGTGTTCCTGCATTGGCAGGTGGATTCTTAACCACGGGACCACCAGGGAAGCCCCTTTGCAGATTTTATAAAAATAATTTCCTGTGGCTCCAAGGAGAGGGGCATTCTCACCATGTTTAACAAGAACTTTTCGGGACCAGGTACCTGTGTGGGCTCCATCATGGAATGCCTTGCCGGGCTGCTGGGGCAGGTGGGCCTGTGCAGGACACCCCCCACACACAGACATTCGCACACTTGCACGCTGGCTCTGCTTTCTCACATCCATGAGAAGTCCCCTGTCAGTTTGCTTGTGGGCCTCCAACGTCCCATCTTAGCCAAACAAAAGGAAGCTTTTTTGATCAGATCCTTACTCTGCTTGGAGGTGGTGGTGGTGATTATGGTTGTAAACCCATAAAATTTAGAACAGAAACAGAAAACCCAAGCCCTTTAAAAGAAAATCATGAAATCCTAATTTAATTAGATCTGGGGTTTCATGGTCGTTTCTGCAATGGCCACGTGAATGAAATGTTTGCTTCTGCAAATGAGGAAGCCCTTTCCATGAAGCAATATTGAATAGGGCATTTTGTGGCTGCTTCTCTCTTGGTTTCTCTTGTGCTCCAGGAGAAGCTGACTGTGAGGTCTTAGGAAGGTCTACGCTGTGTCACACTGCGGTCTCAGATGAGTCATGTGGAGCCAAGGCGAGGGAAGGCTGAGTCAGTTTTCTGAGAGATTTTGTAGGTGAAAGAGCCTCAGTCTCAGCAATGCCGGGTGGCTGGGAAGCCGGATGAAACAGCGACTCTGTGGTCTGTGTGCCCAGACTGCCCCTCACGCCACTGCGGGCTTGCAGAGGCTCTGGTGAACCAGGCCTGCTTCCCAGGTCCCCTCTAGAGTCTGGATGCTGGGCCAGAGAAGCCTCTGTGTTTCCAAATCTGGGGCCTTTTCTCTTAAAAATGAGGCAGGCCCTGCTGATACTTCCCTGGTGGTGCACTGGTTGCGACTCTGGGCTTCTACTGCAGGGGCACAGGTTTGACCCCTGGTCAGGGAAGTTCCTCATGCCATGTGCTGAGGCCAAAAAGAAAAAAATTCTTAATAAAAATGAGGCAGATCCTTCTGAACATCTCTGTTTGCTGTCTAAACTTAGTGGAGATAAGTTGACCCCTGGTGGCTCAGTGGTAAAGAACCTGCCTGCAACGCAGCAGACCCCAGTTCCATCCCTGGATCGGGAAGATCCCCTGGAGAAGGAAATGGCAACCCACTGCAGTTATTCTTGCCAGGAAATCCCACGGACACATCAGGAGCCTAGTGGGCTGTAGCCCAAGGGATCACAAAGAGCTGGTGTGACTCAGCACGCTGAACACGTGCAGTCATTTCCCGGGCACCTCTGAGAAACACAGAGGTGCACGTAGCGGCGTGCACTCGGAACCCTGCTCCCTGCTGCCGTCTCTCCTTGTGGCACCACCCCGCCTCCGAATGCCCAGGCTACAGGCCCTGCCCCCCATCACCTCCAGGCGACATCCCTAAACTGAACTCACGGCTTCCTAGCTGCAGCTGCTGTGATTTAGCACTGTCGCTGTCCCCTGCTCCAAGGTGACACACGAAGCCGCCGTGTTCTTCCTTTTCCTGCTGTGTCCCATCAGCCAGCAGCTATGTTTCAGGGTACTCCGGCCATCCGTCCCCCCAGTACAGGCCCACCTCCCGGCTATCGTGGGTTCAGCTCCAGAGTACTGCAGTAGAGTAAGTCACAGGAGTTTTTGGTTTCCCAGTGCATATAAAAGTTACACTGTAGTCTTAAGTATGCAATAGCATTATGTCTAAAAAAATGATGTACATATCAATTTTTAAAACATGTTATTGCTAAAAAATGCTAACCATCATCAGAGCCTTCCTCAAGTCATAATCTTTTTGCTGGTGGACGCTCTGGCCTTGATGTTGGTGGCTGTTGGCTGATCAGGGTGGTGGCTGATGAAGGTTGGGGTGGCCATGGTGAATTCTTAAAATAAGATGATCGATCGACTCTTCCTTTCATGAACAATTTCTCTGTAACAGGCGATGCTCTTTGATACCATTTCTCCCACAGGAGAACCTCCTTCAAACGTGGAGTCAGTCCTCTCAAATCCTGCTGCTGCTTTATCAAATTTGTAACCTCGTGGACTGCAGTACAGCAGGCTCCCCCATCCTTCACCATCTCCCAGAGCTTGCTCAAACTCATGTCCATGAGTCGGTGATGCTATCTAATCATCTCATCCTCTGCCACCCTGTTCTCACCCTGCCGTCAATCTTTCCCAGCATCAGGGTCTTTTCCAGTTAGTTGGCTCTTCAAATCAGGTGGTCAGAGTATTGGAGCAATTACTTCCTCAACTGAAGCCTTGACCCTCAAAGTCATCCATGATGGTTGGAATCAACTTCTTTCAAACTCCTACGTATGATGATATTTTGACCTCTTACCATGAATTAAAAATGTTCTAATGGCATCTATCAATAGAATACTGAATCTTTTCAAGAATGTTTTCGATTTACTTTGCTCAGATTCATCAAAGAAATCTCTATCCACAGCACCTATAGCTTTACAGAATATATTTCTTGAGTAATAAGACTTGAAAATCTAAATTACTCCTTGATCCATGGCCTACAGTATGATATTGTGTTAGCCGGCAGAAAATAGCATAAATCTTGTACGTCTCCATCAGAGCTCATGGGTGATCAGGTACATTGTCAATGAGCAGCATTATTTTTAAAGGAGTCTATTTCTCTGAGCAATTGATCTCAACAGTGGGCTGAAAATATTCAGTAAACCATGCTATAAACAGATTTGTGATCCAGGCTTTGTTGTTCTCTTTATAGAGCACAGGCAGAGCAGATTTAGGGTCATTCTCCAGGGCCCCAGGACTTTTGAAATGGTAAAAAAAAAAAAAAAAAAAAGACACTGGTTTCCACTTAAAGTCATCTGCTAATTGCATTAGTTCCAAACAAGAGAGTCAGTCTGTCCCTTGAAGCTTTGAAGCCAGGCCTTGATTTCTGCTCTCTGGCTGTGAAAGTCCTGGATGGCATCTTCTTCCAATCAGGACTGTTTTGTCAACTCTGAAAATCTGTTGTTTGGGGCTGTCACCTTCACTCATTATCCGAGCTACATCTTCTGTTTAATTGGCTTCTACATAACACTGCTGCTTCATTCTGCACTTTTATATTATAGAGATAGCTTCTTTCCTAAAACCTCAGGTTAGTTTCACACTTTTCTTCTGCAACTTCCTCACCTCTCAGCCTTTGTAGAATTGAAGAGAGTTAGAGCCTTGCTCTGAATTTGGTTTTGGCTTAAGGGAATGCTGTGGCTGGTTTGATTTTCTATCCAGACCACTGAAACTCTTCCATATCAGCAATAAGGCTGTTTTGCCTTGTCATCATTCGTGCATTCCCTGGAGCAGCACTTTCAGTTTCCTTCAAGAATTTTTCCTTTGCTTTCACAACTTGACTAACTGTTTGGCCCAAGAGGCTTCTGGCCTGTCTTGGCTTTCATTCTTGACATGCCTTCCTCACTAAGTTTTATCATGTCTAGCTTTTGATTTAAAGCGAGAGACGTGTGACTCTTCCTTGCACTTGAACACTTAGGGGCCGTTGCATGGTTATTAATGGCATAATTTCAATATTGTTATATCTCAGAAATATAACAGTCTCTCTCTCAGAAGAGAGACGTCCAAGGAGAGGGAACTGGACCTAGGAATAGCCAGTGGGCAGAGCCGTCAGAACACACGCAACATCCACTGATTCAATCTGCTGTCTTCCATGTGCAGTTTGCAGCATATCAAAAATATTATAATAGTGACATCAAGGAACACTGAATCACAGGTCACCCTAACAAACATTAATAATTAAAAAGTTTGAAATATGGTGAGAATTACTGGACTGTGAGTGACACAGTCTAATGCATTTGGGAAAATGGCACCGACAGACTTGCTCACCACGGGGTTGCCGCCAACCTTCAATTTGTGAAAAACAGGGACTTCCCTTGCAGTTCAGTGGCCAAGACTCCATGCTCCCAGCGCAAAGGGTCTGGGTTCGATCCCTGGTCAGGGAACTAGATCCTGCATGCCGCAACTAAAGATCCCATGTTCTGCCACGAAGATTGAAAATCTTTGTGCCACAGCTAAGACCCAGTGCAACCAAATAAGTCAATAAAAATTTTTAATTTGTAAAAAACACAGTATCTTGAAGTGTGATGAAATGAAATGCTAGAAGGAGCATGGGTTTATGCCTGTGGGGGGAAAAAATGCAATAAAACAGGGTCCGCTTGTGCTGTCAAACCACAGAAGCCCAGGGCTGGGCAGGGCCTAGAGTGGTCACACTTGTGGGAACCTAGGCACAGTGGCATCACAGAGCATGTAAATGAATGAGCATTTCAGGCCCCTCTTTCCTGCAAGAGTGCACGGGCTGTCCTTTCTCCTGTCTTCCTCTTTTCATCACCCCCAGGATCCTAGCATATCCTTTGGGTGGCATCCAAGCCTACTTTTCTTAAAATTATCATCTGATCATGAAAATGCTGCTAAACACAATCTTTCCATGGTCCCCCATTTGCCCAGAGAGTAGAATCCAGACGCCTGAGGGTCTGACCCGTGGCAGGCGGGGCAGCTCAGTGGTTAAGAACATGGACTGGGGCACCAGACACTCCTCGGTGTGGGTCAGTTTCCCCCTCAAACTAGGAAGGGCCAAGCATCACCCTCTCCGGAGACTTGTCTGTAAAATGGGTTTAACGGTACTTGTGTGGGGACGCGTGTTGCTGCCAAGCTAACATGTCTAAAAGTACCTTAAATGACAGCTGTTAGTTAGTAAATACTACGGTCAGTCATGCGTTTTACTGGAGAAGGTAGAGGTCACGGGCAAGAGCAGGGGTCCCTGTGTCTGTGAGTGGCCGTGCCTGTCTGCTTCATGGGGCAGCAGCAGACGGCCAAGACGCAGCAGGCCCGCACATGCCCGAAGCTGCAGCCACCCAGATCAAGGGCTGTCTGAGCCCAGGGCTCACCTGCTGCTGTCATAGCACTGCCCTCACGGCTCACACACCTGTCCACCCCAGCCCACCTCTCGACTTCATTCCTCGAGGCTCGCAGGGCCTGGAATGATGGGAGGGTGGAGCCAGGACACTGACCCCCACTCTCACCTCCATCCCCAAGCCCCTCCATTCCCTCCTGAGTGGGACAACCAGATGGCTGGCACGTGGGCTCTGGGTGCTGTGCTGGGGAGGTCACGCGCTCTTCTTCACTTCCAGGTATGAAATCATGCACTCGTGCTGGAGAGCTGAGCCCCTGGACCGCCCCACCTTTTCAGTGCTGAGACTGCAGCTAGAAAAGCTCTTGGAGAGTCTGCCTGTGGCTGGGGACAAAGCCGATGTCATCTATGTCAACACGCAGCTTCCAGAGAGCGGAGAGGCCCGGGCCCAGGGCTCGGCACTGACTCAGCTGGACTTGAGCATTGATCCCGACTCCATCATTGCTTCCTGCATGCCCAGCGCCACCATCAGCGTGGTCACCGCGGAAGTTCATGAGCACAGACCTCAGGAGGGACGGTACATCCTGAATGGGGGCAATGAGGGATGGGAAGAGCCAGCTATGGCTTCCCCCACCACCGGAACAGCGGAAAAGAACCGGGTTCTACCAGAGGACACACTGGTAAGGAATGGGGTCTCTTGGTCCCAGTCCAGCACGTTGCCCTTGGGGACCTCAGGGCCGGATGAACTTTTATTTGCTGATGACTCCTCGGAAGGCTCAGAACTCCTCATGTGAGGAGAGCTGAGACGCTGCTCCCAAACCCTGGAAATTCCTACTTTGAAGACCCTTGGGTTTTTTTTGGAATTTGCCTTCCTTAACAAGTATAAATGCCCCAGCTGGAAAGCACCATGTGAATGCTGTTAAGTAAGTCATCATTGTTTAAAATACATAATATATATTTATTTAAAGAGATAGTATCTATATGTATATGGTGGAAAGAGACAAAGATATTCTATTTTAATAAAAGATGACTTCTGTCATGTCACTTTTCTAGCAGATTGTAACATTTAAGCCCTAACAGCCTCATCTCTACAGCAGTTCCTGGATGTTAACATTGGCACAAAGTTGTTTTTTTAAGTTTTTTGTCTTTTTCATGACTATTAAATATTTGTAAAATGAAATACCCTATTTGCCATTGCTCCTGGTCTTAAGAAAAATCTGGTGTTGCCACCTGAATCATGTATTTGGTAAGAGTGATTCATGTTTAAAGTTTTATAACTAATGAATTCTCTGATCTGGCTTCCTAATAAAATATGAATGAGGAAGAATGTGTGGTACTTACTTGAGACTTGGGAGGATATGGTCCCTGGCTGCCTCAGTGCCTTTGCAAAGGACTTCTGTTGATGCCTGGCCCTTAATGCAGTTGCTCTGACCAGTTCATAATGTTTCTTAAAGATATGGAAGAGACTTCAGTGGTGGTCCACTGGTTAAAAATCCACCTTCCTATGCAGAGAATGTGGTTTAATCCCTGATCAGGGAATTACGATCCCACATGCCGCAGGGCAACTAAGCTTGAGTACTGCAACTCGAGAGGCCTGTGTATGGCAGCTACTGAGCCTTCATGCTCTAGACCCCATGCACCACAACTGGAGAAAGCCCAAGCGCTGCAGCACAGACCCAGTGCAGCCAAAAAAAGGTATGGAAAAACCTTCCAGAGAGCCCAGAGATTAAAAGCAAACAATATTAGAGGGTTGAAAAATACCATCTGCGTGGAAAGATTTAAAATAAATCATAAGGGACTTCTCTGGTGGTCCAGTGGTTAGGACTCCACACTTCCATTGCAGAGGACACAGGTCCCATCCCTGGGCAGGACACTGTGATCCCGCTTGCCATGCAGCTCGGCTAAAAAAAAGAAAATCATAGATGAGTCCAAGAGGTAAAGCAGTTTTCTGTGGGAAGGCATGACTCGTGGGAGGGAGATGTGGGCAGTGAACAGGAAACAAGCTTAGAGCTCAGGACCCCTCAGTTCACATCCCAGCTCCACTGGGTCATAATAGTCATTGCTGGCTGAGCACGTCTTATGTCTCAAGCACTTTATGAAAACTACCTTAATCTGTATGTCACTAACATGGGTAGCAGCGGCATCATCACCCGTGGGCCGGTAAACTGAGGCTGGAAAGGTTGAGGGTCCTCTATGGCCCCTGTCTGGAGAGGGCGGGAGCCAGACTTCCGAACCAAGGAATCCGATTCGGGCTGGCTCAAGCATGGGATCTGGGGAGTCTGTTCCAGAGCTTCTTGACCTTTTAACAAATACATGCATGCGTGCATGCTAAGTCACTTCAGTTGTGGCTGACTCTTTTCGGCCCCATGGTCTGTAGCCCACCAGGCTCCTCTGTCCATGCGATTCTCCAAGCGACAATACTGGAGTGGGTTGCCATGCCCTCCCCGAGGGTAACAAACACATGGACAGCACTTACTATGTGGCCAGGCCCAGGAGTCATTTAATCCTCATTGTGACCCTACCAGGCGTTGTTTGTTGTTGTTCACTTGCTCAGTTCTGATGGACTCTTCTGAGAACCCATGGGCTGTAGCCCACCAGGCTCCTCTGTCCATGGAATTTCCCAGGCAAGAATACTGGAGTGGGTTGCTGTTTCCTTCTACAGGGGATCTTCCTGGCCCAGGGACTGAACCTGCGTCTCCTGTACTGGCAGGAGGCTTCTTTACTACCGAGCCACCAGGGAAGACCAGGTAGGTACTACTATTATCTCCATTTCACACGTGGGCAGATGAGGCAAGAGAAGGTTAACTTACTCTGCTGGTAAAGCAGTCAACTGATGTGATCAGTTTCAGTGTTGATCCTTGCAGCGCACGTGGCAGCCAGGCAGGCCAAGCCCTCTGGCATCCTCAGGCCTGTTTCACTTGCGAATAGCTTCCCGCGAGCCACTGCAGCCTGCAGAAAGCAGCGAGTGGCCCTCCTAGCCTGGGTCCTCACCCCAGCTGCCAGCCCAGGTGCCCCAGTCTCCAGGGCCAGCTGACTCTATTGTTACTGTGAAATGCTCCAGACCAGAAAGTTCTGGGGGGTAGAAAGGAATCTGCACTGCTATGAGAAATGCCAGCACCACATTTTATCAGGGAAGGGAAAAATAAACAAAAGGCTGTTAGAACCTATCAAGATAATTTCTAACTGTTGGAAATTTTTGAATGGTTATTTGAAAATCAATAAAAGATTTTGTATCACCTGCTTTGTATCATCTGCTTGTGCAAATAAAGTTTCCTGTTGGCGATGACTATTGAGAATGCCTTTTCCATGCAATAGGGATTTTAAAAGTAACTGAAACATGCTTTGGGGAAATCATGAACCAACTGACTAGTTCAAGCAAAAAAACCCAAGTTAAAAAGGTATGTTCATGGCAACTTCCCTGGCAGTCCAGTGGTGAGGACTCTGCACTTCCACCGTAGGGGGCAAGAGTTAAATCCCTGGTCAGGGAACTAAGACCCACAAGAGCCAGGTGGCCAAAAAAAAAAAAAAAAGGATACGTTCGAATCTGTTAAAGTAAGCAAATTGAAAACGTACTTGGGGGTTTCATACATGTTTAATGTCACATATCTAAAGTAACATGCTTTGTGTTTTGTATTTCTAATTTTAATTACATAATGTAAAAAATACATAACGAATAAGTCATCAAATGCCCTCTGCTGCTGCCGCTGCTAAGTCGCTTCAGTCGTGTCCGACTCTGTGCGACCCCATAGACGGCAGCCCACCAGGCTCCGCCATCCCTGGGATTCTCCAGGCAAGAACACTGGAGTGGGTTGCCATTTCCTTCTCCAACGCATGAAAGTGAAAAGTGAAAGTGAAGTCGCTCAGTCGTGTCTGACTCTTAGCGACCCCATGGACTGCAGCCCACCAGGCTCCTCCGTCCTTGGGATTTTCTAGGCAAGAGTACTGGAGTGGGGTGCCATTGCCTTCTCCGTCGAATGCCCTCGGCCCCCCCAAATCCTGTCCAGTGTGCTCAGTACATGCCGTGTGGCCTGTGAAGTTCTGGGAAGCCAGGGTCAATTCTGCTGTAGAGAGAAAGCCATGGCTTCCAGCTTTTCCTGAGACACGGCAGAGAAATTAACCGCCCAACCCCACAGTGATGCACCAGGGCCTTGGGCAAATGGGACGTGATGGCAGAACACCTCTCGCCACCTCCTTTTCACAAGAGGAGAATACAGCTGGACTATTCATCAGGGGACTTCCCAGGTGGCTCAGTGGTGAAGAATCCGCCTGCCAGTGCAAGAGATGCGGGTTTGAACCCTGGGTCGGGAAGATCCTCTGGAGCACGGAATGGCACTCCACTCCAGTATTCTTGCCTGGGAAATCCCATGGACAGAGGAACCTGGAGGGCTTCAGTCTGTGGGGTTGCAAAGAGTCAGACATGACTTAGCGACTAAACAACAACCCTTGCTGTTGACACTTGTAGTCCCCTAACTGAGACAGTCAGAACCGCTGCATTCTTCTCTCGGCCACATTGGAATATCTAAAAGCTCTAAACTTCAAAGGACCTGATTCCTTGACAAAGTGTTGTCCGGTCTTCTGATCGTGAACTGATACATAGCCGTTCAAGTTCGCTTTTGTATAAACTCAGATTACTTATGAAAGTGGCTTTTAGGAGCAAAGAGGAAAAAAAAACCTGGGGAAGAGAAAACAGGGAGAAACAAGTTGGGTCATTCCCTTTAGCTGGGCTGGGACCGAGCTGGGGAGGGCAAGCAAAATAAACACACACCTGAAATGCTCTTGACCTTCAGGTTGAGACTAAGTCTGCCTGGGGAGCTGTTTTTCCCTCCCTTTCTTCCTTCTTTCTCTCTCTTCTCACTTCTTCCCTTTCTTTCTTCTTTTCTTTGCTTTTCTTCCAACTGCTCCACTCCTTTTTTTCATCTTTCTGAGTAGAAAGGAGAAGTAAGGATTAGGGCATCGTGAGTCAGTCATGCAGCTAGCAGCAAGGGCCAGACAGGAACCAGTCCTGTGAGCCTTCCTCCAGTCATCTTGAGCAGGTCACTTTGTTCTCTCTGAGGCCAAGTGTCCATCCGTGTGCAGTAAAGACAACGCCACCTTCTCCTGCAACCCCTTGGGTGGTTGTGTAGGAAAGGGAGGTGGCAAGGTCTTTGAAAGGACCTTATACTCCTTATCAAGGTTTTTCCCAATTAGAGCCTTCTCTCCATTCCATTCATTATGCAGTGCAAACTCAGCATCTGTCACAGTAGAAACATTGTCCCTGATTATGTTACCAACTGCCTCCAATATAATGGAAATCAACTTAAAAAAAAAAAAAAGCACTATGTGAGAGTTGTAAGTTAAGTGTTATTTGGGGCAAGATGAGAACTATAGCCCAGGAGACAGCACCTCAGATAACTCTGAGAAAATGCTCCAAAGAAGCAGGGGGAAGATTAGTATATATGTGAGTCTGGCAAGGAAGAATACATGCAATCAAGTACGTATTGAACTTTTTTCAGTGGGTGTTGAAGGTCAGCAGCTGCGGCAGCACATGATTTAATCCTTTCCGAGGTGGATGGCAAGTGTCAATTTGTAGTTGACACAAAGTAACTCAGAAAAAGACTTAATCTGTGCCAGTGATGCACGCAGTGGGGACACTGGCAGGGTGCAGGAGATGGGCCCTTATGCCTGAGAGGCAAGCGACTCCCTACACATCGTATAAGAACCATACCTGATGCCCAGATATCATTTCTATTGGGCTCCCCCAGTTTAGTTATTTGAGCCTCGTTGACTATTCTCTTTCCGTAGATGGGTGATCAAGCAGTGGTGGCTTGATCAACGGGATTTGAGGACCTAAGTTGTCAGAGTGCTCTCTAGGGATGGAGAGACCCTCCCTCTGCCTCCCAGTCCCCCAGACCAAGCAGATTCCCCGCTTAGGAAATGGCCAAACCAGAGCTCTTATCTTACAAATTAGGCCGACGCTGGCCAGACTTGTCCTAACTCATGAAAGTAAAGACTTTCGTAACTTCTCCGTGTAAATGACAAAAGCAAGTTGGAACTTCTGATGAATCAGTGGGAAAATAACTCACCCGAAAATAAACCAGTTACAACAGCAGCTTAACTTCTCTAAAGACATTTAGGTACTTTGAGTGACAAATGGGAAAACAGGAAGTTTTGCTTTATTTAATGAACACTTCAGTAATGAATGGTGTTTCTATGTACAAATCTACATAAAAATGTAGATTTTATTTTCTCCCTTTTAAAGCTCTAAGGACAGAAGTAAAACTGCCAATACTATTTAACTTTAGCATGCCTAAATTACCTAATTCATTTGTATTTTAACAAAATAATTATTTTTGGAAATTGTGGCCCAAAGATCACTACTTTAGAATATTTTTATGTAAAATTTACTAAAAACCATTGAATTTTAACTTATGGGATGTGAATTTTATGATATGTAAGTTATATCTCAATAAAACTTTTTAAGTTTTAGGACTTTGCTCTACCAGATGGTTCAGATCCTCTTTTATCTCTATCTTGGTGAACTATGGCCTGGCGAAAAGCAAGTTCTTAAGGACTCCTCAAAGAGATCCGTCCATGGTTATTCATTTTTGCTTAACCATTTAAGAAATTAGACAAAACTTGCAGTTTTTACAATGTTTTAAATTAACATAGTTTAAACATATAGAAAATTATACATATTTATATAATGTAGGAAATTAGAATATGCCACCTCAAAATATGCCACTTTGGCATAAGGATAACTTTTTTTTCCAATTATCTTGTATCTTTAAAACAAAATCTTATTGGAGTATAGTTGCTTTACAGTGTTGTATTATATTCTGCTGTACAGCAAAGTGAACCAGCTGTGCGGGTATCCCCTCTGTTCTCGATCTCCTCCCCATTGGGGTCACCACAGGGCATTAAGGGGAGCTCTTCGTCCTATACAGCAGGCTCTCATTAGTCACCTGTTTCATATGGAGTAGTGTGTAAACGTCAGTCCCGTTCTACCCCCTTGGTGTCTGTTCTCTACATCTGTGTCTCTAAGGATAATTTTAAGTGAGAATCAACAGATGCAGAAAGAAGCCCTCTCAAGCTTCCCTTATCTGACTAAAAGCAGAAACCTCTGGAGTATGTGGACTTCCATAAATCTCCTTTCCAGGGCAAGTTTTATGGCTACAAAGCAGACAGAAAGTCGGGTCTGCTATGGACCTGCATAACTGAACCTTACTCCTTTACCTTCCCCCAAATGTTTACCTTCTGCTCTTTGCCACTCTTGGAAACATAAAACCCCTTTCCCTCTATCTTGTCACTTCCCTACAAATTTATTGTTCTTTATTAAAATACTCTATAAATCCCAGGTACCAACCATCACTTTGAGTTACTAATCACAGAGTTCTCCTATGTATATGCATAATACATGTGTTAATAAACTGATTTTCTCTTGTCAACATTTCATCAGTTTGATTTGCAGGGTCCCAGAAGAGAACCTAGGACCATAGAGTAAAAGGTTAAGTTTTTCCTCCCCTATAATAGAACTCTGGAGAAGGCAATGGCACCCCACTCCAGTACTCTTGCCTGGAAAATCCCATGGACGGAGGAGCCTGGTAGGCTGCAGTCCATGGGGTCACGACAAGTCGGACACAACTGAGCGACTTCACTTTGACTTTTCACTTTCATGCATTGGAGAAGGAAATGGCAACCCACTCCAGTGTTCTTGCCTGGAGAATCCCAGGGATGGGGGAGCCTGTTGGGCTGCCGTCTATGGGGTCACACAGAGTCGGATACGACTGAAGCGACTTAGCAGCAGCAGCAGAATAGATCTCATGTACCCACCTTCCTAAATTCACCAGTATAAACATTTTACCAAATTATGGTCGGTCTTGGTAAATGATTGTGTGGACTTGAAAAGAGTGTGTATTCTCTTGTTTCAGAGTTAAATGTTCTATTAAGATTAATCAGGTCAAGTTGGTTGATTGTATTGTTCCAGTCAATTATATCCTGACAGATTGTTTTGTTTTATTTCTGTCAATTATTCAGGGAAGATTATTGAAATCTCCAACTATAACTGTGGATTTTAATCTATTTTTATTAGTTTTTCCTTCATTTGTCTTAAGCTCTGTTAATAGGAACATAAATGTATAGGATTGTTACGTCTTTCTAATGAAATGAGTTCTTTATTATTATGAAATGACCTTGCTATATCCCTTATAATAGTCTCTGCTGTGAAATCTACTTTGTCTGATGTTAATATAGTCACTCCAGCTTTCCTCTGTACTGTCAGCAGGTCATATTATATTTCATTCTTTCAATTTTAACCCACTTATGTCTTGATATATAAAGTGCCTTTCTTGTAAGTAGAATACAATTGGATACTGTTTTTTTAACCATCTGATGGTTTTTTATAAAACCATCTGTTTTTTTAACTGCTGCCTTTTAATTAGGGCAGATAAACATGTATGGTAGATAAATCAAGTATGGATGTGAGAGTTGGACTGTAAGAAAAGCTGAGCATTGAAAAGTTGATGCTTTTGGTGTTGGAGAAGACTCTTAAGAGTCCCCTGAACAGTGAGGAGATCAAACCAGTCAATGCTAAGGAAATCAGTCCTGAATATTTACGGGAAATACTGAGGTTGAAGCTGAAACTCCAAAACTTTGGCCACCTGATACGAAGAGCTGACTCACATTTGAAAAGACCCTGATGCTGTGAAAGATTGAAAGCAGGAGGAGAAGGGGACGACAGAGGATGAGATGGCTGGATGGTATCACTGACTCGATGGACGTGAGTCTGAGTGAACTCCGGGAGTTGGTGATGGACAGGGAGGCCTGGCGTGCTGCGATTCATGGGGTCACAAAGAGTTGGACACGACTGAACAAATGAACTGAAACATGATTATTGATACACTTGGGTTTCAGTCAGTCAGCTTGCTATGGGTTTTCTGTTTTATCTGTTCTTAATTCACTTTATTTACTTTTTCTGCCTTCTTTTGGAATAATCCAATTTTTTATGATTTTATCTCCTATAGGTTGTTAGCTATATCTTCAAGGTTTATAGTAGAGATGCTTAACTTATAACAGCTTCTGTTAAATGATTTAAAATGTAGAATTAAAAGTCTTACAGTGGGGACTTCTCTGGTCCAGTGGTTGGGAATCCAGCTTCCAATGCAGAGGATGTGGGTTCGATCCCTGGTCGAGGAACTAAGCCTGCAAGCCACAACCAAGACCTGACACAGCAAATAAATAAATGCCCACTCACAGCAGCCTGGAATTGACAGTGTAATTGGTGCCTTCAGCCAAGGACTAACAGGTATGACTAAATAAATATTCCAGCTTGGGCTTCTCTGGTAGTTCAGTGGTAAAGCATCTGCCTGCCAATGCAGGAGACATGGGTTCAATCCCTGCTCCAGGAGGATCCCACCTGCCCTGGAGCAGCTAAGGCCACGCACCACAACTACTGAACCTGCGCGCTGGAGCCCGGGAGCCACAACTGCTGAGCCCATGTACTGCAAACGCTGAAGCCTGTGCACCCCAGTTAGGGAGCAGCCCCTGCTCGCTGCAATAGAGAAAAGCCTGTGCAGCGGTGAGGGCCCAGCACAGCCATACATAAGCGAAAAATAAATATCCCAGCTCCCTCGTCCCTGTGAGCTGACTCTCAGGCATGTGCCTCACATTTCCCGCAGGCTCTCTGTGGGATACACCCCCGCTGCCTACAAAGGTGCTGACTTGATAACTCCCCCTGTATTTTCCTTCCCTCTTACGTTTCCTCACTCCCTGTATCAGTGTGCTAGGGCAGTCAAAACAAAACACCACAGGCCGGGGCACTTAAAGAACAGAAATTTATTTTCCTAGGCTTCACTCAAGGGGTCAGAGATCAAGGCACTGGCAGGTTTGGTTTCTTCTGAGGCCTCTCTCCTTGGCTTGTAAATGGCCGTCTTCCCCTATGTCTTCACGTGGTCTTTTTCCTGTGTGTGTCTGTGTCCTAATCTCTTCTTACAAAGATCTAGTCATACTGGAATTGTTGTTCTTTAGTTGCTAAATCGCGTCTGACTCTTTGTGACCCCAAGGATTGTAGCCCTCCAGGCTCCTCTGTCCATGGGATTCTCCAGGCAAGAATTCTGGAGTGGGTTGCCATTCCCTCCTCTAGGGAATTTTCCCAACCCAGAGATCAAACTGATGTCTCTTGTGATTCCTGCATTGGGAGGTGGATTCTTTACCACCGAGCCACCAGGGAAGTCCTGGGCTCACCTGTGTGACTTCATTTTTACCTTAATTATCTCTTTAAAGGCCCTGTCTCCATATACAGTTGCTTTCTGAGGTATTGCAGGTTAAGACTTTAATATATGAATTAGGGGGTGGGAATTACAGTTCAGACCATGACATTCCCCTCCTGGTGTTTACTGCACCTCTCAAATGAACAGCTCCCACCTAAATCCTTATCTCAGGACCTGATTTTAATCTTGCATGGCCTTGGTCTGCAGTGGCTGGAAACATGATTTCAGCTCTGGCCAGAGACTGAAGTCAGGCCGTGACGGTGAGAGCGCCGAATCCTAGCCACTAGACCAGTGGTCAGTGACAAGCCCCTGGCCCATACGGCTTTGCAGGAAAGGAATTTCCACAAAGAAAAGGAAAGTAGTGAAATAAGTAGAATTTATTAGGAGGAAAAGGATAAACACACAGGTGGGCATAGAGAGAGAGCTGTGCCCGCATGGTGGTTTGGATCACTTATATGGGGCATTTCTTCCAGGTTTCCTTTGGTCATCTCGCTTTGCTTGCTTCTGAATCCGTACTTGGTTTTTGTCAGGGTCCTCCCATGCGTTCACATGCATCTCTTAGCCAAGATGGATTCTAGAGAAGAGGCCTATGGTTAGGTTGACATTACTCCATTTTTGACCTCCAAGGAGCCTTGCTGTGCATGTACAGTCAGGAAGGTTTCCTTGACTTGGAGAAGGAAATGTGTGGTCTCTTAATCTGGGCAGGGCTTAGCTTCTCTCCTCTTAATCTTCGCGTATCTGTCCACAGGGGACAAGCTCCAGCTGTTCAGCCTGGGGCTCCTCTATTTCCTGCCTCACTTCTGGGGGAATGCTAAAGAAATGTCTAAGAAATAAAAGCTCTTGAAAAGAAGTAAGCGAATCCCCCCAGTACACTCATGATATGCACACTTCAGGGCTTCACCTTGTATTGGCGGTACAGTTGCTCAGTTGTGTCCTATTCTTGAGACCCTATGGACTGTAGCCCACTAAGCTCTTCTGTTCATGGGATTTCCCAGGCATTTCCCAGGATTCCTAGGTTCCTCTCCAGGGGATCTTTCCGACCCAGGGATTGAACCCATGTCTCCTGCATTGCAGGAGGTCCCCTGTATTACAGGCGGGCTTCCCTCCTGCAGGTGGATTCTTTACCAACTGAGCCAGCAGGGAAGCCCTTACCTTGTATTACATTGTACTATTGACCCCTTCCAGGTTCATTTCCTCACAGTGATGGAACTACACTTGGTAGATCTCTGTATCCTTATCCAGGCAGTGCTTGGAGGTAGAAAATACCAATTTTACTTGATTTGCTTAAGTCAATGATGTTAGTTATAATCTTTCTTGGAAACTATGTCATAATAGAAATGCAGAAAGAAAAAAAAACATAAATACCATTTGTTCTTTAATAATGTAAAATCCCTACTATGTCCATTACCAGCAATCTGTACAAATGTGTGATAAATAGTGTTGAGTAAGGCACACAATGTTTGTTGACTGATTAAAGTTTTAATGATTTATTTATTTATATAATTGATACAATTTTATTTTTTTGGCCATTGGGCTTGCAGGATCTTAGTTCTCTGACCAGGCTCCCAGCATTGAAAGTGCAGAGTCTAACCACAGGACTACCAGGGAATTCCCATGGTTTTAATGATTTAAATTATGTATGTATGTATATCATCATCAGTTGAAGTTGGAAGATGAAAACTCTGGATTAAAAAGCCATTTAGACAGTGTTTTCTATAAAATATCTTCAATCTGCTAATGTTACCTACTGGAGAGAATTGGCTAGTGTTCTACTAGTGCTCTTGAATTTTGATGGTTGTATAACAAGGGGTCTGTATGAAGTGTTTTTTGTGCTTATTGTTTTAGTTACTAAGTTGTGTCCAACTCTTTTGTGAACCCATGGACTGTAGCCCACCAGGCTCCTCTGTCCATGGGATTTCCCAGGCAAGATTACTGGAGTGGGTTGCCATTTCCTCCTCCAGGAGATCTTTCTGACCCAGGAATCGAACCCACAGTCTTCACCAGTGAGCCACCAGGGAAGTCTGTATGAAGCATTAGTAAACAATAAAATTTAGACAAAACAGAAAAATATATGATATACAAGTTTCTTGTGAAAAGGAACAGTTAGAAATTCAATCTAGCTAGTCGCTTTGTAGAATGTTCATTTTGAGTTTATCTGAAGTTTCCTCATGATTTGATTCAGGTAATGCATTTCTGGCAGGAAAACCACAGAAGTGATGCGTTTCTTTTCAGGGCATCATGTCATGAGACATATGAAGTCAATTTGTCCCACTCGTTGTGATGTTAACTTTGATCATTAAGGTGGTGTCTGCCAGGTTTCTCTATTATAAAATTACTATTTTTCCCCTTTATAATTAATAAGTGTTTGTGACAGATACTTTCTTATCAAATTTTTAATTTTAGAATCCAGCTGATGATTCTTTCTGAATTAAGTCTCAGTTCAGTTCAGTCACTCAGTCATTTCTGACTCTTTGTGACCCCATGGACTGCAGCATGCCAGACTTCCCTGTTTATCACCAACTCCCAGAGCTTGCTCAAACTCATGTCCATCGAGTCGGTGATGCCATCCAACCATCTCATCCTCTGTCATCCCCTTCTCCTCCTGCCCTCAATCTTTCCCAGCATCAGGGTCTTTTCCAATGAGTTAGCTCTTCGTATCAGGTGGCCAAAGTTTTGGAGTCTCAGCTTCAACATCAGTCCTTCCAATGAATATGCAGGATTGACTGGTTTGATCTCCTTGCAGCCCAAGGGACTCTCACGAGTCTTCTCCACCACAGTTCAAAAGTATCAGTTATTTGGTGCTCAGTTTTCTTTACAATCCAATTCTCACAACCATAAATGACTACTGGAAAAACCATAGCTTTGACTAGATGGACCTCTGCTGGCAAAGTAATGTCTCTGCTTTTTAATATACTGTCTAGGTTGGTCATTCTTGCCTGAAAAATTCCATGGATAGAGGAGCCTGGTGGGTTACAGTCCATGGGGTCACAAAGAGTCAGACACGACTGAGCAACTAACTTTCTTTCTTTCTTCTTTTCTAGGTTGGTCATAGCTTTTCTTCCAAGGAGCTAGTGTCTTTTCATTTCATGGCTGCAGTCACCATCCGCAGTGATTTTGGAGCTGAAGAAAATAGTCTCTCACTGTTTCCATTGTTTCCCCATCTATTTGCCATGAAGTGATGGGACTGGATGCCATGATCTTAATTTTTTGAATTTTGAGTTTTAAGCCGGCTATTTCACTCTTCTCTTTTACTTTCATCAAGAGGCTCTTTAGTTCCTCTTCACTTTCTGCCATAAGGGTGGTGTCGTCTGCGTATCTGAGGTTATTAATATTTCTCCTGGCAATCTTGATTCCAGCTTGTGCTTCATCCAACCCAGCATTTCACATGATGTACTCTGCATATAAGTTAAATAAGGGTGACAATATACAGCCTTGATTTATTCCTTTCCCAATTTGGAACCAGTCTGTTGTTCCATGTCCAGTTCTAACTCTTGCTTCTTGACCTGCATACAGATTTCTCAGGAGGCAGGTAAGGTGGTCTGGTATTCCCATCTCTTGAAGAATTTTCCACAGTTTGTTCTGATCCACACAGTCAAAGTCTTTGGCGTAGTCAATAAAGCAGAAGTAGGTATTTCTCTGGGACTCTTGCTTTTTCCATGATACAACGGATATTGGCAATTTGATCTCTGGTTCCTCTGCCTTTATATTCTTTGCAGCCAAATACTTATATAAAAAATTATATTCTTTGCAGGCGAAGATGGAGAAGCTCTAGACTGTCAGCAAAAACAAGACCGGGAGCTGACTGTGGCTAAGACTGTGAACTCTTTATTGCAAAATTCAGGCTTAAATTGAAGAAAGTAGGGAAAACCACTACACCGCATTCAGTTATGACCTAAATTGAATCCCTTATGATTATACTGTGGAAGTGACAAATAGATTCATGGGATTAGATCTGATAGACAGAGTGCCTGAAGAACTATGGAAGGAGGTTTGTGACATTGTATGTGAGGCAGTGATCAAGACCATCCCCAAGAAAAAGAAATGCAGAAAGGCAAAATGGTTATCTGATGAGGGCTTACAAATAGCTGAGAAAAGAAGAGAAGTGAAAGGCAAAGGAGAAAAGAAAAGATATACCTATATGAATGCAGAGTTCCAAAGAATAGCGAGGAGAGATAAGAAAGCCTTCCTCGGTGATCAGGGCAAAGAAATAGAGGAAAACAATAGAATGGGAAAGACTAGAGATCTCTTCAAGAAAAATAGAGATACCAAGGGAACATTTCATGCAAAGATGGGCACAATAAAGGACAGAAATGGTATGGACCTAACAGAAGCAGAAGATATGAAGAAGAGGTGGCAAGAATACACAGAAGAACTATACAAAAAAGATCTTCATGATCCAGATAACTATGATAGTGTGATCATTCATCTAGAGCCAGACATCCTGGAATGTGAAGTCAAGTGGGCCTCAGGAAGCATCACTACGAACAAAGCTAGTGTAGGTGATGGAATTCCAGTTAAGCTATTTCAAATCCTAAAAGATGATGCTGTGCAAGAACTGCACTCAATATGCCAGCAAATTTGGAAAACTCAGCAGTGGCCACAGGACTGGAAAAGGTCAGTTTTCATTCCAATCCCAAAGAAAGGCAATACCAAAGAATCAAGTATGACAGTTACCAAATGATAATTTTCTAACTCCATTAATTCTTTATTTGTTGGTGTCTTACAGTAAGGAAGGGGTATTTTTTTTCCTCTTATTTATTTAATCCTTTGTATATTATTTATTTAATATTGATAATAGACATTAAAATAGGTGTGAGGTGATATCTTATTGTGGTTTTAACTTCCATTTCCCTGATGGTTAGTTATGTTGAGCATCTTTTCATGTGCAGCTGCATTTTACTCTTACTTAGGGTGGCCTTGAAAGACAAGGGCGAGGATGAAATCCTGTCCACATATTCAGGGTGGGGCATGGGGATAGCGGCTTTAAGCAACGCATCTGGTTATTCACTTTTCATAGAAAGAGTTGTCTGAAGTTGAAACATACATGGATTTATGGACAGTGGTTAATGGCTTGGCCGGCTGGTCAAGAATCGAGAGGAAAAAGATCAGATGTGAGAGAAGGTCTGGGATAGAAGCATGTGAGTGGATCAGTGGGAAAGGACATAAAGTGTCCTTCATTAATAATAATAATGGGCGCACCTGCAGTGGAAGAGGCATTAGATGGTGATATGATGGTAACCACCACCACTGCATCTTTTAAATGCAGCACTAATTTCTGCCATTCCCCCCAGGAGATGATGGTTTGGTCAGCGGGGCAGATTCAGAGGCTTCTACTTAGCCATCTGCACTAAAACAGCTCTTGTCTTAGACACCAAGGACCAGTGTTAGACAGTGTTAGCTATCAGCTATGCACATTCCAATTACACTATCTGGAACCAGGAAAATTACCAGATGTGGGTCTGTGGACCCAATGGATCGAACTATGGAACCAGACTCTCTTTATTACCTGGCCCCTTAGGCCTCCCATTCCAATAGGGAGCCAATGCCAACTCAGACTCTGTCCTATATTCCTTGAATTGTTTGGGTATCCCTCTTTCCCCAATGTACATTTGCTCAAATGAATTATCCCTTTGCGGAGCCCTCTGGTCCTAGGTCTCCTAACTTTTCTTCTCCTCCAGATGTTCCACAACTCACTTATTCCAGCCAGGAACCTTGGTTTCTCCCTTAACTCCTCTCCTTCCTAAGCTCCGATATCTAATCAATCACCAAGGGTTTTTTTTTTTTTTTTTTAATCTCCATCTCCCATATCTGTGGAATCCATCCAAATCCCCATTCTCTTTGAAGCTTCTGTGGTTGAGACCATCATCTCTGAATTACTGTAATTTATTCTTCACTGGTCATACAAACCATTGATGTATTCTTAACTAATCATCTCATTGCCCTTCTTAACACAGATTTCATAGGATAACCAAAATGATCTGGTCACTTCATCCTCCTTGCTTAAGAACCCTTGCTGCCTCTCTGATGTCTTAGACTAAACTGCTTAGGAGGACCCTGATTTTCTACTACTGTTTAAATATTCCCAGTCTTCCCATTGTCCATCTCACACCAATAACTAGTCATCTGGTAGGTCTTTCTGTTCCTCTAGGCCCTTGGCATAGGCTATTATTTCCATCCACATAGCAATGATATCAACTCCTTGTTGGGAAAGGCACAGATGGAATGCACGTGCAGTCTTTGTTATACATTAGGCTCTCAATACAGGTTTCAAGTGGCTCAGGGGTAAAGAATCCGCTTCCCAATACAGGAGACACAGGAGACGTAGGTTCGAACCCCGGGCCAGGAAAATCCTCTGGAAAAGGAAACAGCAGCCCATTCCATTTCTCTTGCCTGGAAAGTCCCACAGACAGGGGAACTTGGTGGGCTGCAGTCTGTGGGGTTGCAAAGAGTCTGATATCACTGAGCACACACATACTGCACTGCTGGCTCTCAATAATTACTGTCCTATATTCCTTGAATTGTTTGGGTATCCCTCTTTCCTCAATGTACATTTGCTCAAATGAATTATCCCTTTGCGGAGCCCTCTGGTCCTAGATCTCTTAACTTTTCTTCTCCTCCAGATGTTCCACAACTCACTTATTCCAGCCAGGCTAAACAAGTGAGTAGCAAATGGATCGGTTCCTGGTGGCTCAGACAGTAAAGAATCTGCCTGCAGTGTGGGAGACCTGGGTTTGATCCCTGGGATGGGAAGATTCCCTGGAAGAGGGCATGGCAACCCACTCCAGTATTATTGCCTGGAGAATCCCCATGGATAGAGGAGCCTGGAGGGCTCTAGTCCATGAGGTCACAAAGAATTGGACACAACCGAGCAACCAAGCACAGCACAGGGTGACTGATAAGGCCATGACCTCTTGACTATAAACTG
The DNA here is from genome assembly GCF_014754425.2 of Oryx dammah. Lineage (NCBI taxonomy): Eukaryota > Metazoa > Chordata > Mammalia > Artiodactyla > Bovidae > Oryx > Oryx dammah. The sequence goes on along the minus strand of NW_024070209.1, from coordinate 356,880 downwards.
GTCATATTTTACATTAATGATTGTTAAACTAGGATTTCATTCTCCCTCTGGACATTATTTACATTTAATAATAAATGAACAACTGCAGTTCTCTTTCACAGCAAGACATTTGTTCACTTTTCACAGTTGAAAATGCCTGGTGAAGTAAACAAGACAGACAAAAGCTTTACCCCTCTGAGCTTTAAACAGAAACCAGGCAACTTCATTCGTTCTAAAAATTATTAACCATCCCACTGACAATATATTCACAATACAGTGCCTTGGGTTCAACTGACCTGACCTCAAAGCACTTTGCAGGCACTCACCATGAATTTAGAAAACAATTTGGTTCCCATGAGATGAGGGGCTTGGGGTATGAACAAATGCAAAGGATCCAAGAAACTGAATCACACAGAGAACTGTAACTAGTAGCTCCACCCTATAAGCCTCTGTCACCCTGTTTGTTTAACCTATACACATCACGAGAAATGACAGGCTGGAATCAACATAGGTGGGAGAAACATCAACAACCTCAGATATGTGGATGATACCACTCTGATGGCAGAAAGCGAAGAGGAAGTAAAGAGCCTCTTGATGAGGGTGAAGGAGCAGAGTGAAAGAGCTGACATAAGACTAAATATTAAAAAAGCTAAGATCATGGCATCTGGCCACATTACTGCATGGCAAACAGAAGGGGAAAAGGTGGAAGAAGTGACAGATTTCCTCTTCTTGGACTCCAAAATCACTGCAGACAGTGACTGCAGCCATGAAATCAGAAGACGATTGTTTCTTGGCAGGAAAGTGATGACAAACCTAAACAGTGTGTTGAAAAGCAGGGACATTACTCTGCCAACAGTGGTCTGTATAGTCAAGGCTATGGTCTTCCCAATGGTCACATATGGTTGTGGGAGCTGGACTGTAAAGAAGGCAGAATGCCAAAGAATTGATGCCTTCGAACTGTGGTGCTGGAGAAGTGAAGTGAAGTGAAAGTCGCTCAGTCGTGTCCAACTCTTTCCAACCCCACAGACTGTACAGTCCACGGGATTCTCCAGGCCAGAATACTGGAGTGGGTAGCCTATTCCTTCTCCAGGGGATCTTCCCAACCCAGGAATCGAACCGGTGTCTCCTGCATTGCAGGCGGATTCTTTACCAACTGAGCTATCAGGTGCTGGAGAAGACTCCCAAAAGCCCCTTGGACAGCAGGGAGACCAAACCAGTCAATCTTAAGGGAGCTCAACCCTGATTATTCACTAGAAGGACTGATGCTGAAGTTGAAGCTCCAGTATTTTGGTCATATGTTGCAAACAGACGACTCATTGGAAAAGTCCCTGATGCTGGGAAAGATTGAGGGCAGAACGAGAAGAGGGCGTCAGAGGATGAGATGGCTGGACTGTATCACGGATTCAATGAACATGAACTTGGGCAAACTCCAGGAGATGATGAGGGACACGGAGGCCTGGCGTGCTGCAGTCCATGGGATAGGAGAAGTCTGGACACGACTGGGCGCCTGAACAACAAAAGCCTCTGACCACAGCCACGTGGAGTCTAGGACCTGAGATTTCGGCCTCTGGCTAAACCCACCTCCAGCTCAGGTAGATTCAGAGCCCCGCCTCCCCTCCCACCCGCTTCCACACTCCTGCCCAACGCTGAGCCCCGCCCCTCGCCTCCTCTGCAGGCTCCTCTCCCTACCTGGCCCCGCCTTCATACTTGGACCCCTCTTCCTCTCCGCCCCTTTTCCTTTCCACGCTCGTGCCCCGCCCCGTCCAGCCCTGAGCCCCGCCCCTCGCTTCCACTCCGGATCCCCGCGTCCACACCAGCCTGGTTCAGAGCTCCGCCTCCCCTCCCGCCCCGCCTTCACACTGCGGCCCAACCCCCCCGGGCCCCTCCCCTCGCCTCCCCTCCATGCCCCGCCTCCCCGCCTGGCCCCACCTCGACGCTCGGACCCCACCCCGCCCCTCCCCCTCTACTCTTCACGCTCTTGGCCCCTCCCCTTGCCCCCCACTCTCCGCCCCAGCTGGCCCTGAGCCCAGTCTCCACGTCCCATCCAGATTTCCTGGGCCCGAACCCGCCTCCCGGGGGCGGGCCTGCACCAGGTGCCGGCTTGCGGTGTGGCGGAGCGCCAGGTGCGGCTTCCGCGCAAAGATGGCTGCCGTCTGCCGCGACGGGGTCTGGCTCCCGCCCCGCCGCCGCCTTCGCGCCGGGCGCCCGCTGCTGCGCTTCGCCCTTTGCCTCCTGTGCTGCGGCCCGGCGGCTGTGGGCGCCGTCCCCGAGGTCGGGCTCTGGACCGCGACGATCAGTGACGTAAGCGGAATGTCGGGACCGAGGCGAGGCGCATCCCAGGCCCGCAGGGTTCTCTGGCCCCCGCTGGGAGCCAGTCCCGGGCTTGTTCATCTGGCCAAGGCTGCTCTGGGCGCCCGATAGGTTTCCTGGGCCTTTTGTCCGCTGTGGGCGGGGAGCGCCCCCTCCTCCGGCCAGACCTGGCCTATGGGGAAGACGAGTCAGGCTTCTGTGCAGGGGGGCTGCTCTCCCTTCTGAACCCTGTTAGTGAAAATCATCTTTCCCGTAGTCCTGGCCTCTCGCTCTGCTCGGACAGCCTCTGGCTAGATCAGGCCCTTCTTTATTCAGACCTGAGCCCTGAACCCCTTGGCACTCCTAGCGGCATCTTTGGATTTGACCCCTCATGCCGGGGTGCAGCCACAGTGCCACACCCGCGTGGCCACACGAAGGACTTTCCAGGGTTTCAGTTTCCGCATACGTTTATAAAGCGTGTGCGTCTTTATTCCTCTCTTTCTCTCTCTTCCTCCCTCCCTCCCTTTTTCTTCCTTCTTCCTTCCTTGCAGAAGGGAACAGGCAACAGTCATGCCACTTTCCCTCTTTCTGGGTTTCTGAATTTCTCTCGGGCTCCTATCACAGTTCTGGGAGTATGTGTGATTGGGGGGCGGGGTCGGGACATTTGCAAGGCTAGTCCGGAGGCTTGAGCCCATGGAAACTCTTCCTTTCCAGGGCAGGCCATTTGAGAACTTGACATCCGGAAGTTTCCTGTCTCATGTTGTGGGAGGAATGCCGAGGTAGAATTTTGGAAAAATTTGCTAAAGAGGGACAGGAAATCGAAGAGGCCTTCCTACGATTTTTCTAGAGTCAGATGATTCATCCATCTCTGTTTGAGATAAATATTTTCCACATGTATAGCAGCGATGTCTGAATTCTTTTTATTAATTTATTTTTATTTATGGCTGCGCTGGGTCTTCCTTGCTGCGTGTGGGTTTTCTCCGTTTGTTGTGAGCAGGAACTACTTCTAGTTGAGGTGCTCAGGCCTCTCATTGCAGAGGCTTCTCTTGCTGTAGTGCAGGGTCTTTAGGACTGGAGCTTCAGTAGTTGTGGTGAGCCTGCAGCATATGGGATCTTCCTGCACCAGGGATCCAACCCTTGTCCTCTGCATTGGCAGGCAGATTGTTAACCTCTGGACCACCTGGAAAGTCTGGATGTCCGAATTCTAAAGGCAAAACTTACATTTTGAATTCCTCAATCAGAAAAAGAAAGTAATGTAGGAAATTCTATAGCACAAAAGCTACATAGAGGCTAGGATATGTATCTTTCTGAATCTTTAAGACCCAGTGCAACCATTTCTTCCAGGATCCTCCTGGGTTGGTGCCCTATTCTGTGTACCAGTCATAAAGCCTAGGTATCTCCATTATTGAATTTCTCTGAACATTAAAAAGCAAAATTCAGAGTGTGTAAGGTAAGGGAGTTAGAAGGCGAGGTTCAGAAAAAGAACAAGACTGGCACTTTATAGAACAGATCACCTTCAATGAGGTGAGAAGGGGCAGCAGTCAATTAGTGAGCTGCTGCACTAACCCAAGAAAAGAGTAAGTTTGTATAGGCATATATGTGGAAAGCTGTTGTCTTAAGGGGGCCTGTTCTTCTCCAAGGTTGTTCATTATCTCCTAAACAGCTGGGGCAAAGAATTCTGGAGATTGGCCAGAGGCTGGACCGGCTGGGAGCTGGGCCCAGCTGGGCGTAATCAACCTTAACGTGCGTTTTTCTTTCTTCCGATGAGAGAGTTCTTTGATTTGCATAGAATGGTGGGGAGGACCTGGAGGGGAGTTCTGACTCCAGGTTATTCTTAGCCAAGTAACTTTGCTTCGCGGAGAACCACACCTAAGGTTTTCTGCTGTTTCTGTGCTGAATAACTTAGTTTAGTAAGCCAGAATAAATTGGAAATAAATTGGCTGCAAACAGACTGCTTGACCATATTGTCAGGTAAAAGACCAGGACACCAAAAGAGTGTCTAACAGGCTTTTTAATGGCGAAGCGCTCCCGGGCGGGGTTCCTGGACCTGAATGAGGCAGGTGGAGGAAGTCCGCGACCTGACCGTGTTGGGGGTGGTTTTCATACGTTCCTTTCGAGGGATGGTCAGGCTAGATGGACGGGGGTTCGGATAGGTCGCCAGGCCGAGTCGTCACGGGCTGACAGGTCCTTCTACGTGGCTGGGGTGGGGCGGCTTTAGGTGGTGAGGTGTGCTGTCATTGGTCCCTGGGATCTGGGAGGCTCCTTCCATTAGGGACTTCCCCCGCCGGCGGGAGGGAGAGGAGGGGCGGCCCATCATGGCCCCCTGGATCTGGCCTTACACATATCTGTAAAGATCTTTGCCAAGTACACTTTGGATAGGGAGATTTCTAAAGCCATGGGGAGAAAACAACTTTGCTTCTTGCGTGAGAAAGAAAATTTTTCTTTGGATCCCATATACTCTTTATTTTTGTTGTTTAGTCCCTGAGTCTTGTCCGACTCTTCTGTGATCCCATGGACTGTAACCCGTTAGGCTCCCCTGTCCATGGGGTTTCCCAGGCAAGGATACTGGAGCGGGTTATCATTTCCTTCTCCAGGGGATCTTCCTGACCCAGGGATCAAACCCATGTCTCTTGCATTGGCAGGCAGATTTTTTTTTACCACTGAGCCACCAGGAAAGCCCCACGTGATCTTTAGTCCTGTGTAATTCAGGACAGTAGCAATCCATAAAGCTCTTTGCAAAGGGAAGGCTGATTTTTTTTTTCCTCTCCCCTATTTTAATTTGTCACAACTTGTTAGTCAGCACTGGAAAGGAAAGTGTAGTTTTCTTTCATTTGTCCTGCAAATTCATCCAGAGATGGTTCTTTCAATTGTAAAGGTCAACTGTTTAAGTGCCTGCCTACCATGTGCCATGCACTACATTGGCCATAGCTGTTGGAAGGATGTGTTTTAGACACAGCTGCCTCTCTCAAGAAGCTCACACAGTGAAAGGGAGAGCAGATTCGTGGGTAGTAATTAGACACATGGTGGCATTCTTGAGATATTACTGGAGCACTGAGGAAATCACCTAACCCCACTTTCCGGAGTTGGTCCCTGGCTGACTCTGAAAGGATGCGTAGATGAAGAAGGAGGCGGCGAGTATAGCGGCAGTCCTGTAGAAACTCTTGGTGAGTCTGCTGACAAGGCAGGAGTGTTAGTTGGGATTGGACCACCATAAGCCTTCCATCCCTGAGCTTGGCCTTGAGCCTGTGGCCAGGGGTCTCAAACTCAAGGACCTGTGGGGGCTGAGGCAAGTCCTATCAGTGAGTGAAGCAAGTTAGGTTTGGGGCTGGTGGGAAATGCTGTGAATTGCAGATGACATGCCACTGCTGAAGAGCGTGCTTGCCATTCAGCTCTAGCTGTGGATGCTGTAGGGCTGTCGGCACATTTTTTATCTTTTTTGGCTGCACCACACAGCATGTGGGATTTTAGTTCCCCAACCAGGTGTCAGTCCCTCAACCCCTGCAGGGAAAGTGCAGAGTCTTAACCTTTGGACCTCCAGGGAAGTCCGTATATTTTTACTGTGTCAACTAATTCAGAAAAAGTTTTAAAAGGCTCCTTGTGGGCCCAACACAACCCATTTTGTAGGTTGAATTTATATGTTGGCCACCAGTAACAACTTGGGAGCGTGCATGAGGGCAAGCCACGGAAGAGTTTTAGACATGCCTGCTAATCTCTGTGGCTGTTACCCAAGGGTGAGTTGTAGGCGCCAGTCTCGAGGCAGAGGTACCAGTTAATTGCAGAAGTGTAGGCCTGAATCAGGGTGGCAGGAATGGAGTGGGTGTTTGCTTTGTCACTCAGTCGTGACTGACTCTGTGGCCCCATGGACTGTAGCCTTCTAGGCTCCTCTGTCCATGGGATTTCCCAGGCTAGAGTACTGGAGTGGGTTGCCATTTCCTCCTCCGGGGGGCCTCCCCAGTGCAGGGACTGAGCCCATGTCTCCTGCATTGGCAGGTGGATTCTTTACCACTGAGCCACACAGGGAAGCCCTGCAGGAATGAAGGGAAAGGGCTAAATCTGAGAAGGTCTGTGAGATAAAGGAGGCGTGCCTTGGAGAGGTGCTGATGGAGGTGAGAGACCGGAAGAAACCAAGACTTGGGTGATTGGGGATGGCATAACCTACATACAACCAAGCTGGTCAGCACAGGGAGAGCTGGTGAGGAGCAGAGGGGGAGGCGTCTGCCTTAGTGCAGGTGAAAGAGGTTAAAGCGTCTGCCTGCAATGTGGGAGACCTGGGTTCGATCTCTGGGTTGGGAAGATCCCCTGGAGAAGGAAATGGCAACCCACTCCAGTACTCTTGCCTGGAGAATCCCATGGACGGAAGAGCCTGGTGGGCTACAGTCCACGGGGTCGCAGAGTTGGACACAACTGAGCGACTTCACTCACTCACTCACTCAAATGTGGACAGTATTGGAAATCCCAGAGGGCATGACCTCTGGGTAATTGAGTATGTGGATGTGCAGCTTAGAGGAGGGATCTGGACCAAGGTTTTATTGATGTTGAAACTGTTGAGGAGGGATGGGATTTCCCTGGTGGTCCAGTGGTTAAGAGTGTACCTTCTAATGCAGGGGGTGTGGGTTTGATCCCTGGTCAGGGAATTAAGATCCTACATGCGTCAAGGACAAAAACCCCAAACATAAAACAGAAGCAATATTGTAGCAAATTCAATAAAGACTTTAAAAAAGAATGATCTGCATTAAAAAAAAAAAATCTTGAAAAAAACCATCAGGGAGGGAAAAGGGTTATCAAGAAAGAACCATTTCTCCTATCAGGATTTTCCTGTAATTCCTAACCACTTGTTTGCTTAACTTAATCTCTTCTCACAGAATTTTTATTCTTGGTGAGGGCAGACATGGATCAAACCAGTCAATCCTAAAGGAAATTAGTCCTGAATAGTCATTGGAAGGACTGATACTGAAGCTGAAACTCCAGTACTTTGGCTACCTGATGGGAAGAACTTGATGCTGGGAAAGATTGAAGGCAAGAGGAGAAGGGGGACGACAGAGGATGAGATGGTTGGATGGCATCACCAACTTTATGGACATGAGTTTGAGCAAATTCCAGGAGTTAGTGATGGACAGGGAAGCCTGGCGTGCTGCGGTCCATGGGGTGGCAAAGAGCCTGACACGACTGAGCTGACTGAGGGCAGACATGAAATAACTAGCTAGTGCAAGGTTTCATTGTGCTTGTGGTAAGGGATGTAAGGAATGGGTCCCACGAACCTTGGAAGGGAGGCCTGGCCTGGTATGGGCCCTGATGGAAGATGCCCTGAGGAAGGGGATTTTGAGCTGGGCTCTCAGGGGTCAGAAGGAAATAACTAGAGGAAGAGTAAATTTTCAGGTAAGTTTTCAGGTTGACCACTAAGGTCCTGAGGGCTGGAAGGAGTATTATGTTTTTGAGGACCAGGCCTTGGTTACACCGGGCCCTGTGAGCCCCAGGGAGATTTGGTCTGTTGTAAAGAGACAGTCTGTGGCATAGTGCAGTGGTAAAGAATCTGCCTGCCAGTGTAGGAGATGCAAGAGACGCAGGTTTGATCCCTGGATCAGGAAGATCCCTTGGAGAAGGAAATCGCAATCCGCTCCCTGATTGCCCGGGAAATCCCATAGACAGAGGAGCCTGATGGCCTACAGTTCATGAAGTGTCGAAGAGTCAGACATGACTGAGTGCACACACAGAGAGGGTGGTAAGCCACAGCTCAAAGAGAGGGCCAGCTGTTCTATCAAAGGTGCGTTTATGTTGATGCCAGGAGAGCAGGCGCGGGTGCACAGACACGCAGCCCTCCCTCAGCCCCTGTGTGCTGCTGGCCTCGGGCTGTGAGCCTTGTGGGGCGTCACGTCCGCTGCAGGGAGTAGATTACATGGGACAAGGCTCTGAGCCAGGCAGTGATGGGACTAGATTTATGGGTTGCTTTGTTTTTTCTCTTTTTGACCACACACCATGTGGGATCTTAGTTCCCTCACCAGGGATCAAACCTGTGACCTCTGCATTGGAAGCATGTTGTCTTAACCACTGGACCACCAGGGAAGTCCCAGATTTACATTAAAGTCTACAAGCAATAAATGCTGGAGAGGGTGTGGAGAAAAGGGAACCCTCTTACACTGTTGGTGGGAATGCAAACTCGTACAGCCACTATGGAGAACAGTGTGGAGATTCCTTAAAAAACTGGAAATAAAACTGCCTTATGACCCAGCAATCCCACTGCTGGGCATACACACCGAGAAAACCAGAATTGAAAGAGACACGTGTACCCCAATGTTCATCGCAGCACTGTTTATAATAGCCAGGACGTGGAAGCAACCTAGATGTCCATCAGCAGATGAATGGTTAAGAAAGCAGTGGTACATATACACAATGGAGTATTACTCAGCCATTGAAAAGAATGCATTTGAATCAGTTCTGACGAGGTGGATGAAACTGGAGCCGATTATACAGAGTGAAGTAAGCCAGAAAGAAAAACACCAATACAGTATACTAAGGCATATATATGGAATTTAGAAAGATGGTAACGATAACCCTGTATGTGAGACAGCGAAAGAGAAACAGATGTATAGAACAGTCTTTTGGACTCTATGGGAGAGGGAGAGGGTGGGATGATTTGAGAGAATGGCATTGAAACATGCATAATATCATATATGAAACGAATTGCCAGTCCAGGTTCGATGCATGATACTGGATGCTTGGGGCTGGTGCACTGCGACGACCCAGAGGGATGGTACGGGGAGGGAGGAGGGAGGGGGGTTCAGGATGGGGAAAACGTGTATACCTGTGGTGGATTCATGTTGATGTATGGCAAAACCAATACAATATTGTAAAGCAGTTAACCTCCAATTAAAATAGATTTATATTAAAAAAAAGTAAAAAAAAATAATCGATTTGGTCATAGCGGGGAGTGAAAGGATTGTTGTTGTTCAGTTGCAAAGTCGTGTCCGACTCTTTGTGACCCCATGGACCGCAGCACTCCAGGCTTCCTTCACCATCTCCCAGAGTTTGCTCAAATTCATGTCCATTGAGTCAGTGATGCCATCCAACCATCTCATCCTTTGTTGTCCCCTTCTTCTTTTGCCTTCAATCTTTCCCAGCATCAGGATCTTTTCCAGTGAATTGGCTCTTCTCATCAGGGGGCCAAAGGATTGGAGCTTCAGCTTTAGCATCAGTCCTCCCAGTGAATATTCAGAGTTGATTTCCTTTACAATTCATGGTTCAGTCTTGCAGTCCAAGGGACTCTCAAGAATATTTTCCAGCACCACAATTCAAAAACGTCAGTTCTTTGGTGCTTATTTTCCAGAATACAGTAGTACTTTTAGACAGTAGAGAGAAATGTTTTTAACAAGCTTTTTCTTTATTAGTTTTTAAAAATACATGTGTGTGTATGTATTTTGGTTGTGGTGAATCTTCGTTGCTGTGTGAGGGCTTTCTCCAGGTGCAGCGAGCAAGGGCTACTCTCTGCTTGCAGTGCGTGGGCTGCTCACTGCGGTGGCTTCTCCCGTGGCAGAGTGCAGGCTCTGGGCGAGTGGGTGCTCATGGCACCCGGGCCTAGTTGCTCTGCGGCATATGCAGTCTTCCCAGGGCAGGGATCAAACCCAGGTCTCCCGCGTTGGCAGCTGATTCTTACCCACTTAGCACCAGGGAAGTCCAGTAGATTTATTTCTTAATTTGGCTGCACCACGTATTAGCTGTGTTTAGTTAGCTAGTTACTAGTTAGATGTGGGATCTAGTTTTCTGACCAGGGATCACACCTGACCCCCTGCTTGAGGAGCAGGGAATCCTACCTGGCCTCTGGACCACGAGGGAAGTCCCTAACAAGATCTTTCTATATTTCTTTGTTTCTCATTACAGAAATCAGGACCTTTGATATTTAGGAAAACTATGTTTAACTCTACTGAGATCAAGTTTTCTGGTAAGTATAATAAGCTAATATAATACTGAAGTAACAATAAATTATAAGTAAGCAACATATAATCTAATATATTAGCATAATATAAACTAACACAACACATTATGATATTATGTACTTTAAACTAGGCAGATGTTTTTGGGTGATTATAACATTTTAAAAGTCTCTTGATCCAGTCACATTGTAGTTACTTTCAAGAAGGGATTTTTCTAATCTTGTCTCAGAAAATGTAGTATGAATCATTCTTTAAAAATTATAGTTAAAGCCTAATAAAGGAATCTTCAGCAAAAAAGTATTTCACTTCTGTGAAATTTAACTTTGAATCCTTTTTAAAGTACAATAAATTCTTTTTATGGATATAGGAAATGCCATGATTGTGATGAAACCTTTGTGCCTCTGAAATCTGTCTAAATATACACGATTATAGTATGAAATAAAAATTATTAGACACTGATATTTTAATTAGGATTTTAGGGGTTATGAAAGCGAAAATACTGCTCAGGACTCTTGTCTGTGTAAATACCGATAGGTCATGACTAACAAGTCACAGAGGGAGAGGTTTTCAGTATGTTTAGTGGGATTTCAGGCTTTCCTAGTGGCTCAGCAGTGAAGAACCCACCTATCAATGCAGGAGATGCGGCTTTGATCCCTGGGTCGGGAAGATCCCCTGGAGGAGGAAATGGCAACCCACTCCACTGTTCTTGCCTGGAGAGTCCCATGGACAGAGGAGCCTGGGGGGCCATGGTCCATGGAATTGCAAAGAGTCGGACACGACTGAGCGACTAAATAACAACAAGTGGGTTTACACTGGATCTCAGTGCTTTTTGGTAAACTTAGTGGGTTTACTGTGCTCTCACGCCTCTTAGTGTTTCCAGTAAGTTGACTAGGTCAGTTGGTTGCCAGGACTAAAGTTTGGGGATAAGGAGTAGTTTTTTTTTGTTGGGTAGAGCAACTTGGCTTCATGGACTCCACAGCCATGCCCATTTTCCTCTCTCATGCCATCCTCTGATAATCTGCTGGGCTGTCCTGCCCTGTGTGGTCTCTGCTGATGGAAGTAGCCGAGTCATTAGCTAGAAAGTAGAGGCGAATTCAAAGCAGCTCCCTGAGATCATAGATCTTCAGTCAGTGCTAACAACTTGGTAAGAAGAAATCAAAGCCCAAGGTGGGTGAGATTTTGGCATGTCAGTGCTTTAATAAATTCATGTCACAGTGTCTAGACAAGATTTAAAACACTGGTGCAGACAAAAAAAAAAACTGGGGGAGTAAAAGGTTATATGGACTGGTGAAACAGAGAATTTGGTTTTTATGGCTCAAGCAGTAAAGAATCGCCTGCGGTGCAGGAGACACAGGAGACACGGGTTCAATTCCTGGTTCGGGAAGATCCCCTGGAGGAGGAAATGGCAACCCACTCCAGTATTCTCGCCTGGAGAATCCCATGGGCTGGGGAGCCTGGTGGGCTACAGTCCGTGGGGGGCGCAAAGAGTCTGACATGACTGAGCAAGCACGCAACACAATGTGAATGTCTGAGATCAGGCTTGAAGTAGATCACAGTTCAGTATTACCATATCTAAAGGGACAAAGAGTGAGGCAGCAGGAGGGAGTTAGGAAGAAAGGCATTTCTTTTTTAAATGAGGGTTTAGTCAGGTGAAAGCTGGCAGTGCCTCAGCGCAGGTGGGCGAGAAGTCTTTCTTGAGCTGTGACCAGGGCTCTGACAGGTGGCTGGCAGGGGTGGGTGCACCGGAGCCTCCCGCTCTGCCATGCTCCCGTGCTCGCCAGGCAACCTCCTCGTCACACTGGGCGTCCAGGAAGGCTTGTTGAAGAGAGTCATTCGACCATTACATGTCTGCTGTATAGTTACTATTTATTTTAAGTGAGCAATTGGGCATTTGGATTTATACATGTGCAGCTGTAGTGCGAAAGAGGAGACAGCATCTCTGAGTTCTCACAGAGCAAAATTTTAGTGCCTGCAAAGTTAAGCATTGGTCCCTTGGATGTGTGTCTATGCTGTTTGGTGTATCCAACATCAGGCTTTCCCCTTGGTAGCTCAGAGGTTAAAACCTCTGCCTGCAATGTGGGAGACCCGGGTTCGATCCCTGGGTTGGGAAGATCCCCTGGAGAAGGAAATGGCAACCCACTCCAGTATTCTTGGCCTGGAGAATCCCATGGACGGAGGAGCCTGATGGGCTACAGTCCATGGGGTCACAAAGAGTCGGACACGACTGAGTGCCTTCACTTTCACTTTCTTTAGGTGACCCCATATTCCTTAGCAAACTGCCTCAGGCGGTCATACTTCTGCCATACCCTCACACCTCCTGGGCCTTCGCTCTCCACCCACCTCTTCCCTGGGCGGACTTCTGTTCTTTGCTCGTGAGCCTGCTGGGGCCCCATTCTTCACGCACACCTGACTGTGTTAGGCACCTTGCCCAGGGCTCGCTTAATCCCCTCTTCTCAGCCCCCTCCTCCATCAAAGGTGCCTGTTTAACTGTTAACTCTCCTTTCCTCTAATTCCTCTTTTGTCAAGCCTCCAGGGATTATTCTGGTTTACCATTATGTCCCTTCCTGGCACATGAGGGCTACTGACTCAGTACTTTTTGGGTGGATAAGTCAGTGAAGAGAACGTTTCAGAGTGAAATAAACAGTGACTGAGCATATCTGGGTACTCAGTTTATTTTAACACTGGACTTAACATATAGATGAAATGACTGGTCTTACAGCAACATTTGGTTCACGGTGATAATGTAATGAACTTACCTGTCCATTTTGTGGCGACTTTTTGGAGGAATTAGGTAATAGTTTACTCACTGTTTTCTTAAGGTAGCCTATTTTAAATTGAATTCTTGAAACCTGAGATTTAAATTGGGGTATATAATATTGTTTACAATATTGTTACTACAAAATGAGACTCTCTTTTTCTAAACAGTGAAGTCGTTCAGTTGCCCCAGGCCTGTGAAGTTTACCATAGAGTGGCACTTGGAGCATCATACCTGTCACAATGAATATTCTGAGTTGGAAGTAAGTAAAATGCAAATTTTAAATGAGTGTAAAGCTATGAAGGAAAAATTACGGAGTATAAAGTTTTATTTGCTCATTAAGTGAGAAGTCTAGAAATAGAGACTGTAGTTTTAGAAGTGCCACAGATTTATTTGGGGACTTAACAATAAATGCTTTAATTATGTCAAAATATATGCTTTCTGAGAATACAAATCTATCAGTTTCCTTGTATCTTATGAAAAACATTAGTAATTATTTAAATCAGAGTTACAGGAACCATTGATAAAGGGATTGTGAATCATACATAAATAAAAACCAACTTAATTTAAAGAAGAAATGTAAAAATTTCATTCATCTCAGAGAATGAGTAGCAGGGAACCTAGGGCTTTAGTGCGGATGAGCAGATTTCATGAGTATGAGTAGATTTCATCAAGAGGTGAGGAGGGAGACGGGAGAGTGTGAGAGGAGGAAAAAGAGGCCAGGCAAGGTCAGTGTGTGCTTCCTAAGGAAATCACAAAAATATTCACTTAGATTGCATAGGGCATCAGATTTAGGACATTTAATGTTGATAGAACCCTATTAGCTGATAAATCTTATTCAGATTTTGCCAGTGTCCCAAGATCATCCTTTTTAGCAGCTTTTATTTTTTCTTTCTTTTTCTGATACAGAATCCAATCCAGGATCACATTGTATTTCTGCAGGGTTTTTTTTTGGGGGCGGAGGTCGGGGGTGGGGGGTGGCTGTCATTCACGACATGACGCTGATAGGTACAGTTGATTTATTTTTATAAAATGTCCCTCAGTTTGAGTGTTTCTCACATTTTCTCATGAATAAATTCAGGTTATATTTTTGTCACACATACCATACCCTGGAGAAGGAAAAGGCAACCCACTCCAGTATTCTTGCCTGGAGAAGCTCATGGATAGAGGAGCCTGGCACGCTACAGTCCATGGGGTCACAAAGAGTCGGACACTGCTGAAGCGACTTAGCCTGCACGCACTAGAAAATACACTGTTTTGTCCCATTTTTGATGATGTTAATTTGCTCAGTCAGTTAAGGAAGTTTCTGTCAGTTTTCCACTGTAAAGCTGCTACTTTTCTCTCTGTTGTTAACAATAATTTGTGAAGAAATACTTTGTATTTACACGTCCGTATCCTGTGTTTTCATCGGTCCTTGTTTTAATGTTCTTTGATTCTTGCCGGATTAGTTAGTTGTTAGTGATGATTGCTGGGGCTTCGCAGGTGGTGCTACCAGTAAAGAACCCACTAGACAGTGCAGGCAGATGTAAGAGGTGCAGGTTCGAACCCTAGGTCGGGAGGATCCACTGGGGAAGGGAAGGGTAACCCAGTCCAGTATTCTTGCCTGGAGAATCCCATGGACAGAGGAGTCTGGTGGACTCCAATTCATAGGGTCACAGAGTCGGACATGACTGAATTGACTTAGCCCTCACACACGTGATGACTGCTAAATGCTGGTTCTCTAATTCCATGCTTTCTTCCACATCTACTAGCACCCTGCTATGAGAATGCACTCTCTCTTTTCCTTTATCTTATCTATCAGTCAGTCAGTTATCAAGATGGACTCACTGATTTTTAGTTTGTTGGGTGGGTTATGATCTCTTACTGTTTTTATGTATTTTGCTCAAATTGTCCCATATTTGGCCAGTTGTTGTTGTTCAGTCACTCAGTCATATCCGACTCTTTGTGACCCCATGGACTGCAGTATACCAGGCCTCCCTATCCTTCACCATCTCCCAGGGCCAAGTCCATGGCCCTCCATTTGGCCATTGAAAGCCTCTTAATCTTTTCTTGGTACCCGGGAGCTGCCACTGGGAGCCTGGTTTTATTCATCCACCCATGAGCCTGGAATCTCATTGTTAGTTGATGTGTAAATGAAATTTCCCCTGCATTCACTTGGGTTTTGCCATCTGTGCTTTATGTTACTATGTGTTTGGTTTATCTTTCCTTGTAATTGAATACTGCTTCTCTCTCTAAAATCCTTTATACGTGGAGTAGAATGAAAGTAATCCCAGGACAAAGTATTATACACAAAATTATATGCAAAGCTTTTTTTCTTTTTGGTATTTTGTTCTACTGAATGTTTCAAGTGTTCCAAACAAAGAAATTTTTTGGTATTGTTTAGATATTAAGTGAAAATAAATTATGACATAGAACTTTTATCTTGTGTAGGAGCTGTCACAGAAACATGAACTTCAGGTCACTGAAGACTTTTGTGGCCATTATTTCAAGAACAGTGAATGCTGGACAACAAAAAGTGAAAATGTGGAGTGCAGCGGTGATTTGCAGGTGTTTCCCCCACTGAATGTGAGTATCCGTGTTGAAATCAGATGTATTTGTTTCCCAGTGAATATAAGTATCAATTTAACTTCTGTTTCACCAGTATTGTGATGAAGAAAGATCTTAATTTATCAGTTCTGAGGTTCGGTTCTTCTGTGTGTGTGGCAGTACATGGTGAGTGAGATACTGGCACCACCGTTTCGTGCCTTTGTGCCCTGTGCAGCAGCGTCCTTGAAAGAGGACCCGTTAGTCACCCTTGCGTGATCTGCTGTCACTGCACCCCTCTCTTCTGCCCAGGCGGGCCTTTGCCACCCTCACCCCATCAGAATGGCGCTAGTCAAGGTGATCAGTGACCTCCATGTTGTTAGACCCCGCGTCTGTTGCTCTTACTGAAGGTCTGTCAGCTTACCAGCATTTAACACACTTGAAGACTGTCCTCTCTGCACTTTCTCCTACTAAACCTGGAAGACTGGACTGTAAAATGTTGATAGTGATCATCCCTGGGTAGTGAGGCTGTGGGTCATTTTAATTGATTTTTTTTTGTCCTGTAAATTCTGAAGTGAAAATGTCTTTAATAAAAATTTTAGGGACTTCCGCAGTGGTCCAGAAGCTAATGCTCGGTGCTCTTGATGTGGGGACCTGAGTTCAATCCCTAGTCAGGGAACTAGATCCCCCGTGCCATAGCTGAGACCCCACATGCCTCAGTGACGACTGAAGATCCCAACGCCGCAGCTAAGACCTGGCGCAGCCAGATAAATATTTTTTAAAAAAATCTTTAAAAAATTGTTTTTCAAAGGGTTCTTTTAAAAATTTGTGTTGAGATATAATAAAATAAAGCATGTGTATCAAAAGTGTAGGGCTTAATGAATTTTCACAACCCGAACCCACCCCATAGACCCAGATTAAGTATAGACCATCTGAGCACTTTGAATCTCTTTTGGGTTCCTAACACTCTCCCTGCCAACGGAAACCACCGCCCTGAAGGAGGAAGTCATTTTTCAAGTGTAGGATTTTGTTACGCGTGTTTAGGGTACAGTAAGATTTGTTCTCTGGTGTTCTGCCTTCAAATCTTTACTTTTTTTGTAACAGCTTTTTTTCCCCCCTCAATTTGTTAGAACTATTTTTCCTCATGGAAATGCAACAGTATAAAATGGAATTATTTTGTTCTTTTTTCCAGAATAAACAGCTAATATCAAATACTGGAAATGTCTCAAACCAGGAAGGATCAACAGTAAGTCACTTTCTTTGCCTTTAAATCAAATATATACAAGTTAGAGTAAGACTGAGCAGAATCTGCTGATGGATAGATGCTCATGATCCTAAGTAGGGTGAGTAGAATTAGGAAAGAAAAAAAGAAGTGTAATTTAAACCAGTGTATTTTCTTACGTATGTCTGTGTGAATTCTGTACATACTTGTTTCTTTGTTTAAAAAAATCTCTTTAAAGCCATAATTTAAGGGTAACTTCTGTGTAGTCTTCCTTTACTTTAAAAAATAAAATCGCACCGTCACATGCCTTAGACAGCAGAGGAGTGGGCTAGTTGATATCACCTTTAGGGAAATAAGGAAATAGAAACTACAATGGGTGGAGGGAAAATTTAGAATTGGGGAGAATTACTAAAAGTCAGAAGACTAAGAGGTTGAGAGGGCTATACACAGTTGAGTATAGGGACCGAAAGCAGATTTGCTTTTAGACTGGGACTCTCTGCTTTTATGGTCTTCTTCAACCGTCTTACGGAATAGTCTGATAGTGGGAAGGCATTCAGCGTGCAGTGGTGCTGAGCCAGCTCTTTGTTTTGTACACATGCTGGCACAGGTGGAGGAGTAGGAAATGACAGGGAAGAATAGGAAATAGGAAGGAGGAGTGTGAGAAGTTTGGTCCAACCACATGGGGGCGTTGGAGGGTCCCAGGCAGTTCCCGGCAGGCGGGTTCAGCTTCTCAGTGGGTCTGAACTCTAGCAACACAGTGCCTGAAGGAATCTAAACAGTTTAGCCCAGCAGCCCCCAACCTTTTTGCTACCGTGGAAGACAGTTTGTCCATGGACCTGGGGTTGGGGGTGGTTTCAGGATGACCCAAGGACATGGCACTTATATGCCACCACTGATCTGCCAGTCAGAGTTCAGGCAGTAATGTCAGCGATGCGGAACAGCTGTAAATACAGAAAGCTTTGCTCACTCGCCCCCCGCTCACCTCCTACTGTGTGGCCCAGTCCTAGCAGCCCACGGACTGGTACTGCTCTGTGGCCTGGGGGTGTTAAGGACCCCTGTTTTAGCCTATATACTATATTTGAGTCATTTTCAATCATGTTATATGACATCTTTCTTCCCCTGTTTAATTTTAAAACACACACATTTAAAAACCAAATGCTTGATGATATTAGAAAAACTATTTGAAAGGTAATATAGAATGGTAACTTTAGGAGGAAACCTGTAGAAATATGAGAAGTAGAAAATACTGGCAAGTGGAAAAGGCTTTTTCCCTCCTCCATCCTTTGGGTCTGGAAGGATGGTGGTAAAAAAAATGGAGGAGCTCCTTCTGCTCCCCCCTGTCCTTCTACAGCCTGCCTCTGTGTGTGTGTGTGTAAGGAGCCCACTTGGTTTGTCTCTGCTGCATCGGGTCTGCCGTGCGGTGCCAGGGTTCCCTGCTGCAGCACGCAGCCGTTCTCTAGTTGTGGGACTTGGGCTTCTCTTGTTGCGGAGCACAGGCTCTAGAGTGCAGAGACTCAGTAGTTGCAGTGCATAGGCCTGGTTGCCCCCTGGCATGTGGGATCTTAGTTCCCCGACCAGGGATCAAACCCATATCCCCTGCATTGGAAAGTGGATTCTTAATGCTGGACCACCAGGGAAGTCCCCGCAGTTCGATTCTTAACGGTTGATTTAAAACATGGTGAACAGTTGTTTAGCTATATCTTACAAAAGCAATTTCTAAAAATAACTCAAAGGATTTTTTTTTTTCCCGTTTCAGGATGTTGTAGCCAAAACACAAAGAGATGGGTTTCATATCTTTATTGTTTCTGTTAAAACAGAAAAAACAGACGCAAGCTGGAATTTGAACGGTATAGTTAAACAGTATACATGTTTACAGTCTGTTTTTACTGTATTCTGTATTTTTGTCATTAACTCAAATCTACATTCTCTGTTAAAATATATTATTCAAAAAGAAATTTCTTTAATCACAAAAATGAATAATCTGTTTATTTCTGGGACTGGAAACTTTATGCTTATCTTAACTCTAATATTTATTTTTTTTAACAGACTAGAAATTTAAAATTAAGCGAAATTTTAAAAAGTTTTAACTTCATGGAGGGGTACAAAATTCTCCAGATTAAAAGAAAAAAATTTTTAGCATGTAGAAATGGGTGGGCAACACCCTAATTGTAGTTGAAATAGATTATATTCTGGCTATCATTGGGGGTTTAAAAATGTGTTCTTTAAAAAGTTCAAAAAAGAAACAAAAACCATGTGTTTGTCGCCTAGGAGTAGAAGCGGCACCTCTGGCTTCTGTGGTTCGCCCTGAGCTCCCCGCCCGCCCAATGGGGTAGACCCTCCGTCACGGGGAGCTGTGGCTCCTGGTGCCTAGTGTCAGCCCAGGTTTGCATCACACAGTTTTCAAGGGAGCAGATGCTCTCATAGGTCCTGGAATTGCCTTGTCGCTCACTTTCTAGGCTGGGCATCTGCTGGGCTGACAGTAGCCAAATAGCATGTGGACATCCTGGGAGTTTACAAACTGCCCTGATGGAACCACTGGGACATGGAGGTGAAGCCACAGTCTGTCTCTGAGGGGCACCCAGTCCAAAGGGGAGGGAGAAAGCAATGAGATGAGGGCATGGCTGCAGAGGAGACCCAGAGCTGTTCTTCCCACTGAAGCTGGTAAAGAGGCTGCTCTGGAGAACGTGAAGCAGGGCTTCCTCCTGGAGGTGCTGTAATGGGCCAGACTGGGCCACACAGGGGGCAGGGGCCCTGCTGCCACCCTGCTCCCCGCCTCCTTTCTTTGATACCAGTGGGCAGCTTTAAGCTTCTGCTGAATAGTGACTGGTGCAGTAGCAGTTGCTGAGCCCTGCCAGTCTTGCACTGTACCTGCCACTCTGTTATTGCTGTCTCAGACAACAACCCAAACTAGATTCTGGAGTCCAGTAATTTGTCAAAAGTCCTCAGTGAGGTCAGGGACTCAGCCAGGGCCAGTCTCCGACCAGGACTACTTTGCCGTCTGTATGAGCCAACTTAGCCCATGCTGTATAATACCATTTCTATAAGTAAAGATATCTTGATAAGGTTACATATCAAACAACTAGTAATTATCTAGTACTTTGTGTGTGCTAGGTAAAAATTTAGTGTTTGTTCACTTGCTTTATATTCTTGGAGCCTTAGAATGAGCTTACATTGAAAAACTTAAGAAAAACCTATTAATTTTAATACCTTAATTTCTTTATCCTCATCCTGCCTTCTCCAGTTTCTCTTTCTATGTTGGGACCTTATGGATATATCTCTGCATCAGATTGGCCTCTAATGATTGTGAGTATCTCTGATAATTTTTTTCCTTTTTTAAAAAATGAGTTTTATATCCTAATTAGAATATTCAAAAAATTTAAGAGATCAGTGGCAGTGATTCCTTAGTAGCTAACACTGACATACCCTCTATTTCTGGTTCCATGGTGACTGGAAGATAAAGGATTGCAAACCTGAATGTAGAAATGCCAGTTTTCAGCTTTGTGCCTGTGCCGTACTGTTTTAATTGTGACCTTGTAGTACAGTCTGAAGTTAGGGAGCCTGATTTCTCCAGCTTCGTTTTCTTTTCCTTGGCTATTGTCTTTTGTACTTCCTAGAAATCTCAGTTTTCAAGTGACCAGAAGGCTTGCCTGACTGAAGCTGCTTCTCTCCCCACAGTTCTACATGGTGATGTGTATTGCTTATATCTTATATGGTGTGCTGTGGCTGATGTGGTCCGCCTGTTACTGGAAAGATATATTAAGAATCCAGTTCTGGATTGCAGCTGTTATTTTCCTGGGAATGCTTGAAAAAGCAGTTTTTTATGCTGAATACCAAAACATCAACAGCACTGGGCTGTCAAGTAAGTAGTGACTGTGTCCATGAACATGGTATAACCCGAGAGCCTCCTAGCATTTGTGAGCAGAGCAGAGGGGACTCCCCCTCACCACCCACCTTCATCCATTGGTTTGCGAAACCATAGTATAGATGAAAAGGACAGAAGCCCAGAAGAGAGTGTCAAAGTAGGTCTCTGAACTAGGATAGCATGTGTGTGGTCTTTGCTTTCTGTGTTCTTGCTGACTTTCCCTGACTTCCCTCCTGGGGAGAAAAAAATTCTCTAAAGTTCAGCTACCAGTGACCGGCTTAAAGCAGTACAGAATTCTGGACTGGGGACATTGGGTGCTGCCAGTCCTTTGAACACATTTCTCTTTTTTTCATCCATCCTCTTTCTTCTCCTTTCCCCAACAAAAAAGAAAAGAAAGTTGGGTCACAGGAGTTGGATGAGTGGTGTAGCATGGATGGCGCCTGCAGCCTTCTACAAAGAACTTCATGTGACCGTGGGAGGCGCTCTCCCGGTTTACCCAGTGGGACGTGGGGTGCCGGCCGAGCATTCAGTCGAGCATCTTCAGATGGGTGCCCCGGACTGCTGGAAGATAGAGTGCACTGTCTGTACAGAGGGACTTCCTGCTTCCAGTGGTTAGGACTCTGTGCTTCCAGTACAGGGGGCACAGGTTTGATCCCTGGTTAGGGAACTAAGATCCCTTATGCCTCGAAGTGTGGCTGGTAAAAAAAAAAATGGGGAGGGGGGAGGGAGGTGGCCAGAAAAGTAAAAATACAGTTAATTTCATTGCTGAACCTTTGAAAGAGAGAGAGCTCAAAAGGATAGAAAGCACTCAGGAGGTACTCGAATGGTCGGTTACAATTGGTCATGGTGCAGATTTTCAAAGGGTGTAGTTATATCGTTCTTTATTTTAAAATCCTCTGGGGAAAAAAGGGTGAGTTGGAATGTAGATGAGACAAATACAGCATAATGTTGTTAAGTATTGGTGCTGAGTGATAGTACATGGGAGTTCATTATATTGCTTTCTCTGTTAGAGAGAAAACTGTATTGTTTCTCAAAAATGAAATGTTTAAAAGGACAATATGCAAAAGAATAAAGCAAAGACACACATCTAGGGAGGCATGTTGGGGGTGTTATTGCTCTCTAAGAAGTTTTAGTGATGTATAAGCACGTGTGTGTGTGTGTGTGCGCGCGCGCGCCTGCCCTAAACCAAATGAGGAAGAAAGGATAAGTTGCTGCTTGTGACTGGGTGTTAAAGCATTCTTGACTGTCAGAGGAGGTAGGTCAGCTTCTTTGCTGCCAGTGGTGAGGGGTCTCTGTCTGGAGAAGGTGGTGTGAACTTGGGTGAGGGGCAGCAAAAGCCTGAGATCTGTGAAGAGAAGGAGAGCCCACCTGCCACCCTCAGGGCCATCAAGCCCTCTGAGATGGCTCCACCAGGGCTCGGAAGAGAAAGCCCAGGCAGCTGTCCTTTTCTTTGAGGAGTCCTGTGGAAAGAGTGGAGAAGGCAATGGCACCCCACTCCAGTACTCTTGCCTCGAAAATCCCATGGACGGAGGAGCCTGGTAGGCTGCAGTCCATTGGGTTGCTAAGAGTCGGACACGACTGAGCGACTTCACTTTGACTTTTAACTTTCATGCATTGGAGAAAGCAATGGCAACCCACTCCAGTGTTCTTGCCTGGAGAACCCCAGGGATGGCGGAGCCTGGTGGGCTGCCGTCTTTGGCGTCGCACAGAGTCGGACACAACTGAAGCGACTTAGCAGCAGCAGTGGAAAAGAGAGGTGCCAGACGGAGCCTGGGCTGATGTTACTTCCGATTTCCCCAAGTGTGGACTCTGAAACCCAGGCTGTCTTGCTTATCATTGGTCCTGGAAGGACAGAATCTAGAAAATCAAGCAGTGAAGAAACAGTGCTTGTTCGGACACAGCAAGGGTGCGCTAAGGATAGGTCAGTTGGCTAGTGCTTCGGTTAGGCAATTAGGCAAATGTATAAACTTATTGCACGATGTATCTGAACTTCTTGAAGGTATTGGACAAGGCCTCTTCTTGTTTCTGGAGAGGATGGAGAAATGTGAGCTGAAAAGAATACTTAGGTGAATTAAGAGCCAGTTTCTGAGTGTCTTTTTCCTCCTTTCTGTCATCACACCAGAGCTCTCATCATCTCTTGGCTGGATTCTGGAGTCGTCTCCTAAGCATTTTCCTCTCCTATGCTCCTTTCCAAGCCATTAAGTAGAGCAATCTTGATAAAATAAAGCTGTCCGTTTTATTCTAAGGGTCAGCAAGCTCTTCCTGCAAAACCTACACAGGAAATATTTTTGACTTTGTTGGCTCTGTTGCAACTTCTCAACTACTGTCCTAGGAGCGGAAAGATGCCACAGACAGCAAATGGACATGGCTACATTCTCCAATAAAACTTTTATTTACAAAGCACATGTCAGGCCAGATTTGGCCTATAGGCTGTAGCTCATCAGTGCATTTTTCACTTTTTTTTTGACTTATTTATCTGGCTGTTCTGGGTCTTTGTTGTACAGCATGTGGGGTCTTTAGCTGTGGCATGCAGACTTTTGGTTTTGTCACGTGTGATCTGATTTCCTGACCAGGGGTTGAGCCTGGGCCACCTGTACTAGGAGCAAGGAGTTTTAGCTACTGGAGCACCAGGGAAGTTCCACTCTTATTTTTTATTGTCATTGACTTCCCATCAACTTTAGCAGCAAGACCAGACTCATGGCCTGGCATAAAACCCAGGTGAATGGGCCATGCTTCTGTGCCAGTCTTATTTTGGCCTCTCTCATTACATGCCTTGCTGCAGACCTGCCACACTTTCACATCTTGCAGCATTTTTTTCCTCTGGCCATGCCGTGAGGCATGCAGGATCTTACTTCCCTGACCAGGGATCAAACGCATACCTTCTGCAGTGGAGGCACAGAATCTTAACCACTAGACCGCCAGGGAAGTCCCATCTTGCAGCATATTTTGTTTTTTCTCTTCCTTCATGCCTCTGCATGTGCCATTGCCTTTGCTTTTCCGCTTTCCCTCCTCCGAACAGTAACTCCTACTCAGCCTTCACCTCCATCGAGTCCCTTGGACTGCACGGAGATCAAACCAGTCCATCCTAAAGGAAATCAGCCCTGAACACTGGAAGGACTGATGCTGAAGCTGAAGCGACAATACTTTGGCCAGCTGATGCGAAGAGCCAACTCATTGGAAAAGACCCTGAAGCTGGAAAAGAATGAAGGCAGGAGGAGAAGGAGGTTGACAGAGGATGAGATGGTTGGATGGCATCACTGACTCAGCAGACATGAGTTTGAGCAAGCTCTAGGAGATAGTCAAGAACAGGGAAGCCTGGCGTGCTGTAGTCCATGGGGTTGCAAAGAGTTGGAGACAACTTAGCAACTAAACCACAGCACCAACAGCCTTCAAACCCTGGTGTAGATGTCACTTCTGCCCCATGAGGTGTAGGTTGCTTTCCTTGCCATCCTGGGACACAGACTGTTTTCTCCAGCTCTTGCTGCATTCTGTCCTGCCAAGAGTCCAGGCTTCACAAGGGCGGGGAACATGGTATTTCTTTTCCTGTGAGAACCACACAGTAGGAGTGGAAATCAGTAAATGACGGGGACAACCTGGAGAAAAGAGAGCTCTTGAGGACATTATGGTTTTCAAGTATTTACAGGACAGGAAGGGACTCTGGGCTTCCCTGCTGGTTCAGATGGTAAAGAATCTGCAATGCAGGAGACCTGGGTTCCATCCCTGGGTCAGGAAGATCCCCTGGAGAGGTGAACGTGAGGTGAGGTGAAGTCACTCAGTCGTGTCCGACTCTTTGCGACCCCACGGACTGTAGCCTACCAGGCTCCTCCCTCCATGGGATTCTCCAGGCAAGAGTACTAGAGTGGGTTGCCATTTTCTTCTCCAGAGGATCTTCCTGACCCAGGGATTGAACCCAGGTCTCCCACATTGTAGGCAGATGCTTTACCATCTGAGCCACGAGGGAAGTCTCCAGGGTCAAGAAGATCCCCTGGAGAAGGGAATGGAAACTTACTCCAGTATTCTTGCCTGGAGAATTCCATGGATAGAGGAGCGAGCCTGGCAGGCTACATTCCAGGGGATTGCAGAGAGTCAGACAAAAGTGAGTGACTACTACCACTAAGGAGCTCTAGTTCTTTAGCCTCAAGTGGGGGAGTGAGAACAGAGGGGAGCTTGAGGAGACCGAGCCCCATAGAGCCGATCTGATACAGAGCGAGTTCTTCAGGAGGTGGAGAATCCGCTTCACTGAGGTTGCAAACAGCATTGGATTAGATGACCTTTAAATTTAAATATGGCTAACTCGTCTGAGGTCAGAATATGGTTGTACATAGTACATGTGTAGAGTCTTGGCGACAGGTGTCCAGGTGGACCCAGAGCAAATGGTTTTCCTTCTTCCCCGTCAGCCCAAGGGTTACTGATATTTGCGGAGTTGATATCTGCGATTAAGAGGACTCTGGCTCGCCTCCTGGTGATCATCGTGAGCTTGGGATATGGCATCGTAAAGTAAGTGGAAAAGACACCTCACCTCCACCTTGTGATCGCGTCCATCTTCATGATAACCCCTGTGAAACTGGACAGGGAAATCCCTGCCAGGATGTGTTTTTTAAGGGACTTTAAATTCTTTAATAATTATTCTGGTGTGTCAGGCCTCAGTTGTGGCAGTTGGGGCTTTTGTTGCAGCTTGGGCTGCTCTAAGGTGAGGGCTCCAGAACGCACGGGCTCTCTAGTTGTGGCACAGGCTTAGTTGCGCCGAGGCATGTAGGATCTTAGTTCCCCGACCTGGGATTGAACTCGTGCTCCACCTCTGCATTGAAAAGTGGATTCTTAACCACAGGACCCCCAGGGCAGTGCCTTTAATGGATTTCCATGCAGTGGCTGGTTTATGTGTGCGTGCTCAGTGGCTTCAGTTGTGAGCGACTCTTTGTGACCCCATGGACTGCAGCCCACCAGGCTCCTCTGTCCATGGGATTCTCTAGAATACTGGAGTGGGGTGCCATTTCCTCCTCCAGGGGATCTTCCCAACCCAGGGATCGAAAGCACGTCTCTTATCTCTCCACTCTCCTGCATTGGCAGGCAAATTCTTTACCACTAATGCCACCTGGGAACTCCTGCTGGTTTATACTTTCCTCAAGTAAAGATCCTAAATTCCAGTAACTTTTTATAATTAGATGAATTATCAACTTTAAGGATAATGGAAAATTTTAAATGATTCTTGAGGCTCAGGTCATTTTCTGTTTCCTAGGCAGCACAGCTAGGTGTTATGATTGTGTTTGAGATATTGTAAGAGAGCATGGTCTGATTAAACACCAGGTCAGCAGAATTTTTGTCTGAAGCCTGGCTATCCCCTGCAGATCCTATCAAGATCTTTTCTCCCTCTTACCTTTGAGTCCCTGGGTGTGAACGTGAAGGAGTCTGTTCCCTAAGACTCTGATTCCCAGAAGCTCAAGCCTTCACACTGAACCACAGCTATATCTTTTTTTCTTTTAGTATTTCTTTCTTTATTTGGCTGTGGTGGATCTTAGTTGTGGCATGTGAACTCTCCGTTGCAGCATGTGAGATCGAGTTCCCTGACCAGGGGTCAAACCTGGGCCTTGGCATTGCATGCGCTGAGTCCTAACCACTAGACACCAGGGAATCCCGGAAATTTCAGTTCTATTTTCAAATTGCCAGTTGCTAAAAACCATCATCTTTGCATATTCCTGACTCAGTTATACTTTCAAAGAGTCCAAACTGTTATTTTAATTCTTTTTAATTTGAAGAATGAAAGCTGAAGTCTGTTAGGACTGTTGTTTGGAGGTATTGAGAGAGAAAGCGGGATTTGATTTCCTGACATCCTGCTCTTTCTCTGCCCACATCATAGAATCAATCAGTGAGTGGTTTATCTCTGACAAAACACATCTCAGAATGGTTTACAATGTATGTTCGTGAAAGACTTAAACAATTAGTTCTGCCAGTGACCCTTAGAAGTTGGCACTTACTAGGTTTCATCAATCTTCTCATCCATTCTGTAGACATAGTACTTGGGTTATGTTAATTATACTGCTTGGATTTCAGCAGCAAAATCTCCTGGTCTCAGAAATGTTGCCTCCAGAGTTCCCTGGTGGTCCAGTGGTTAAGAATCTGCCTTGCAATGCAGGGGACACCAATTCAATCCCTGGTCCAGGAAGATCGCATGTGGCGCAGTGCAGCTAAGCCCGTGCTCTGCAACTACTGAGCCTGTGTTCCAGAGCCAGGAGCTACAGCTGCTGAGCCCTTACTCCGCACCTGCTGAAGCCCGCAAGCCCTGGAGCCTGCGCTCTGCAACAGGAGAAGCCCGTACATCACAACTAGAGAGTAGCCCTTGCTCTCCGCAACTAGAGAAAGCCCAAGCTCAGCAACAAAGACCCAGTGCAGCCATAAATAAATAATTTTCTTTTTTTAATGTTGTTTCACAGGCATTGATATAGTTTCAAGTCCTAGAGAAGGAGGCCTATTTTTCCTGAGCCTGTTTCTGCCTTGTTCCCAGGGAATAACCCTGCTTTAAACAGAGCCCCTCTCTGGTGGGAGCTGACAGATGTGATTGGACAGTGATGTCCTTGGTGCTGGAAGCGGGGCCAGCTACTGTACTCAGATGTGCTTTACTTACCTTTTTCTTTTTTCCTGTTTCCTTCTCCTCATTCCAGGCCTCGTCTAGGAACCGTCATGCACCGGGTCATTGGATTGGGGGTTCTTTATTTTATCTTTGCGGCTATTGAAGGCGTGATGAGAGTCATTGGGGTAAAAACTACATCATTCCACTTGCACTTTTTTTTGTTGTTGCTGTGAAATACGACTTTAGTTTTTTATCTCCTGAGATGAATTTTTAAAGATACGAAATTTGTGAAAAAGGCCCAATTTTGAGTACCCCGTCCCACACTCCGTGGACTATTTCTCTTTTTTAATATGTCCTGAAAGCAAAAGGCTAACCAGAGCACTTTTTAAAATGATATGGTTATGAAGGCACTACCTGGTGTCATCCTACGAATTATTAATAGTCCCATCTCAAAAGCGTTCATGGTTATTCTTTATGAAAAATGTTCATCTTTATCATTATACTGTCTGAACACGTTCATTTCTCCTTTAACACTGCGTTTAAACGTGTGAGTGAGCAGAAAGTTAATTTTACCTTCTAAGCATGCAGACATTACACGTCATCGCTCTTTTAAGTGTCAGGCACTTGCCCATTTTCCCTGACTCTGGTGGGCTCAGTATTGAGGGAATTCAGTGGCCTTGCTCTTGGAGGAACCAGGAAGAGGTAGTGTTCTAGGGAGGAATGGCTCTGGCAGCCAGGGCAGCAGTAGTTTACCCCAGAGAAGAGTGAGTATTTGTATCTGCGAAGACCCCAGATGTCTAGCTCTTGGTTTTCCTTCGTAGTATGTTTGATGATGACAGTGATTAAAGAGCTTATTATATTTTTGTTTGATTCAGAGAACTGTGTAATTTTTACTCAAAATGTCTTTTGGGTTAGATAGTGAAATCAGACCATTGTACATAGAGTGAATAACCTGTACATTGCCCACATCCGTTTACTTCACATAGTTTGATCTGATATTTTAAAGCCGGGCATTTGTCCAATAATGTTAAAAACCTCACCCTTCTTCCAGTGTCTTTGACATACGTGCATTCTGGGTTAGAGACACGTCTCTTTGTCTCTGACTCCTTGAAAGGTGCATCTATTATTACTTCTACATAATAGTAAAGAGCTTTCTATTTACATATATTATTCATAGAAAGCTCATCTTTGCTGGGAAGAAAATAGAAAGGATAAACATCCCACGGATAGATGACGTATTTCTTTAAACTTTGACGTGGTCAGCATCTTAGATGTGACAGTTTTGGGTGTGATTCTCTGTCAGCTCTTGAGTAGCGTATGCATCCAGTCTGTGGTTTCAGCTCCTTTTCCGTATTTTACCTTTTTCACATCCTTTCACTTGCGGGGGCAAGAGGAGGAGCCCGTTGCTTTAGGAGCCTGGCTGCAGGTTTGGTGAGGAGAGGGCAGAGAGAGAAATGGTTGACCTGAGTTGGGCGGGACATGCTGTGTTTTATTTGCCACTCCATAATGGCAGTTTTACGTTATCTCTAGACAGGCTGATGACAGACTAACATTTGTGGCTACTAAAACAGATAAATTCCATGTGCTCAAATACAATTCTGTTAGGCAGTAAAATCTTTTATATAGCCTTTTATAAAATGATGATAGGAGATGAGCTGTTTTTCTTCATCAGATGATTATTATAATGAAATTTTTACATTCAGATTTTTTTCCCTATTTTTATCTTTCAGGGTTCTAACCATTTAGCTGTTGTCCTTGGTGACATTATTTTAGCACTTATTGACTCCATTTTTGTATGGTTCATATCCTTTACTGTGTCCTAAAATAGTTTGTTGTTGTGTCATCAAAATCATATTATTTTTAATTTGTAATAATAGCAGAGAGACATATAGTTATGCGTTATAGGAATTTACTTGAAGATGAAAAGGTAACAGTTCATCAATTAAAAAATATCTTTATTTTTTCTATTAGTTTAGCAAACTTAAATGAACATCCTGAGGAATCAGGTAGAGGAGACAAATACTTAACTAGGAGCAACATAGCGATAGTAATTGCCATTTTACAGAGGTGCTGTGCAAACAGGAAAGATAAATTAGTTGCAGGCTGACAGTCCAGAAAGACTTCAGGGAGATGGTGGCATTTAAATTGAGACTGCATGGACAAATGGAAATTTACTAGGAAAAGAATTAGGGTTTCCCGGAGGGAACTAGTGGTAAAGAACCCGCCTGCCAGGGCAGGAGACATAAGAGATGCAGGTTTGATCCCCGAGTTGAAAGACCCCCTGGAGGAGGGCATGGCAACCCATTCCAGGATTCTTGCCTGGAGAATCCCATGGACAGAGGAGCCTGGTGGGCTACAGTCCATAGGCTCGCAGAGTCAGACATGACTGAAGCAACTTGGCATGCACGCACAGGAAAAGAACTGGGGGAAAAGCCTTCTGGGAAGATATGAGGGGACCAAATCGTTGGGAGCAGGAAAATACAGAGACAGTGGCAGAGTGTCTCAAACCAGCTTGCCTGTAAGTACCACATGTGGGAGAATCTTAGAAGGTGGGCCAGAAGGGAAAGACTGAAGGACATGCTTCAGAGTTTAGAGTTCTCCGAAGGTGAAAAGTGTCAAGGAGCTGAAGCTGCACAGGTGAATGGCATGATCAAATCTTCCAAGAGAGAATTCAAGGATGACTTTCTAAAAAATGTGTCAGAGGACTTGCAGTCCAGTGATTAAGACTTTACTCTGGGACCTGGGCAAGCAGAACTGTAGGGGAGGTGACCTAGCTCCTGGGCTTCCCTAGTGGCTCAGTGCTGAAGAAGGCGCCTGCCAGCGCTAGAGACTCAGGTTTGATCCCTGGGTCAGGAAGATCCCACAGAGGAGGAAATGGCAACCTGCTCCAGTGTTCTTGCCCGGAGGATCCCATGGACAGCGGAGTCTGGTGGGCTGGAGTCCACGGGGCCATTAAGAGTTGGACACGACTGAGCAACTGCGAACACGCGAAACTAGCTACTAGAAGGGCTCAGCATCACCATTGCCAGCCTTCACATCTTCTCTTCTGTCATTGCATGTTTAGAAAATGAGCTTAAGATGTCTGTTCGGTTTGGAATTATCTTATTTCTAAGCTTGGGTATGCTTATGTGAGGGAGCTTATGTTCCTCCATCAACTACTTGAGCTACAGACTTTGCATTTTAAAACCCTGTGTTATCTTTTCTTCTGGTCATTTACACATGTGTGTTTCAAAGAATTCTTGCTCTTAACCACCCACAAGGCAGTTCATTGGGAAAAACACACAGTCATGCAAATTGGCCCAAAATTGCAGAGAAAAGTGGCTGTAAAGGCTCTAATTCCATCTGGATTTGAATGAGGGTAAGTTGCCACCTTTATGGACAAATCTGATTTTGGTCCAACACGTCATGAGCCAGATTCAGGCGGGGAGATACAGAAAATAAGGGGAAAGATTTAGCTTGCTCAATTATTGATATTTTTAATAAAGGTGTTAGAGATCAAAGTCATAAAGATACCCAGAAGTTGAAATTCTCTTGGTTTGCATTTTATATGTGAGAGAAAAGAAAGTTCAACCTGAATTTCTGATGTCTGCTCTTAGATTGCTGTTCGGTAGTTTTCATTACTGAGATGAAGAGTCCACTTTCTCTGTACACAGAGGTAGTGGGTTTCCTAAATGATTACCAATGACAAGCAAAGAAGCAGGACCACATCCTGACAGAATCAAGTGCTGGAATCTTGGCCATGCTTCCTTTGCTTTCGATGAACCTAATCTAGCTTCTGTAAGAATCTGATTCTACCTACAGTAATAGAAAAAATAGCCTGAAAATGCTAAAAAGCTGTTGCCTTCTGCCTCTCTTTTCCTGCTTGTTTTATTTTTATTTTTTGCTCTTTTGCTGCAGGCAAATGATTCTGACCTTGTGCTTCTGGCCAGCCTCCCTCTGTCTCTTCTTGACTCTGGCTTGTGCTGGTGGATATCCTTTTCCAACCACAGCAGCAGCGCATGCAAGGCGACTCTCCCGTCAGGATGGTGGGGCTTGCGTGCTTTCATTACTCCTTTAAAAGTATTGGGTCTTGATCGTGTTCATTGAATAACATGTATTTCCATGTATTTCCATGTAAGTCCTGACAGCAACCTTAATTGGTTGAATTGTGTTCTGATAGAAATTGATCTTCTGTTGCAACCTAATGGGTCATTTGTTGTTATTCATTCGCTAAATTGTGTCCAACTCTTTGTGACCCCATGGACTGCAGCACACCAGACTTCCCTGTCCTTCACCATCTCCCAGCATTTGCTCAAACTCACATCCATTGAGTTGGTGATGCCGTCCAGCCATCTCATCCTCTGTCTCCCCTTCTCCTCCTGCCCTCAATCTTTCCCTGCATCAGGGTCTTTTCCAATGAGTCAGCTCTTCGCATCAGTGGTAAAGAGCATGCCTGCAGTGCAGGAGACACAGGTTTGATCCCGGGGTCAGGAAGATCTCCTGGAGGAAGGCATGGCAGCCCACTTCAGTATTCTTGTTGGGAGAATCCTATGGACAGAGGAGCCTGGCAGGCTATGAGTTCATGGGATCACAAAGAGTCAGACATGACTGAAGTGACGGAACACAGAAAAATTGAAAAGCAACTTTGTAGTTTTAGGACTAAAATGAAGTTTTTGATTAATGAAGTATTGGGAATTTAAAAAGGAGGCATAAGTAAATCTAAAATCTGCCACTTGCATTCCTCTTTGCTCAGCTCTGTAATGTATGTTCAGTGGGTGATCCCTACACAGGGCTTAGCAGGCTGCAGAGAAAGCTGCTCGTGTTTACAGAGCTCTGGCTTGAGCACAGCCTCACTGATGAGGAGCCGGTGGACAGGCCTCTCTGCTTCTTCGTATCTGACACTGTTGCTGTTTACCTGAGCTCTGTGCTCCTGGAAAATAGCCATCCTTAAGACAGCCTCCACCCTTTGGTGTTTGGGAAAAGGCTTAAAAGCTGCCTTTCCCCATGGGACTTCAGGGAGCTTCCCAGGTGTTCCCTTGTTTACTTACGACAAGGCTAGACACAAACCTGTGTACCTACTGACTAATCTAGACACAAACCTGTGTACCTACTGACTAATCTGGACAAAATGTCAGACTGCACCTAACTGACTAAGCCTTCGCCTTCCTCCAGGTCCCTGAGCTTTCATCCACCCATATCCCTCTTTCACAGCCCTTCCTGAGAACCTACAGGCCTCAAGGAAAGTCATAACCCCGAGCAACTGGTCCATCAGGCCACCCCCTTCCCACACCTGCCACTCTCGAGTCCTATTTACACCTCCTTACAAAAGCAAAGGGCTTCCCTGATGGCTTAGTGGTGAAGGACCCGCCTGCCAATGCCAGAGATGCAGGTTTGAACCCTGGGTCGGGAAGATCCTCTGCAAAAGGAAATGGCAACCCACTCCAGTATTCTTTCCTGGAAAATCCCATGGACAGAGGAGTCTGGCCGGCTATAGTCCATGGGATCGCGTAAGAGTTGGACATGACTTCCAACCAAGCAACAACAGCAGTAATAAAAGCAAAGCCCTTCCCTGCCTGACCTTTGGGACTCCTACAGATCTTACAGTCAGAATGTTCTCCATATTGCAGTAATCTCTTGAATAAATTCTCTCCTTACCTGAGTCCAGATTTGTTTTACTTGACATATTTCAATTTTTTTTAACTTATAAAATGAAATTGACAGATGATATGACTTCTTAATTATGATCATTCAGAGGGTAGAATGAGAATAGATCAGACACAAAAAATTAAGAAAGAAATGGAGACAGAAAACCACAAGCCGAATGGCATGTCTAGGTGGCATCTGTACCTAGTATTTTGTCTGTGTCCTGCTCTGTCCTGTGTTTCGAGAACTTGGCATTGAAGGAACACAACACAGGTCTTGTCCCTTACATTCTTTTTCCTTGAAGTTTGTTTACTTAGTTCAGACAGTGGTAAATTGTACAATAAAATCTGTAATAAAATTGCTATCGTGATTATACGTTAGTGGAGAAGACATTTTCTGTTTTTTTATTAGTTTTAAATTATAGGAACTCTGTGTAGCAGTAGTTTTGGAAATGTAGATTCTTATTTTGTTTTTTAATCTTAACTATGTATTATTATTTAAAATTTTTCCCTTAACTCTTTTTCACATTTTTATAAGTTTGGCACAAACTATGAAGACTCTCAGGCTAAGAAAGAACACAGTAAAATTTTCTTTATACAGGCACTTTACAAATACCCTGATCTTTGCCATACTGGGTAAGTTATCTGATTTTTCTTTTATAATAAATTATTTTAGTATTGTATATGTTCCTTCAGAGGTTGACTTTTTTTTTTTTTTTGGTGTGTTTCAGCATCTGTAGTGTTTATGGTGTGGACAACTAAGACATTTAGGTTTGCAAAATGTCAATCAGTAAGTATAATCTTCCTATGTAAACAGTTTTCATATTTAATTGTACTGTTTTATTTTGTGTAAGTTTGAAGAGTTTAGTTTGTGTTTGTAGACCAAGATAATTGTAATGGAGATATTCCATTTACTTGGAATTATTTTGTGCAGGATTAGAAAAACATTTGTCTCCTTTAAACAAGTCTGAAACAAAGTTCCTCCTAAATCTCTGTTTCCAATTATACCCTTTTCTCAGCTTCTTTTGTTGTATTCTGAAAAGGAATCTTCTCCCTGAATTGTCTAAGGTAACAGGAAATCGTTTGCTCCCAGCACACAGTGTGATTGGGTTGCTTTGTATCTAAGTGGGATTCTAAATCTTAAGCCTGACATGTTTCTAGGATTTTATACATGTTTATAGTATACTCATCATGCATATTCAGGAGGTATTCTTGGATTCTCTAGTTAGAAGATATATTTCTTAGACTGAAAATATAAAAGGCCCTTGTGGGGGTTTCTTGATTTGGAAATAGCCTTAGTTCTTTATTGGTTGTTGTTCAGTTGCCAAGTCTGACTCTGCGACCCCATGGACTGCAACACACCAGGCTTCCTTGTCCTTCACCATCTTTCAGAGTTTGCTCAGACTCATGCCGTTTGAGTCGATGATGGCATCCAACCATCTCATCTTCTGTTGCTCCCCTTCTCCTGCCCTTATTCTTTCCCAGCTTCAGGGTCTTTTCTGGTGAGTCAGCTCTTCCAATCAGGTGGCCAAAGTGTTGGAGCTTCAGCTTTAGCATAAGTCCTTCCAATGAATATTCAGGGTTGATTTCCTTTAGGACTGACTGGTTTGATCTCCTTGCTAGTTCTATATAATGATAAAGAGCCCTGTGAAAACCCTGGACTTTTGCTGCCGTAGGGAAGATTTCACAAGAGAAGAAACTCTTCTTGTCTAGAAAATAAATTAATTGACCTCTGAAGCCCCTTTCAGCTCTAATTCTTTTCATGATACTGTTTAATTTGTTAGGGTTTTATTCATTGGATTGATTCTAAGGCTCAACTGAGCATTAATATGGATTTTAAGATAGAATTTCTTAGTTTTTATGTTTCTTGAAAAAACATGTGCTCATTTTTTTTGAAGACTTACTGGTTGGAAGGATTTCATTAGTACTTGTCATTATATACTATTTCAGTGGGAAATCTGTTTATCAAAAATTAACTTTTCCTGTTTGAATCATCCTTGTTATAGGATTGGATGGAACGCTGGGTTGATGATGCATTTTGGAGCTTCCTTTTCTCACTTATTCTTATTGTAATAATGTTTTTGTGGAGACCATCAGCAAATAATCAGAGGTACCTTACATAGTTGGGCAAGGATTTTGTTCATCTTCTGCTACAATGTTAGAAAAGCATTTATAGAAACCAGAGAAGTAGTCATTGCTGTTAAGAGGTATACAGTCAAGTGGGGAGACAAATATAACAAAAGGAAGACAGTGAAAAGAGAGATATAAGGGGGAAGAGAGGGGTCTCCCTGCTGGAAGAGGGAAGAGGGGTCCCTGGAATGACTGTTTCAGGTGTAAACTCAACATTGAATAGGTTTAAACACACTAGTAAAACTACTCCTTGTTTTCTATTTAGATATGCCTTCATGCCTTTAATAGACGATTCTGATGATGAAATTGAAGAATTCATGGTAACATCTGAAAATTTAAGTGAGTGAGATGTTTTCTTACTAAATAACCTTTGTATCTCTTGTAACAAAGAAATACTGTGTCTACTTGTGATGCAAGGTCAGCAACACTTTTTTTCCTGTAAAATATTTTTAAGACTCTATTGGAGGAAAGCTCTGTTACAGTAGACAGTCACAAGAAGGAAAGTCAGTAATGAAATTTTCCAGATTGTTCTGTAGTTGGAGCTTTTGTTTGCTCTTCATGTTGAAGTATTGAAGTCAGTACACTTGTTTTCCACAAGACTGATTTGGTATATATTGTACTTAGCTCCCAAATAATACTGATCTTCTTAATGATTGTTAAATTTCTCACAGCAGAGATATTAAAATTCAGTGTGTTGGTTTTGGCTCCAGTAATGATGGAATGAATTGTATTGGACAGTCTTCCTGCTGATAGCTAGAATAAACTCTGGACAGAATTTTTTTTAAATTAATTGTTTAAAGGCACTGGAGAGCAATGAAAGGCAGGCAGAAACTGGAGGAGCTTTCATGTTGAAAGAAAAGAGCCGCACTTAATAAGTTCCACGTTCATAGAGCTTTAGTCCAGAGTGTCTGCCCAGTCAATGAGACAGGCTAGAACTCAAGCAGATAGGCGTAATCTCACTGATGGAAGGAATTGGAGAGTAAAGCTTGAAGCTGTAAGAATGCCTGGAAATTGAGGGAAGAAATCCAGAAAAGAGAGCCACAAAGGAAGAAATTCCACAGTCTTTAAAAAGTCTCTCTAATCTTGTCTGATGCCTGAAAGGGGCATTTTGAGATTCCAAAAGGCCAGGGGGAAAACAATAGCTGTTTGGCTAAGAAGCAAAACAGAAATTTCAGCACATGCCCACTGCAGAGTTTGAAATTCAAATCTCAACAAGTTAAAAGTGCTTGGGTAAATCCCTTGGGCTTTTCATTAAAACCCCAGAAGGGCTACTCCTTAGAAATAAAGATCACAGTCTGGGACCACTGAAATTTACCCTAGTACTAGAGCTAAACTGAAATAAACACTAATAAAATCTGAAAGCATGTCCCCCAAAGATTAAAGTGATTGAGCCATAATCTCAATGCCTTCTGGAACAAAACACTTCTCAGAGATAAGGGAATCCAGAATCTATAAGACACCATTCTCAATGTCCCATATACAATGATAGATTACTAGTCAGGGGATGAAACTGGAAACTGTGACCCATAGTTAAGGGAAAAATCAGTCAACAGTTATCTAGAAATGGCCCAGATGTTACAATTAACAAGAAAGACTTTAACAATAATTGTTATAAATATGTTAAAGAATCTATGGTGCTTTCAAACTGTGGTGCTGGAGAAGACTATTGAGAGTTCCTTGGATAGCAAAGAGATCAAACCAGTCCCTCCTAAAGGAAATCAACTCTGAATATTCATTGGAAGGACTAATGCTGAAGCTGAAGGTCCAGTACTTTGGCCACCTGATACAAAGAACTGACTCACTGGAAAAGACCCTGATGCTGGAAAAGATTGAGGACAAGAGGAGAAGGGGGCGACAGAAGATTAGATGGTTGGATGGCATCACTGTCTTAATGGACATGGGTTAGAGAAAACTCTGGGAGATGGTGAAGGATAGGGAAGCCTAGTGTGCTACAGTCCATAGGGTTACAAAGAGTCGGATACAACCTAGTGACTGAACAACAACAACAAAGAACCTATAGGAATAGATTGGTGAAGGCAAGAGGAATTTCAGGAGAGACATGGAAACTAAAAAAAGAAGAACCAAATAAAAATACTAAATACAGAATATCGGAAAGAAGGTGGAAGTGAAGTCACTCAGTCATGTTCAACTCTTTGTGACCCTGTGGACTGTAGCCCACCAGGCTCCTCTATGCATGGGATCCTCCAGGCAAGAACACTGGAGTGGGTTGCCATTTCCTTCTCCAGTGCATGAAAGTGAAAAGGGAAAGTGACGTCGCTCAGTCGTGTCGACTCTTCGGGACCCCATGGACTGTAGCCTTCCAGGCTCCTCCGTCCATAGGATTTCCCAGGCAACAGTACTGGAGTGGGGTGCCACTGCCTTCTCTGATTAAGCAGTCTAACAGGTACATAATTGAGCTCTAAAAGAGGAAGAGAGAATGAGGCATAAAGAATATTTGAAAAATATTGGCCAGAAGATTTCCAAAATTGATCAAGAAACAAAAATGAAACTGACTGAAGGAAAAGCACTGAAAATAGTACATACATGGAGAAATATAAGAAGTCACTACTTAAAAAAAATCTTTTAAAAGTCAACTTTTTGTAGCAAAAATAACATGAGATTTATAACATGTAGACATGAAGTAAATAAAATCAATATTGTATTATAGTTCTTAATAAAGTAGTAAAGCAAATTGCAATTTGAATAGTAAAGCAAAATAGACTTCAGTAACCTGTTTTGATAATTAAAATAAATGCAAGTGGGCTAAATACTCAATAGGAAGAGATTGTCAGATTGTTAAAAAAATATATGAAACTCAGCTGTTCAAAACTGCCACAGAAAGGTTGAAAGTATGGAAAAAGATAAATCATGTAAACACTAAGCATCAGAAAGCTAGTGTGGCTGTGTAGTGTCACTTCTTAATGATAAAAGGATGAATCTATCAAGAAGATGTAGTAGTCCTAAATGTATATATATCTAATGACAATTCTGTCAAATTTTGATTCATGAATTTTGAAGCTCTGAAGAAAGATACAAATAAGTTGATATTTTAACACTTTCTCTTCAGTGATTAATAAGGCATGAAGACACATGTGTAACAATGTACAAGAACTGAATAAGGCCAGTGACCTTATTGATTTGATTGATATTTATAGAACATTACATTTAGCAACTGAAGAATAAGCGTTCAAGTCGCCATTACATAAAATAACCCATGTGAGCAGCCATTAAAAATGTCTCCATATATTTCAGTAGTTGCAATCACAGAGTGTGTTTATGGTCACATGGTTAAATTAGATACATAACAGTATATCTACAAAATAATCAAATGTTTAGAAATTAAATAATACGTTTCTAAGTAACTCATGGATTGAAGGAGTATTAAAAAGTATTTCATAATAAAATGATAATAAAAACAAAACATCACATTTTATAGGATGCAACTAAACCAATTCTTAGGAAATTAATAGCTCTAAGTTTCTATATTACCAAGAAAAAAAAGACATATAAAATCAGTGATGATATGTTTCCATCTTGAGAAGCTGGTAAAACAGTGGCAAATTAAACTGGAATAGTTAGAAGGAAGGAAATAATAAAGTTAACTGTCTGCATCGATGAAATAGAAAACAGAGAGAAAGAGAGAAAATCAACAAAGCCAAATGTAGTTTCTTTTAGAAAAGATTAATAAAAATGGATTAGCCTCTAGGTAATCTAAACCAGAAATAGAGACAAACAATATAGCAAGACAAATTTCCAACACTGGAAAAATAGATAAAACATTATAGTAAGAAAGTAGGTAAGGGGTATTATGAAGAAATTGGACATTTGGATAAAATGAACAAATTTCTTGAAAAATACACTTAAGAAACTACCCTAATCTGACCTATGCCACTAAATTGAAATAGCCCTATATCTCTTAAGGAAATTGGATTGAAGTTTAAAATCTTCATAAAGAACCAGACCCAAATGGCTTAACTAACCTTCAGATACTTAAGGAAGAAACATTCTAATCTTACACAAATTCTTCAGAACATAGAGATGGTAAGAATACTTCCTAATGTATTTTATGAGGCCAGCACAACTCATATGCCAAAATCTAACAAAGACAAAAAAGAAAAAGTTACAGACCAATATCAGTTATGGGTAGAGACATAATATTTTCTTTAAAAACATGAGTAAATAAAATTTAGCATAGCATTGAAAGGTCATTATTGTCAAGTGGACTTTACTCCAGAGTTGCAAGCCTGTTTTACCATTTGGAAATCAATCAATGTAATTCAACTAAAAAATAAGGAAGTAAGATGATGTAACTATCTCAATAGGTACAGAAAGACATATCACAGAGTTCAGTACCTACTCATTTTATTTTTATATGAAAGCATCCACTTAGCAAACAGAATTACAGAATAGTATGAAAAAACTCCACACCTGAAATCATACTTAGTGGTGAAATGGTGAATTTTCTCCCAAGACTGGAAACCAGGTACAGAGATAACTGCTCACCACTGTGACTCAACTTCAGAACAGGAGGTTAGGAAAGGCAAAGCCCACAGGCCAGCCCGAAGAATACAAAAGGCATAAAGCTTGGAAAGAAGGAAATCTGTTTGTACTGGTAGACAGCAGGGCTATGTTTGTAGAAAATCCTAAGAAATCTATAGAAAAAACCACAACAGCACTGTTCAGTTCAGTTCAGTCGCTCAGTCGTGTCCGACTCTTTGCGACCCCGTGAATCGCAGCACGCCAGGCCTCCCTGTTCATCACCATCTCCCGGAGTTCACTCAGACTCATGTCCATCAAGTCCGTGATGCCATCCAGCCATCTCATCCTCTGTCGTCCCCTTCTCCTCCTGCCCCCAATCCCTCCCAGCATCAGAGTCTTTTCCAATGAGTCAACTCTTCACATGTGGTGGCCAAAGTACTGGAGTTTCAGCTTTAGCATCATTCCTTCCAAAGAAATCCCAGGGCTGATCTCCTTGAGAATGGACTGGTTGGATCTCCTTGCAGTCCAAGGGACTCTCAAGAGTCTTCTCCAACACCACAGTTCAAAAGCATCAATTCTTCAGCACTCAGCCTTCTTCACAGTCCAACTCTCACATCCATCCATGACCACAGGAAAAACCATAGCCTCGACTAGACGGACCTTAGTCGGCAAAGTAATGTCTCTGCTTTTGAATATGCTATCTAGTTTGGTCATAACTTTTCTTCCAAGGAGTAAGCATCTTCTAATTTCATGCCTGCAGTCACCATTTGCAGTGATTTTGGAGCCCCCCAAAATAAAGTGTGACACTGTTTCCGCTGTTTCCCCATCTATTTCCCATGAAGTGATGGGACCAGATGCCATGATCTTCGTTTTCTGAATGTTGAGCTTTAAGCCAACTTTTTCGCTCTCCTCTTTCACTTTCATCAAGAGGCTTTTTAGCTCCTCTTCACTTTCTGCCATAAGGGTGGTGTCATCTGCATATCTGAGGTTATTGATATTTCTCCTGACAGTCTTGATTCCAGCTTGTGTTTCTTCCAGTCCAGCGTTTCTCATGATGTACTCTGCATAGAAGTTAAATAAGCAGGGTGACAATATACAGCCTTGATGTACTCCTTTTCCTATTTGGAACCAGTCTGTTGTTCCATGTCCTGTTCTAACTGTTGGTTCCTGACCTGCATACAGATTTCTCAAGAGGCAGGTTAGATGGTCTGGTATTCCCATCTCTTTCAGAATTTTCCAGTTTATTGTGATCCACGCAGTCAAAGGCTTTGGCATAGTCAATAAAGCAGAAATAGATGTTTTTCTGGAACTCTCTTGCTTTTTCCATGATGCAGTGGATGTTGGGCATTTGATCTCTGGTTCCTCTGCCTTTTCTAAAACCAGCTTGAACATCAGGGAGTTCACGGTTCACGTATCGCTGAAGCCTGGCTTGGAGAATTTTGAGCATTACTTTACTAGCATGTGAGATGAGTGCAATTGTGCGGTAGTTTGAGCATTCCTTGGCATTGCCTTTCTTTGGAATTGGAATGAAAACTGACCTTTTCCAGTCCTGTGGCCACTGCTGAGTTTTCCAAATTTGCTGGCATATTGAGTGCAGCACTTTCACAGCATTATCTTTCAGGATTTGAAACAGCTCAACTGGGATTCCATCACCTCCACTAGCTTTGTTCGTAGTGATGCTTTCTAAGGCCCACTTGACTTCACATTCCAGGATGTCTG
This sequence comes from Oryx dammah, assembly GCF_014754425.2. Classification (NCBI taxonomy): domain Eukaryota; kingdom Metazoa; phylum Chordata; class Mammalia; order Artiodactyla; family Bovidae; genus Oryx; species Oryx dammah. The sequence goes on along the minus strand of NW_024070209.1, from coordinate 315,811 downwards.
GCTCTAGATTAGTGATCACATCATCATGATTATCTGGGTCGTGAAGATCCTTTTTGTATAGTTCTTCTGTGTATTCTTGCCACCTCTTCTTAATATCTTCTGCTTCTGTTAGGTCCATACCATTTCTGTCCTTTATCGAGCCCATCTTTGCATGAAATGTTCCCTTGGTATCTCTGATTTTCTTGAAGAGATCTAGTCTTTCCCATTCTATTCTTTTCCTCTATTTCTTTGCATTGATCGCTGAAGAAGGCTTTCTTATCTCTTCTTGCTATTCTTTGGAACTCTACATTCAGATGCTTATATCTTTCCTTTTCTCCTTTGCTTTTTGCCTCTCTCCTTTTCACAGCTATTTGTAAGGCCTCCCCAGACAGCCATTTTGTTTTTTGCATTTCTTTTCCATGAGGATGATCTTGATTCCTGTCTCCTGTACAATGTCACGAACCTCATTCCATAGTTCATCAGGCACTCTATCTATCAGATCTAGGCCCTTAAATCTATCTCTCACTTCCACTGTATAATCATAAGGGATTTGATTGAGGTCATACCTGAATGGTCTAACAGTTTTCCCTACCTTCTTCAATTTGAGTCTGAATTTGGCAATAAGGAGTTCATGATCTGAGCCACAGTCAGCTCCTGGTCTTGTTTTTGTTGACTGTATACAACTTCTCCATCTTTGGCTGCAAAGAATATAATCAATCTGATTTCGGTGTTGACCATCTGGTGATGTCCATGTGTAGAGTCTTCTCTTGTGTTGTTGGAAGAGGGTGTTTGCTATGACCAGTGCATTTTCTTGGCAAAATTAGTCTTTGCCCTGCTTCATTCCACATTCCAAGGCCAAATTTACCTGTTACTCCAGGTGTTTCTTGACTTCCTACTTTTGCATTCCAGTTCCCTATAATGAAAAGGACATCTTTTTGGGGTGTTATTTCTAAAAGGTCTTGTAGGTCTTCATAAAACTGTTCAACTTCAGCTTCTTCAGCATTACTGGTTGGGGCATAGACTTGGATAACTGTGATATTGAATGGTTTGCCTTGGAGACGAACAGAGATCATTCTGTCATTTTTGAGATTGCATCCAAGTACTGCATTTCAGACTGTTTTGTTGACCATGATGGCTACTCCATTTCTTCTGAGGGATTTCTGCCCGCAGTAGTAGATATAATGGTCATCTGAGTTAAATTCACCCATTCCAGTCCATTTTATTTCACTGATTCCTAGAATGTCGACGTTCACCCTTGCCATCTCTTGTTTGACCACTTCCAATTTGCCTTGATTCATGGATCTGACATTCCAGGTTCCTATGCAATATTGCTCTTTACAGCATCGGATCTTGCTTCTATCACCAGTCACGTGCACAACTGGGTATTATTTTTGCTTTGGCTCCATCCCTTCATTCTTTCTGGAGTTACTTCTCCACTGATCTCCAGTAGCATATTGGGCACCTAATGACCTGGGGAGTTCCTCTTTTGGTCTCCTATCATTTTGCCTTTTCATACTGTTCATGGGGTTCTCAAGGCAAGAATACTGAAGTGGTTTGCCATTCCCTTCTCCAGTGGACCACAGTCTGTCAGACCTCTCCACCATGACCCGACCATCTTGGGTTGCCCCACAGGCATGGCTTAGTTTCATTGAGTTAGACAAGGCTGTGGTCCTAGTGTGATTAGATTGACTAGTTTTCTGTGAGTATGATTTCAGTAAGTCTGCCCTCTGATACCCTTTCGCAACACCTACCATCTTACTTGGGTTTCTCTTACCTTGGGCGTGGGGTATCTCTTCATGGCTGCTCCAGCAAAGCACAGCCGCTGCTCCTTACCTTGGATGAGGGGTATCTCCTTACCGCCGCCCGTTCCTGACCTTCAACGTGGGATAGCTCCTCTAGGCCAACAGCACTAGTAACTGAATAAAACAGAATCATAAGATGTGTGTCCAATAGACAGAAACTAGGTGTTTTTTTACAAACCAGCTGGAAATAATTTTTAAATGAAATTTAAAATGTGACTTATAATAGCTTCAAAAATAAAATATTTAAGAATAAATTTAATGGAAAAAATGGGCAAAACTGCACAGAAGAATACAGAACAGCACCGAGAGAAATTAAAGAAGAGGTGAGTACAGAGCTTTAACATGTTTGTGGATTGTAGCTCAATAGTATTAACCCATCACTTCCCTAACTGATACGTAAAGTAGATTCAGTACAATCCCAATTGTAAGTCTAGCTGACTTTAAAAAAAATGGTTAAGCAGATTTAAAATATGTTTTTGTTGTCGGATCTAACTCTCTGCTCTGTAGCCAGCCAGGCTCCTCTGTTCATGCAATTTCCCTGGCAAGAATACTGGAGTAGGTTGCCATTCCCTTCTCCAGGGAATCTTCCCGACCCAGGGATTGAACCTGTGTCTCCTGCATTGCAGCTGTATTCTTTACCACTAGGCCACCACGGAAGCCCTTTAAAATATATATGGAAATACAAAAGATCTGGAAGAGCCTAACCGTGTTCACAGTTACAGCGTAGATCTTGAAGCATTATGCTAAGTGCAAGAAACAAATTATGAAAGATTGTATGTTATATGATGCTATTTACTTGAAAAGTCCAGAATAGATCAATCCATGGAGATAGAAAATAGATTAGTGTCTGCTAGGGGCTGGTCGGAGAAGTCAATGGCACCCCACTCCAGTACCCTTGCTTGGAAAATCCCATGGATGGAGGAGCCTGGTAGGCTGCAGTCCATGGGGTCGCTGAGGATTGGACACGACTGAGCAAATTCACTTTCACTTTTCACTTTCATGCATTGGAGAAGGAAATGGCAACCCACTCCAGTATTCTTGCCTGGAGAATCCCATGGACAGGGGAGCCTGGTGGGCTGCTGTCTATGGGGTCGCACAGAGTGGGACACGACTGAAGCGACTTAGCAGCAGCAGCAGCAGGGGCTGGTGGAAGGAGTGAATTGAGAGTGACTGCTAATGGGTATGGGAGGTTGTGATGAAAAGCTTCTGAAATTAATAGTGGTGATGATTGCATAATTCCATGACTGTCCTGAAATCCACAGATGTGTACCCTTCAAAATAGTGCGTTTATGCTGTGGGAATTATGTCTAAATAAAATGAAATTAATGGACTTACTCTGATTTCAAGACAAAAATTTCAAATTATACTAATCAAGACAGTGTGGTATTGGCAGAAGGACAGAGATGTATCAGGGTATCAAAATAGAGTCCAAGAGATAGATTAATAAATTAGGAGATTAAATGTCAGAAACCTTAAACAGAAGACTCCAGAAATAAAGCAGCATATATTGTTCAGTGGGTTTTGTTGTTGCTTCAGATTATTTTACCAATGCAGTAACACTTTGAAGAATGTATTTGTCAATCAGCTCAGTCGTGTCCAACTCTTTGTGACCCCATGGACTATAGCACGCCAGGCCTCCCTGTCCTCACCAATTCCCAGAGTCCACCCAAACCCATGTTGAGTGAGTCGGTGATGCCTTCCAACCATCTCATCCTCTGTCATCCCCTTTTCCTCCTGCCCTCAATCTTTCCCACCATCAGAGTCTTTTCAAATGAGTCAGCTCTTCGCATCAGGTGGCCAAATTATTGGAGTTTCAGCTTCAACATCAGTCCTTCCAATGAACACCCAGGACTGATTTCCTTTAGGATGGACTGGTTGGATCTCCTTGCAGTCCAAGGGACTCTCAAGAGTCTTCTCCAACACCACACTTCAAAAGCATCAATTCTACGGCGCTCAGCTTTCTTTATAGTCCAACTCTCACATCCATACGTGACTATTGGAAAAACCATAGCCTTGACTAGACAGACCTTTGTGGGCAAAGTAATGTCTCTGCTTTTTAATATGCTGCCTAGGTTGGTCATAAGTTTTCTTCCAAGGAACAAGTATCTTTTAATTTCATGGCTGCAGTGATTTTGGAGCCCCAAAAATAAAGTTTGTCTCTGTTTCCTCCGTTTCCCCATCTATTTGACATGAAGTGATGGGACCGGATGCCATGATCTTCGTTTTCTGAATGTTGAGCTTTAAGCCAACTTTTTCACTCTCCTCTTTCACTTTCATCAAGAGGCTCTTTAGTTCTTCCTCACTTTCTTCCATAAGGGTGGTGTTATCTGCATATCTGAGGTTGATATTTCTCCTGGCAATCTTGATTCCAGCTTTGCTTCTTCCAGCCCAGCGTTTCTCATGATGTACTCTGCATATAAGTTAAATAAGCAGGGTGACAATATACAGCCTTTATACGGAAAATATATACTCTTTTCCTGATTTGGAACCAGTTTGTTGTCTTTTATTAGTGCCAAATTAATTCCAATCTAATAGGTTTTTGAAATTAGAAGTCTCTTTATAGAGTTATTAAATGTGAGGCTACAAAGGAAAATGTTATTATTTTATAATTTTATGTATTTCTATAATGTTTCTCATTACAGCTGAAGGAATAAAATTAAGAGCCTCAAAAACAGTTTCCAATGGAACAGCTAAACCTGCTACTTCTGATAATTTTGTGAGTATAATATATATTTAATAGTCTTTAATACTTTAGAAATCTGTATGAATGTCACATTTATCGACCTTTCAGAGAACATTTTTTACTAGGTTTTTTGTATGAAAGTAAATGTTACCAAGTATTGGTACTAGTTAAGTCTGACAGCTAACTGCTGTAAACCCTCACTTTTCTGTACATAATCCTATTTATTTGTTTTTGACTATACTGAGTCTTGGCTGCTGCTCAGACTTTTCTCTAACTGCAGCGAGTGGTCTGTCTGGTTGCGGTGCCCAGGCTTCTCCTGTTGCAGAGCACGGGCTCTAGGCACACGGCTTCAGTAGTTGGGGCTCCGGGTCTCCAGAGGTCAGGCTTCATAGTTGTGATACATGGGCTTAGTTGCTCCATGACATGTGGGATCTTCCTGGATCTCCTGCATTTGCAGGTGGATGCTTTACCTCTGAGCCACCAGGGAAGCTTCATGTGCTGTCTTTGGACCAGAATTTCAGGTGTATACCAGACCTACTGAATTTAAATCTGCTTTTTAACCGGATTCCATCGATAAGTCACATGCATATCTTGAGATGCTTTGTTACAGTAAAAGTTTGTGTTAATTTTTTAGCATTTTTAAGTGATCTTTGAAGCCATTTCAGATGATGTTTATCTGTTGGGGAAGGACTGTTAAACGACATAAGCTTGAATAAAATGGTAAAATGTAGGGTAGAAATGAGTTTTAAAATGTTTTATGCATATTATTTATGCATAAAGTGGTAGTTACGAAAGTAATTAAACAAAATGGAAATGCCTATCATACAGTTTTATATTTGGCTTTCTTACCTCTGTTGTGGTTAATAAGGTGTAAACATTTATATACACACCTAAATTCTGACAAGATGGATGGTGTATGCAAGTTTCATTTGTTGGATTTGGTAACTTCTCTAATTTTTACTTTTGGTAATTAGTAATTCTTTATGTTGTTTGAATAGTTTTATGGTAATTTAACTAAGCTTTTAAAAGTACAGAAGTTTTAGGACTTCGCTGACAATCCAGTGGCTGACTCTGCCTCCACTGTAGGGGCACAGGTTCTATCCCTGGTCAGGGATCTAAGATCCCACTTGCTGCATGGTCAAACAAGTGAAAATAAAGTACAACAGTTTTATTTATCTCCCTTTAGAACTATTAAACCTTCAGCTTGCTAAGAAAATTTCCTCTTATTTTACGGATTTGTCTCAGTTTATTTTAAAGCTCAATTTTTGCACGTATAGCAAGGGAAAATGCTCTCATTTCTCGAAATTATGTAGCCAGCTCTTGCTCAGAAGTTTGGAACCTTGTCTTTTCTTGATCGACTTATTTCTCCCTGAGATTCACTCAGAGAATTGGGTTCCTATTAGTACTGGCTCAGCTGCTTTTTCTCTCTCTCTAGGTAAGCAAGATATCTTTAATGCTAGAACCAGAGGATTCCATATAGCCAATTTGTCTTATTTTACATTGTAAACCAAAATATTCAGTATACCTTTTATTTTTCTTAGTCTCAGTAAAATGATTATAAGCACATTTTCTGTAGAAAAAAAAAAATGTAGGTACCCTAAGTGAAAGTGTCAGTCGCTCAGTCATATCCGACTCTGCAGACCCATGGACTGCAGCCCACTAGGCTCCTCTGTCCGTGGAATTCTCCAGGCAAGAACACTGGAGTGGGTAACCATTCCTTTCGCCAGGGGATCTTCCAGAGCCAGGGATTGAACCTGGGTCTCCGGCATTGCGGGCAGATTCTTTACCATCTGAGCCACCAGGGAAGCCCCCAAACTGACTTGCTTTGCTTTGCCTTTCTCCTGTAGAAAAATGAGCGTTAAACACAAACAATTGGAATAAATAGGCTTTTATAAAGTTAGAATATGTCTACCATCATCTTTTTCTTTTGAAAAATTATAAACTCATGATATAAAATGAGCACATTAACCATGATGAATGCTGGAAGCAAAACAATGAATACAAATCAGTATCCACGCTGTTGCTTATCTTATAAATCAATGCTTTTTATTTTTACTGTGGTTTTTCAAGACAGAAAAATAATACCTTTGCATCTAACTAAAACCAGAGAAGTTCAAAAATCCAAAGTCCAAGTGTTTGACTATTTAAGAAAATCCTGGCATAGATTCTGTGTGGCATGAATGAAGTTCTTAGGCTATGTAGAAATTAAAAGAATGTCATGCATTTAAATGTAAATACTTAAATTATATATATATATTCTATTTCAGAATTCTGCTTCCAGGTGTTATTAAGCAAATGCTAATATGTAAATGTTTATTTCTACAGGGTGAAGATTTGAAGTGGGTGGAGGAAAATATTCCTTCTTCATTCACAGATGTGTAAATATCATCTGTTAAAGTTTGAATCTAACATTTAGGCTGTAGTATAAAGGGATAATTTTCATATTTTTTTATGTGCCTTTTAAGCCTCTCTCCTCTGTCTCTATGGGCCCCAATCACTAGTGGTGGACAGATTAACTTCATGCTGAAATGCAAAGAAAACATAGCCCTGCCTTGGCCTGTCTTTCTTCTGCCTTTTCAGTGCACAACAGCTATTTTAATACTCCTGCCCTGTCAACCAACTCCTTTTAAGTTTATCAGGGCCAGAGTCATTTTGTTTTCACTTTATAATATGGAAAAGTTCAAACTTTTTTTTATTTAAACACATGTAACCACAATAACATGTAAAGTGGGAATACTTTTGGAGAAGAAACATGAGCTTAGGAAAACTCGAGTGCAGAGGAAGCCTCTTTGGGGGCTTGGAGCTCTTTGGGTTCTTCTTTATCGGTGTCTATATCTAACTGCAGTCCCCGGGCCGCAGACTAGTGTCTGTATGTAACTGCAGTCCCTGGGTCACGGACTGGTATTGGCAGGAGGTGAGTGACGGGCAACTGTGAGAAGCTTTACCTATATTTACAGCTGCTCCCCATCACTCACACTGCCTCCTGAGCTCCGCCTCCTATCAGACCAGTGGCGGCATTGTAAATATAATATGCTTGAATCATCCCAAAACCATCCCCACCCCCCACCCAGTCCCCACCCCAGTCCATGGAAAAATTGTCTGCCCCCAAACTGGTCACTGGGACCAAAAAGATTGGGGGCCGCTGCTGTGTGACACATGCATTCCAGGTAGCTGTCTCCACAGCGGGCAGCAGGTGGCCAGAGAGGATGTTTCCACATACTGTTTGCTCCTTTCCCGGCTCCCGTTTACTTCCTATTTAGACCATTTCTGTCTAAGAAGTTTAGCTCAGTGCTACCCAAAATGCATGTGCTGTTTACATAGCAAGTTTAGAAACTGGACTTCACATCCAGGTGTGTGTGAAGTCCTTTTATATGCTTCTGTAGAAATGGAACAAACATTTTGCAAGTCATAGGACAGTTTAAACAGATCGTGAATAACCCATATGGCCTAGTGTGTTCTCCGCACTTACATGCTGTCTGTCACGGCTTTTCTGTGTCTCTGATAAATGAGAAAGGCCAGCTTAGGGCAGTTCGCCTTCTGTCTCAGTGCGCTGATTCCATCTTACTGAGTTTTAGACAGTCCTTTCCCTCACAGCAGGAGCCGTTGCTAGTGTTTATCTCTAAATGAGGTGCCAAGCACCCGGTGGGCTTTCTCCTTGGCCTCCAATGTTCTGGTTCATATTTCCCTAAGGTAGTTGTCTCCCCTGGGTTTTCCTTAATGGTATTATTCTGAGCCACCTAAGCGGCTCCTCCCGCACATCTCCGAGGCCCCCACTTCTTCTTCTGTCTCCACCACGAGCTGCACTGCCAGTAGCATCTTATGGATTGTGCATTGATGTGACTTTCGTGTTGAGGCCTTGACACGTAGGCCTCCCCTTTGGGCTCTCCCTCTCACTGGTCCATCGCACACCGAGGCTCTCCGTTTGTCTTTTCTTTTTATCTGTGTTATTCTCTTTTCTGAACAAAGATTATATTGTGTAATTTTTTCTGTTTCCAGTGCCCTTCACAGGTTTGTGTCCAGTCGAGTATAACAATGACATAGGAATTAAATACTTGATTCTATAAATACTACCTTTTGTAATATGTTCACTCATCCATCTTTTTAAAAAGATGTATAGTTTTAATTATAATTGTATTTATTTAAAGTGTACATGATGATTTGACATACAGGTTCATAGTGAAAGGATGACTACAGTCAAGCCTATTCAACCCTCTTTCATTCTCACAAAAGCAGACGACACGTGGGTTTTCAAATTAGATAGCACCTCGCTAGTCAAGACATTTGTCTAGCTATTCAAAGTTAAAAATTACAGGGCCTTAAAAATAAAAATATCATTGGTTGCCCAAGTGTATAGCTTAATACGTTTTTAATATAAGTACACTCATGTAACCAGCACCCAGATAGCAGATCAAAAGCTGGAAGATCACTAGCACCCTAAAAGCCATCTTGTTTTCCTCCCAAATCATGACCCCACTCTCCCAAAGCTGCTGCCCTACTGATGTCTGTAACTGTAGATTACTAGTATTGGTTTTCAAAACTTGATCCCTCAAACCTTCATACCTCCTTTTGGAGGGCTCTGCAGTAATCCAGTCCTCCAGTCTGCAGCGTGTGAAGAGCAGCGCTGTGTGTCCGTTGGTGACACTGCTGCTCATTTCTGTCAACTGTGTCTTCCAGGAATGAGAATTGGTGGATCGTGAGATATACTTATATTCAGCTTCTGTAGATTCACTGGCCTTTTAATAACTCTGTCGACTTTTTTTTCTTTTATTTCAGAGCTCTTCCAGTGTTAATGGATTCAGATGAGGTGAAATATTTTTGCTTATGTCTCGGAGCTATTTTGTTCATAAAGTAGAAATGAATCTCAGAAATTCTGGAAGTTACTTTTTTATATGATTACAAATTAAGCAGATCTAAAGACTCTGCATTGAGTTATGGGTAAAGTTTTGAGGAAGTGGATCCTCATTTAAAACAGGAGCAAGATACTAACATTAATAATAATATTAATATATAATAAATGCTTACTGGTATAAGAGGAGGGAAGAATTATTCTATTAAGTTTTGAGTCTAAATTTTTAACATCTTAAGATGTAAGAGTTTAGAAGACTTCAAGATGGCAGTTTGTCCATATTAATCCCTTATAGATATTTTCCTGCAGTAAACAGAGTTTCTGACTGATTTACATTTACCAAGTAGGAAATGTGAACAGACGATGTGGGTTTAGGGAGGTTTTGCGGGGGGATTAGTTGTGGGTCACCTGGATACTTCAGTACTTTGTCACACAGCACATTCCCACTGGCACTCTTTATGGTGGTGTGTATGTTTCCTTACTCTCTCCACATACCCCCACCTTCTCCTTCTCCCACCCCACCCACCCCTGTGTCCATAAGTCTATTCTCTGTGGGGATTTGACCATAGTAGGGTGGGAACTTCTAGGAAGGCTGCTGTATGCACACACCTTGCTACAAAATCATTGCCCTCGACCTGTTTGCAGGGTCGAGTAGCAGTAAAGACGCAGACGTAGAAGACAGACTTGTGGACACAGCAGGGAGAGGAGAGAGCAAGAGGGATTGAGAGAGCAGCAGGGAGACGGACATCACCGTATGCGAAATAGATAGCCAGTGGGAGTTCCCGGTACAGACAACCCAGAGTGGGGGATGGAGCGGGGGCGTGGGAGGGAGGGGACATGTATATACCTGTGGTTGATTCGTGTTGATGTATGGCAGAAACCAACACAACATTGTAAAGCAACTATCTTCCAATAAAGTCAATAATTACGCCCCCCTGCCGCAAAAAACCTTTGGACTCCAGGATGTGTATACCATGGAATTACTCTTAAAGGGGCATTTATAGTATTTATTTGATAAATCATTGATTTCTAATTTAAAAAATACGTTTAGAGGTTAAGTCAGACAAATACCTGGATGATTATACTCTATAAGTAGAAGTCTGGACTATATGGTTTTTATTTTTTGTATCTAATATTTCTATGTATATTGTGGCATGGAAGGCACAAAATTGTGGCTACTTTATAGACACTCTATACAGAATTGTGTTAGGTCTTGGAAGAAGCATCAACATTTTAACGAATATCTCCCCCCCCCGCCTTTTTTTTTTAAAGGAAATTATGACCAGATCTGAAATGGCAGAGAAAATGTTCTCTTCCGAAAAAATAATGTGATGGAACCCAATAATGATGAAGGACTTCCTCAAGACTAAAAGAGAACTTGTTTTTGATAAAGTGCAACAAGTTTTTACTGCGTCATCTTGGGAATCTGTGTGTGAAAATTAAGAATTCAGATGGTAGGAGGTTTTTGTAACCCTTTTTAGACTGACTCCTGAGTGCCAGTTTCATGTCCATTACTTTGCCTACTTGGCAATGATCTGAGAGAAGTATTATAATAAAGATAGGTTCCCAGCTACCCTTAGCTGACAGGTGGCAGACATGTGGATTTGGGCATGTGGGTTCTCTTTTTTTTTTTTCTTTCTGAAAAATACAATTTTAAAAAAATATGACAATTTAAAATAACTTACTTACATCAACGTTCCTATTGTTCTTCAGAACAGTGATATGATTCTTCTGAGATACGGTTAAAGCAGTGTCTCCATCTGTTGGGTTTATAGTTATACATTGCAATAATAATTCTCTTTGACTTTCATGCTGAAGTGATTTGGTAATACTGAGTTGGCCAGAAAGTTCATTCGTCCCGTGAGAGGTTACAGGAAACCTGAACGAACTTTTTGGCCAACCCAGTAAGTAAAACTCGATTAATGTTGGAACATAAGGGTGTATGTATGGGTCGTCTTGCTCTGGGTGTGCATGTGTGTGTGTGCACGGGTCTGTGCAAAGGCCTTGTGTGCAGCTCACACCATGCACATCAAATTGTTGATCTCTGAGCTCAGGGGGACACAGTTCATGGAGAGAGAGGTCCCTTCTGAAAATCTGCTCCGCTTGTCCCCTCCCTTAGGCCAGGTGTATACGTGCTGCTGCTGAATGTGCCTGGGACAGGTGGGGTCACCTGGCCACATGGTTCTACCAGAGCACTTCTTCCCTAGCAAGCTGGGAGGCTCATTACCAGTGAGCTTTGAGGAAACTAGAACCTTCTATATCATATTTGATTTTGTAATAATACATGTATTTAACTGCATAGTAAGTATATCACTATTAATCTTGTAATTTTTTACCCTTAAACCATGTTTTATACATTATTTTGTTATATATGTAATGTGTGATTCGAAAATTTAAAAAAGTTTTTTTTTTAATGCAGAGCATGCTAAACTTGAAAAATCATTGGATACAGTTTGACGGAAACGGTAGCTGTTGTGCTGCTTTCCTGACCAAAGATACAGGGCTAGTGGATGTTTAGAATAGGAATTAAAGTTAGAATCTTCTGTGTCTTTCTTTGAAGGAGTTCTAACCTTTGGAGTTAAGGATGACTTCAGTTTTTGATGAAGAAGTATCAGGGTCTTAACCAGTACAAACACTTGAATTATAACCTTCCTTTTTTTCTCTTTACCATAGTGAAGCCACAGAGTGAAATGGTTTCTTTGAAAAGGCTACCTTTTGAACTGGTTTCTCGTTTGCTCATTTCATAGGGGTTAGTTAAAAAATAAAAAAAGATTCCTAGTAGTAATGACTATTGAAAGATACTTTCAGCTGTATTTTCAATAGTGAATATTGGACCCTGTTGTACTGAGAAAGGCGTGGCTTTCATCATGCTTTTGCTTTGGGACATCCTTCCCAAGAAAAGAATGTCTAACAGTGTGGGTTCCCTTCCTTCTTTCCATTTCTGCCAAAATAGTGGACTCCACCTGAGGTGTTTCCCAGCGTTTATGTCCATTTTGACTGTGGTGTATATTTGGCCCTCAGCTCAGTTGTTTCAGAGCTGGAGGTGACCATTTCCTTCTTGTTCCTAACATTTGTATCTGGTACCACTCCCCAGATTTTGAAGCAGATTGATCCCCAACTCATATGGCTCCAGTTGAATTTTGAAATGCAGAATCCTGGGCTTCCAGCCGCAGAGGTAGTGGAGTATGAGTAGGGAGTCAGTGGGAAGTGTGCAGTGATAAGGGTTAACACCTCTGACGTAACCTTGATAGTGTTGATGAAGACACTTCTTTCTGCAGCTGACAAGACAAATAATGCTGTGCCTGCACAGCTCAGCTACGTACCAAAATGCGGACTTTTCTCATCATCAAAGAAAGCAGTATCTTCTCCTGATAACCTCATCAGAAACGTTTTCCAAAGGACATATACTGTGTCTGTCATCCTTGGTGGTCAGTGTGTTGTCTACTGAAGACTCTCAGCCTGAATCAGTTATTCCTATGGAGGGCCTTCTTGGCCCCCTCACGTGCCCAGGAGGGGGAGCCCCAGAACTGTAGCCTTAGTTCTTATGAAGGACCCCCAGGGAGAAGTCACACTCAGGAACACTGTCACAGCTCATCACCATTGCTTCTGCACAAAGACTCCAGAAACTGGTGGTCAGGGTCTTTGAGGCTGCCACACCAATTCATTCTTAGGATGCCATCAGGATGGGTCTCCTTACGAATGCAGGGATCTGAGAGTAAGAGTCCAATTCTCTGTGTTTCTAGGCAAAATGCCTAAGTGTTCTACTGTGCCATTTGTGTTAGATTTCTGTGATGTATGATGTTGGCTTAAAAGGGAATTTTCATGTTTTAAGTTAGAGGAATATTAGTATCTGCTTTAAAGGAAAGTTCATTTCAAATATAAGGAAAAATAGATGAATGTGTGAATTTTTTGAGCCCAAGAGATAAGGTGTTCCTATACTTTTCTTGTGAAGAAAATATTTAAAATCTTTCATATATCCTATAGAGAGTTCTAGACTTCACCACTCTAACACAGTATATTTGCACTACTATAATGTGAAGACTGAGGATATAAAAGATGTACATGTGATTGATTTTTATATCTTTTCTAAAGGGTTTGAGTCTGCTGCACTAAACTATACGTAACTGGTTTATGAGACATGTTATACGAGCTTTATAAGCCCCTCGTGTTGGAACTTGTGTCTTGGTTTGACCAACAACATGCGATAAGCAATGCAAAACACCACTCCTTAAAGAAGTTTAATGTATTGGTTAAAGTACTAAAGAACGTATTTAAGTGACAAAAGGAGATTTAAGGACATGTATATTATAACAGGAGCTCAAGAAGAAACTTCTTTAGAACTAGGAAAACATGTATTTGGGAAGAAAATTTAGGGGCTAAAGTTGTATATTTTTTATTTAAGAAGTTAAATTATTGTATAATTTGGAAGACGTTGCTTTGAATGTAGCACAAAACTATTTCAAAGATTTTTATTTGAAAAAAAACTGATGTATTTTTGTGCCTTAATATTTGTTCTGACTTAATAAAATGCTTTCTTGAGATTTCTGGATGGTTGATTCTTGGTAATATCTATGAGTACAAAAATTATTAAAATCTACAGGAAATGTAGACTCTGATAGATAGTAGGACATAAACTTCTCGAAAGAGGAGGACAACAAACACGGACAATGTTCAACCTCAGTAGTGACAAACACGAAATGAAAGGAGAAACCTTTAAAAGCTCAAATCGATATGTTTATACTATTAGGTATTTGTAACAATTGTTTTGCTTTCAGTGTCTAAGGAAATCAACACATCAATAGTGCCAGGCTTCTCTGTTCATGGGATTTCCCAGGCAAGAATACTGGAGTGGGTAGCCATTTCCTTCTCCAAAAGATCTTCCTGACCCAGGGATCAAACCCATGTCTCCCGTCTCCTGCATTGCAGGCAGATTCTTTATCGGCTGAGCCACCAGGGAAGCCTGGCTTCTGCTTAAAAGTGTTTAGTATAGCATTATTTAAAGTAGAGGAAGAAATAAGCAAGCTAAACATCACAATAGAATGGTTAAGGAATTATAGTTTAACCAGCTACTCTGCAACCATTACATTATGGAGACTATAACAAAGACATGTACTTACAAGAGATATGGCGCTTCCCTTATGGCAGTGGTTAAGAATCCGCCTGCCGATGCAAGGGACATGAGTTTGGCCCCTGGTCCAGGAAGACCCCACATGCCACGGAGCAGCTAAGCCCGCGCTCCGTAACTACTGAGCCCGGGAGCCGCGATAAGAGAAGCTGCCGCTGTGAGGAACCCAGGCACCACAGCTGGAGAGTGGTCCTTGCTCACCACAGCTGGAGAAAGCCCGCGCGCAGCAACGGAGACCCGGCACAGCCAAAAAATTTAAAAATACGATATAAAGTTGAATGTGAACTCATGTAAACACCAAGTAAAGACTGAGTGGCAACAAATCACAGGGGCACTTAAGAGTATTTAGGTTCAGCTGCTGCTGCTAAGTTGCTTCCGTCGTGTCCGACTCTGTGCGACCCCATAGACGGCAGCCCACCAGGCTCCCCCGTCCCTGGGATTCTCCAGGCAAGAACACTGGAGTGGGTTGCCATTGTCTTCTCCAATGCATGAAAGTGAAAAGTGAAAGTGAAGTCGCTCAGTCGTGTCTTCGCAACCCCATGGACTGCAGCCTACCAGGCTCCTCCGCCCGTGGGATTTTCCCGGCAAGAGTACTGGAAGTGGGGTGCCATCACCTTCTCCTAGGCTGTAAATAATTATTCAATTACATTTCAAGAGGCTAAGACAAAAAGTCTGTTTCTCCTAACTTGTAGCATAGCTGCAGAGGTGAGCAGGGCAACCCTGCTCCACAAGATCCCTCGGGGGCCCAAGGTGTATTTTCATACTGTGGGCCTGCCATCTGCATTCAGCCAGCAGGAGGGGAGGGTTGCTCCAGACGGGGGGTTTTGTAGGGCAAAACCTGAAAGTAGTGCCCATCACTTAGCACGTTTCATTAGCAAAATTCAAGTCACAAAGCCACACCAAACCGTCAGGTGGGCTGGGAAGTGGCACGAGCAGAATGCCTGCCTTCTATCTTTCTTTTTAATGATTGATTTACGTTTTGTCTGTGATGGGTTCCTGTTGCTGTGCGGCCTCTTCTCTAGTTGCAGTGAGTGGGGGCTGCTCTCCAGCTGCAGCGCTCGGCTTTCTCACTGTGGCGGCTTCTCTCGTGGGGCACAAGCTCCAGAGCACAGACTTCATAGCTGTGGCTCACGGATTTAGTTGCTTCGAGGCGTGTGGGATCTTCCCGGATCAAGGATGAAACCTGCATCTCTTGCATTGGCAGGCGGATGTTTTTTTCCTGAGCCACCTGGGAAGCCCTGGATCATCACATATATGTATCAAAATGTAAATAAACATTCCACCTTTTGTGACCCAAAATGAAGGAAGGGAGAGGGAGGAAAGAAAGTGCCTAGTGCCCAGGCCTTCCCAAGACGGCTAAGGTTAGTGTTATGGTGATTGTTGTACAAGTTACAGAGCTCAAACAGACTCCTCCATACAAAATTCAAACACATTCTAAGGTTTATTTATGTGTGTTAAAATGAAGTTACCCTGGGCTTCTCTGATGGCTCATTGGTAAAGAATCTACCTGCCAGTGCGGGAGACCTGGGTTCGATCCCTCCTACAGGAAGACCCGACATGCTGTGGAACAGCTAAGCCCCTCTGCCACCACTACTGAACCTATGCTCCAGAGCCCGGGAGCCACAACCACCAAGCCCGTGAGCTGCAACTGCTGACGCCCGCGCACCTAGAGCCTGCGCTTCACAACTAGAGAGGCCACGAGACGCCCGCGTGCCGCAGCCAGAGAGAGTAGCCCCCGCCTGCCACAGTCAGAGAAGAGCTGGCACAGCAAGGAAGACCCAGCACAGTCAAAAATTTTTAAAGTTAAATGACATTACCCAAGGCACGTCCTATGCTCCTTCAATGATAGTGGATTGACAGCTAAATTCCTACTAACATAACCTGGTATGCTACTGAATTCAGATGTAAATAATTTTGACAACATTTCCTTTAAATCATTTTGGGAAAGCAATAAGAAGCTGCCAGAGAAGCCTGGCGTGCTGCAGTCCATGGGGTTGCAAAGAGTTGGACATGACTCAGCAAGTAAACAACAAAATAAGAAACTGCAATGCAAGTTTCTGTACATGAACACTTTTAACCCTACCCAGCAGATGGTGCCAAACTATGTCTCTGAAGAGGTCTGACCTCAACATTTTTGGTCTCTAATTCTTGCCTTTAAAAAATTTGTAAATTCACTTTTACTTACCAAATGCCAGCTAAGAGGCAAAATTTTAGTTTTAAAAAATGTACACTGAGTACCACCATCGCGGCAAAAAAAGGGAGCCAAGGAACAAGCAAGCAAACCTCCCCCTAAAAAAACTAAAAACCCCTTCTCATTTTGGTATGTTTCTAGTCTCTTTAAGAATTAGAACTTGAAAGCTTGGAAGGGGCCTATGAGCATTTTACAGATGAGAAAATGAGGAACAATTGACTCCAGGTCCCTCTGGCCAGATATTGCTTTTTCTCAGCTCTGGATCCTCAGGGTCAGAGGGAGAGAAATGCTACAGGAGGTTGAACTGCACATCGAAACTCAAAATATGCTTTCTATGATTTGTTTATCCCTTGCTTCCTCATTCTATATTACTGTATTACCTTTCACTCTAGCCTCCAAATTCTTTTCTCAACATAAACAGTCATAATTCTGATTCTCTGCTTCTTAATTAGATAAGTGGAGGCACAGTAGAGTCCAGAAAAGACAGTGTCTATTTTATTTTGTTTTGTTTTTTTAAATTTAAATTTATTTTTAGTTGGTATTTTATTTTTAACACTACTGGACATACTGATAAAATATTCAATTCTTAAGTTTTAGTTTGCTTTTTTTAAAAAAGAAAAGTGGAGGGTGAAGATGGACCTTTCACTAAGAAATTGCTTTTTAAATAATGCATTTATGATTATAAAATGTATGTGTAGATTTCAAGTTCTGATAATGGGGAAGTACCTTCTTTTGACTGCCCAGACGACAACTCTAGATACAATTAAAATAACTACGCTGAAGATACTAGAGAGAGAGAGGAACAGAGACATACTGGAAATACTACTGTTCGACACAGGGAATTGCACCGGGCGCATTTCCCGTTTTTACGGCGTTTACACTCAGAGCAGGCCACAGTGTGTCTCACGTGAAGATTAAACCCAGTTATAAAACCTGAATTTTACTTGTTGAATTCGAAGATAGGAATTAGAAGAATCACAATAGCTAGAAAGGGAAAGGATTATTGAAAGAGAGAACCAAAAGAAGTAAGCACCACATTCTCTGTGTGCTGTGCTGTGCTGAGTCACTCAGGCGTGTCTGATTCTTTGCGACCCCAGGGACTGCAGCCTGTCAGGCTCCTCTGTCCACGGGGATTCTCCAGGCCATATATTGGAACGAGTTGCCATGCCCTCCTCCAGGGGATCTTCCCAACCCCGGGATCAAACCCAGGTCTCCTGCATTGCAGGCAGATTCTTTACGAACTGAGCCACCAGGGAAGCCCACGTTCTGTGTATAAGCTTTCCAAATCACTAGCTCGCCCTGAACCGTGTGTGTATGGTATGGACTCTAACGCTAAAGCACAGATGGCCAAGAGGCATACGAAACGATGCTCAGCATCGCTGATCATCAGAGAAATACAAATCAAAACCACCATGAGATGTCACCTCACACCTGTCAGAATGGCTATCATCAAGCATACCACAAATAAATATTGGCGAGCATTAGCACACTGTTGGCAGGGATGTAAATGGGCACAGCCACTACAGAAAATAGTATGGAGGTTCCTCAAAAAACTACAAATAGACCTGTCATCAGTCAGTCAGTTCAGTCACTCGGTCGTGTCCAACTCCTCACGGCCTCATGGACTGCAGCACGCCAGGCCTCCCTGTCCACCACCAACTCCCGGAGCTTGCTCAGACTCCTGTCCATCGAGCTGGTGATGCCATCCAAACATCTCATCTTCCATCGTCTCCTCCTCCTCCTGCCTTCAGTCTGTCATATGATCCAGCTATCCCACTCCTAGGCATATATAGGAAGAAAATGAAAACAGTAATTTTTAAAGAGACACTCCAGTGTTCATAGCAGCATTACTTAGAATAGCCAAGATGTGGAAGCAACCTAAGTGTCTACCAACAGGTGAATGGACAGAGACGTGGTACATGTATACCGTGGGGTATCACTCAGCCATAAAGAAGAGGGAAAGTCTGCCGATTTTGTATTGTAGTGTGTATCTCCATCTGGATTTATCTGATTTTTTTTTCTCATGATTAGATTGAAGTTACACATTTTTGGCAAAAGAGTGTCACAGAAGCCACACATGTTTGTGCCTCAGATCAGAGGGCACAGGATATTGCCTCACTGATCTACTGTAAATTTAAATTTTTCCCTTTCTAATGTATGTAGATAACTGGGGGAAGATACTTTGAGACTATGCAAAATTCCTGTTTCTGCTTAAATACTCACTGATTTCAGCGTTCATTGGTGGATCATACCTGCAACAATCATTACTGTGGTGCTCGAATGGTGCCTTTTCTATTTTTCACACTTTTTTTCTATATTTGCTGATTGTAAGTTTTCTATAAAGAAGAGTTTTTTCTCCTCCCTTTATTTTTATTCAGCTATGTATTTAGATCCCCATGGACTCATAGATTTGGTTCCACTTCATGAAACAGAAACCCACCACCAGTGACTTAACCCAACAGGGGTTTAATGTTTCTTCGATAACAAGACATCCGTAAGAGGCCCAGTACTGTCATGTTTCAAAGAAATCATTAAGGAAGCAAGCTCCCTCTGCTTTCTTTTTTTAAAAAAGATTATTGAAGTATAGTTGATTTATAATGTTCTGTTTAATTTCTGCTGTATAACAATGTGACTCAGGTATACATACATAGTGAAGTGAAGTCGCTCAGTCGTGTCCGACTCTGCGACCCATGGACTGTATCCCACCAAGCTCCTCCATCCATGGGATTCTCCAGACAAGAATACTGGAGTGGGTTGCCATTTCCAGGGGATCTTCCCGACCCAGGGATCGAACCCAGATCTCCCACATTGCAGGCAGACGCTTTAACCTCTGCACCACCGGGGAAGCCCTATACATACATATATATATATATATACAAATGTATATATGCATTCTTTTTCATAGTCTTTTCCATTATCACAGGATATTGAATATAGTGCTCTGTGCTATATAGTAGGACATTGTCATTTATCCATTCTCTATGGAACACTTGCATCTGCTAATTCCAAACTCTCAATCCATCCCTCCCCCGCGCCCCTCCCCCCTTGGCGACCACAAGTCTGTTCTTTGTGTCTGTGAGTCTGTTTTGTAGATAAATCCATTTGCATCATATTTTAGATTCCATATCTAAGTGATATCACATGGCATTTGTCTTTTGCTTTCTGACTTCACTTAGTGAGATAATCTCTAGGTCCGTCCATGTTGCTGCATTATTTCATTCTTTGTTATGACAGAGTAGTATTCCATTGCATATATGTACCACATCTTCTTTTTCCATTCATCTGTCAATGGACATATAGGTTGTTTCCCTGACTTGCGAGTTGTGACTAGTGCTGCTATGAACATATGCCTTCTCTCTTTCTAAACCTCCATCCTAAGCCCTTGACTGTAATCTCATGGTCATGGAGTTGCTGCTGCAATTCCAAGCACTGGGTCCATGCTCCAAGCAAGAGGAAGAAGGACACACATCTTTAAGACTGTTTCTGTTTGTCAAGAAAGTGGCTTTTCTGGGAGCCTCATCTGCTCGGCTTTACTTACATCTCATTAGTCAAAACTGGGTCACACAGCCAAGGGAGTCTAAAGAGGTGGTGTTGGGGGTATTTTTGCCTGGGTATATCACAGGCCTAGACCAAGATAGCATTGATTAGCAAGGGGAAAGATTAAGAGTGTCCTCTTGGTGCCTCGCCCCGAGTGTGTGTGTGCACAAGCTTCATTGTGTGTCTATTCACCTCATTTCCTGTTAGAGCTACAATCTGGAGGGAAAAAATATTTTCAACTTATTGACAATGGTCACTCTATCAGCCAAAAGACAAGAAATGGCTTGCTCAAATGAGGTAATTTGTGGACGATTTATTTACAGGATATGGACAGGATGTACAAATGCCAACCAGAGGACTGCCCTGTCCCAGGGCCACTAATGAAGGCACTGTTGGTATCCCTTGGCCCGGGACAGCGGGTGGGGCTGTGGGAATCCCAAGGGAAGAGAGGGATGGAGAAGAGATTGCCTTGCAAAGAGCAGTGATTTTCTGTCAAGGGACATAGCCAGCTTGACTCAGCCTTAGGGCCTCACCCTTCTCCATCTGATCTCCCACTGCGCATTCCCAGCCTGCAAACACAGAGGACAGAGAGCACGCATCCCTTCAGGTTGCCCTTTGGGGCAGAATGCATCCGGAGGGGCAAATTGAGTGTCATCTGGCAGAACTGTCCTGTTTTGAACAATATCAAGTACGAATAGGCCCAGTGATTAATTTCAACAATTCCTTGGAGGTTATTGTAAATAGGCCTAACTTGTATAGGTGTAATCTTTGCAGTGAAAATGTACCCCTGAAAAATTATCCCTAAAGCTAATTTTTATATACTTGGCTTTGAAAATATCAAACACTGGCCAACAAGAATAATGAGCAAACTCCTATGTTTAGTTTCAACTGCAGCAGAAAGCGTGCTCCTTGGGACCAGACACAGTCAAGCATAAATCCTGTTTCTCCCGATTACTAACCTGATGTTTGATCTTGGGCAACTAAGCATGCTAAGGCCTCAGTTTCCCAATCTGCAAAATGGAAAAAATAATAGGATCCATTTTGCTGGGTTGTGAGGGGATAAACTAGAATATTCATGAAAAGCTTAATAGAGGATCTGGCATACAGCAGGTGCTCAAGAAATGTTGGTTCCTTCTCATGTTGTCCCCATGCAGGACCATCAGAGTCAATTTAGGCAAAGGTTAGTTTGTGGAACCTGGAGTAGCCCGTGGCTTATTTTCACAGTCTGTTTGCTCTTAGCAGCCTTGGCAGGTACGGGCGGTGGAGGGCCTGTCTTGATGACCACAGGTCATGGGCTGTTGCGGACAGACAGACCAGGGGCAGTACTGAGAGGGCAGTGGGACCTTAGAAGGTTCGTTCAGACTGGATGCTAGAGCATGGGAGAGAAGCCAGCCGCAGGACAAGGGAAACAAATTGGTAAGCAGGAAAAAAAATCTGTGTTGAAACTTAGGAATGCTTGAAAAGTAAAGGAGTAGAGGAAGGAAAAAAAGGGGAAGAAGAGGGGGAATGCGAAGAGGAAAAGGAGGTGGAGGAAGAGAAAGAGAAGGGGGAGCAAGGGAGAAAAAGTGAGAGAGAGAAAGGGATGAAGGAAGCCAGGAACCAGGGAAAACTCTGTTCCTGTAAACAAAATTTCTGAAATCCTATGACTGAATATTTAAGTGTTTAAAATGCGGGATGAAGGTTGAAGGTAGCCTGTGCTGGAAACAGCCCTGCTCTGGAAACCCTTGAGTCTGCAAACCATAGGCCAGTCACTCAGCCACTCCCAACTTTCGTTTCTTCATTGGTGAACTCAGGATTGTCTTCAGGTCGGTGCATCCATTCAGAGGGCGCGGCAGGAGGAAAGTTCTCAGGCATTTCTGCCTGGCTCCAGCGCAAGCAGAGAAGCGTTGGTTTTGGGGGTGGCAGTTGCCATGTGAACATCAGGTGGGATAAAATACAAAATAAACAAAGCCTCGTTGACCAGAAGAAATTCTTCTCTAGGGGTGGAGGAGGGGAGAGTACAGAGACGGGGATCCTGGGCTTTGGCAAAGACAGCAAACATGAGCGATGGAGGCAGAAATATCACGATTTCCCTAGGCTGCGGGTTCCGCCCGGGGCTCCTTGGCCCCCTCCGCCTGGACAGGGAGGAGCAGTGTGCTGCCCAGTGCCCTTCAAGCAGCCTTCCCAGGAGCGCCAGTAACAGTACACAGGCGCGCTCTCCTTCCCCCGGCGGCAAGGTGGCGGGGCAGCCCAGCCTGACTTCCTGGGTAGTGTCTGCCCAGGTGGCCAGCCTGCAGCAGGCCCCTCGTTTTCCCCGGGACTCCAATTTTCCCCTCTGCCTTCCAAAAGAAAACAGTTCGACTCGAAGGCTACGTAGGCTTCTGAGCTCCATGCCTTGAGCTCTGAATGGGCTCTGCTAAATGAAATTTGGAAACAGGAAAAATAGATTTGAGGATTGGCCAGACTTGGTGTGCACCATGACATCTGTAGTGTTGCCTTCTGAAAACACTCTTCCAGTAAGAACTTAAACAATGTTTTCCAGGAGCTTGGAGCTGAGGCCATCTGGATCCTCCCACAGCCCCTGGATGCAGGGGGACTCAGACTGCTAATGTCTGTCCTTCCCAGTGGCGTGTCCCACCCAACCTCAGCAAAGCATCCAGTGTTCCCATAACCCTGCCTCCCAGTTCAAACTGTTTCTCCTTCCACTGGGGAGTGGAGGGCAGCAGCTGAGGAGGGCTGCTGATTCTGAGTCACTGTGTTTGAGTGTTCTTGTACTCCGATAGCAGTTCTCGGGTGGAAAACTCGGTCAAAGTTCACGAAGTCCATCTCGCGCCCACACTAGTCCTGTCTTCCGAGTGCCGGGGAGGAAGACGTCCGCGCGCGCGCGCTCTGAAGTTGGACAGACCTGGATTTGAATCTCACTTGCCGCTGGATGAGGTCAGCCTCAGTGTCCCCGGGCTGGAAAGGGGCGGGTCAGGAGCGACCCGGCGCTGGGATGGGCTCCCGGGCCCCGCACGCACGTGTGCGCCGCCTCGGCCGCCTCCCCCGCGAGGGCGCTCAGGATGCCGGCGCTCGTCCTCTGCGTCGCGCCGGGCCTCCTCCGGGAGCCGCGCGGGTTGGGCGCGCTCCCAGGCGCATTCCTGGCCGGGCAGCCCCTCCTCCTCGGCTTTGGCCAAGGGGCCGGCGCCTCCCCGCCTCGCCGGGACTGTCTCGTGCAGGCTGCAGCGGACGCTGGTGGCCGCGGGAGCTCCAGGTCCGCGCGCGGCGCACCTGGATCCGGGACTGCGCCTCCCGAGCGCGGCGGGCCGAGCTGGGCTCCCGGGCTCCCGCTTTCCTCCCTACCCGAGCCGATCCGGACCGAGCGGAGCCCGGTTCCCCGCAGGGGCGGCCGCGGCATCGGTTGGGACAGCCTCGGCGGGGGCGGCAGACCAAGTTATCTCCCCTTCCTAAGCGGAAAGGTTCCGGTTGGCAAAGATGGTGCCCAAATGTCCCCGGGCGCTCTTCCTTCTGCTGCTCTTCCTCGCCTGCCCCGAATCGCGGGCTTCCCAGGTCAGTGTCCCTCCCGCCAGTTCCCTGATCCTGCTTGCCGGGGAGGCCATGCCGAGGCCGAAGGACCTTGGCTCGCCACATTCTACCGGAATGCTCGGGCCGGGGGCTTGGAGCCAGGCTGGGGCTGGGGTTCCGTTCCCGCTTCTGTCATCGGATGCATCGCGGGCCCGGCAGTCTGGGAGGACCCGGGCTGGTCTGAGCAGTCGGTGCGAAAGTCTCGGTCCGCTGGGGGAGAGAGAGACAGAGAGAGACAGAGAAGGCTCTGCCTGAGAACTCATGAGACGTTGGTCCTCCTCCGGTCTCCAGAAGAGCTCCCCGCTCACCCGATTAGAGTAGAGGATGTCCCCTGCCTCCAACTTCCAACACTTAAATTTCTAACCGAAATATCCTTCTTTTCACCAACTTAAATTAAAAAAAAAACAACACCACTTTTTTTTTTTTTTTAACAGCAAAAACATTTTGTACTGGGAGTATAGCCCTGGTAGCTCAGATAGTAAAGAATCTGCCTTCTTCTATGTGGGAGCCCCAGACTCTATCCCTGGGTGGGGAAGATCCCCTGGAGGAGGGCATGGCAACCCTGCACTCGAGTATTCTTGCCTGGAGAATCCCATGGACAGAAGAGCCCGGTGGGCTACAGTCCATGGGGTCGCAAAGAGTCTGACAGGACTGAGCAACTAACATCATAATAGCCAATTTAAGCGTGTGGCTCCCACCACCAACTTTCTCAGCAGTTCACAGCACTTCCAAGGCAGGGGTGGACAGGGGGGTGTCTGAAGCAGCTTCACTCTGAGCCTGGGGGAACTTAGATTTGGGACTAAGTTTCTTTCCCAAACTTACAGGCAGCTTTCCCTTAGGTTTTCTCTCCCTGACTTGTGGCTATTGGAATCCCGATGGATTTATGTACTTGAACAGATTCAGTTTTACATTAAACAGCAAGGATTGATAGTAAAAATTAAGATAAAAATGCAGATTAAAGGGAGTTCCTTGACGGTCCAGTGGTTAAGACTCCTCACTTCCAAAGCAGGGGGAGCTGTTTGGATCCCTGGTCAGGAAACCAAGGTCCCACATGCTGTAGCAGTGCTGTAGAAAAAGAAAAAAGAATTCAGTTAAAAGTGCACTTTCAAAGGCAAGATTCGACCTGCTGAATTCCAAGCCAGCTATCACCAGACTGGTTCTGAAAACCGGAGACCCCTCCGTCTGTTATCACGTGTTCTATGAGTTGTAGGACAGCTACCCGGACAATACCATCCACAGCAATAACAGTAACAGCAGTGTGCGTGTGTGTGTTCAGTCGCTCAGTCGTTTTGGACTCTTTGCGACCCCTGCAGACTGTAGCCCGCCAAGGTTCTCTGTCAGTGGGATTTCCCAGGCAAGAATCCTGGAGTGGGTTGCCCATTCGGAAGGAAAGCTTGCTGAGTGATGGATGAACGCCTGTTTCTTTGCTAAGCATCTCCCACGCTCTTTATTCTCAGAGCAGCCTTGTGAGTTGGGAACTGTCACCACCCCCATTTTGCAGATGAGGGAGCTGAGGCCCAGGGAGATTGTGACTTACTCAGGGTCACACAGCCTCATCTCTCTCTTTGGGCTCTAAGCCTTTTCCCTTCTCCACAGACTGTCACCCATGAACTGAATATCTGAACCAAGCAGGCATATCGGTGGCCACTTAGAAGACCTTGGGATGCAGGAAGGGAGATTTAGTTCAGACCAAACTTGGTCCATGTTAGTGTGGAAGGGGGTGAGTTGCCACTGCAGGGAGTCACTCAGCCACCAGGCCGCAGAAGGTCCCCACAAGGAGCCCACCAAGCAGAACAATAGGGTTGCACATTGCAGATTACAAAACAGAGCCTCAGGCCCAGAGTGCAAAGCCAGGAGCACAGGTAGGTGCATCCCTTAGTTGGCCCCCAACCCGGGGCCAGCAGAAGGGGCAGGGTAGACAGGATGCTGGGGGTGAGGGAGGGCTCTGTCCTGCTGTTACCTGGTCTCTCAAGGTTACCTGGACAAGGTGAGACCTTGGCAGTTCTCAGATGTTTGCAGCTGCTGTTCAAATAGGGAAGTAAGCTCTTTCAGGCTGTGTCCTTGGGGGAAGATCTGGGTCCCATCCCTGCCCTGCCATGTCCAGGCTTCCTCAAATTCCTTATCCTCTAAACCTTGATTTCTTTACCTGTGAAAGCACCTGCCTTACTGGGCTTGGTGAGAGGGAAAGGGAGCAGAAGGGATTCTCCATGGAAGTTGGTTTAAAACTTCTAGTGAAACTGTCCTTTGCCCAAAGTCCTGTGTAGGTTGGGGAATCTCACCCCCAGTGCCTGTCTGGCTTTTCATCATGTCTGTCCTGAGTCACTTTGAAAGACTTTCGAGATCTGCTGTTGGAGAACCGGTGGTCCTGGGAAAGGAGAGGAGGTTGAGCAGTGTGGGGATCCCATAAATGCGGGCCCTTCTCAACACTGCTGCCCATTCTGTGGTCTCGCCCCAGGAAGAGGGACAGCCTTGCGGGGGAGACAAGAAACGAAGGACACTTAACAAAACCCCATGCCTCGCCCTTCTCCCCGGGCTGGCGCTCGACCTCCTCATTGGCTATGGGATGCGGCTGCTGTAGTATTTCAGAATATTTCCCTCTCTCCAAAACCTCTCCTTGTGATCAATTGTCACAGGGTTCCAAAATCCACTGTTAGAGATTCATTCTTTTGACTGTCTACTCCCATTGGATACATTGCTTTTTGGAGTTTATTGGGGAAAAAATGTCTTTAGTGTACATTTCCATGATTTTAACCATAGAGCTATGCTCTATATTTGGCCATCTCCACCACAGTCAGGAGACAGAATGGTTCCACCACTCCAAAATGACATCATGATGCCCTATGTAGGCCATGTCTGCCCACCTCAGCCCCTGGCAGTGAAGAACTGATCTGTTCTTCATCATTATAGTTTTTCATCTTCATAATGTCATATAAATGGAAGCAAAAAGTACATAGACTTTTGATTCTGACATAATGTATATAAGATTCTTCCATGTCATTCTGGGAATGCACGGTTCCTTCCTATTGCTGGGTAGTGCTCCACTCTGTGGACATATCACAGTTTGTCAGCTCGGCCATTGAACTTAATGACTCCATGCTGTCAATTCCAATTTTGGGAGACTATGACGAGAGCTGCTATAAACATTCCCCATACAGCTTTTTGTGGAATGTAAACACTCATTTCTCTTGGGTAAATATCTAAGAGTGGGATTGCTGGGTCATTTGGTAAATGTATCTTTAACTTTGTAAGAAGCAGCTAGGCTATATTCCATTCAGTTTTATCATTTTTCAGGATCTTCCCTGGTGGCTCAGACGGTAAAGCGTCTGCCTACAATGCCTACCATGTGGGAGACCCGGGTTCAATCCCTGGGTCGGGAAGATCTCCTGGAGAAGGAAATGCCAACCCACTCCAGTATTCTTGCCTGGAAAATCCCATGGATGGTGGAACCTAGTAGGCTACAGTCCACAGGGTTGCAAAGAGTTGGACACGACTGAGCGACTTCGCTTTATCATTTTACGTTCCTACCAGCAATGCATAAAAAGCTTAGTTACCCTTCATCTTCACCAGCACTTAATATTATTAGGTTTGTTTATTTGTCTCCAAGTCACTCTAATGGGTATGGAATGATGTCTCCTTTTGGCTTAAATGCCCATTTCTCTAATGACTGGTAATACTAGCGTCTCTTCATGTGCTTCTTTGACATTTGGGTAATCTACTGGGTGAAGTGTCTATCCAGACCCTCTGCCCATTTTCCAAATGGGTGGTTTGTTTTCTTATGGTTAAGTTT
Source organism: Oryx dammah (assembly GCF_014754425.2). Taxonomy (NCBI): domain Eukaryota; kingdom Metazoa; phylum Chordata; class Mammalia; order Artiodactyla; family Bovidae; genus Oryx; species Oryx dammah. The sequence goes on along the minus strand of NW_024070209.1, from coordinate 288,318 downwards.
TAAGTATTCTTTATATATTTTAATTAGAAATCATTTTTTCAGGTGTGTGAGTTGCTAATATTTTCTGCAGCTTAAGTTTTAAGTATTCTTTATATATTTTAATTAGAAATCATTTTTTCAGGTGTGTGAGTTGCTAATATTTTCTGCAGCTTGTCTTTTAAAATTTTTATTATTTTTTTAATTCTTAAATTTTATATTATAGTTGATTTACAATGCTGTGTTAGTTTCAGGTACACAGCAGAGTGATTTAATTATACATATTCATATATCTGTTCTTTTTCAGATTCTTTTCCCATATGGATTATAACAGAGTATTGAGTGTAGGGGCCATGTTCTACAGTAGGTCCTTGTTGGCTATCTATTTTATATAGAATAGTATGTGTATGTTAACCCCAAGCTTCTACTTTATCCCTCCCCCCTCACTTTTCCCCTTTGGTAACCATAAATTTGTTTTCTAAGTCTTTGAGTTTGCTTCTGTTTTGTAAATAAGTTCATTTGTATCATTCTTTATTTTTAGATTGTACCTGTAAGTAATATCCTACGATATTTCTCTGACTCCACTTCATTTAGGGCGATAATCTCTAGATCCACCCATGTTGCTACGAATGGCGTTATTTCTTTCACTGCAGCTTGCCTTAACAGTGTCTTTTCCAGAGCAAAGGTTTTTAATTTTGATGAAGTCCAACTGATTAATTTTTTATTTTTATAGATTTTGCTTTTGGTTTTAAGTCTAAGAACTCTCTGACTTCGGATCATTAAAGTTTTCTTGTACTTTTTTTTCTAAAAAATTTATAGTTTTGCTTCTTTACATTTTGATCTGTGACTTGTTTTGAGTTAATTTTTATATGAAGTGTGAAGTTTATGTTAAGATACATGTTTTTAAAGGCAATTCTCAATTGAAGGGGCTTCCCAGGAGGTAAAGAACCTGCCTGTGAATGCAGGTGATGTAAGACATGGGGGTTCATGTGGTTCCCTGGGTCGGGAAGACCCCCTGGAGGAGGGCATGGCAACCCACTCCAGTATTCTTGCCTGGAGCATCCCATGTACAGAGGAGCCTGGTGGGCTACAGTCCCCGGGGTCTCAAATAGTTGGACATGACCAAGAACATACACATGTACATACATGGCATTTTAATATTGATTTCCAGTGACATGAAATTACATGTCTTTCCATTTATTTAGATCTTCCTTGATTTTTTTCATCAGTATTTTAAAATTTTCAATGTGAATATGCTTTGTTAGATTTAAAATCTAAGAATTTCATTTTTGGAGCTATTTTAAGTAGTATTAATTTTAAGATTTTTTCATTTCCGATGCTATATTCCTAGACTATGGAAATTCAGTGGGCTTTTCTGTGTTGACGTGGTATCCTGTGACTTTGTGGAACTCACTTATTAGCTATAGGGATTTCTTTTTGTAGATTCCCTCAGATTTTTTACATAAACAATCAGCTTATCTGCAAATAGGGGCAATTTTATTTCTCCCTTTTTTATACACGTGCTGTTTATTTATTTATTTAACCTGATTACACTTATTAAACTTCCAGTACTGTGTTGAGTAACAGAGCGGACATCCTTGCTGTGGGAAAGATGCATTCAGTGTTTTTGTCTGTTTTAAAAATATTTTATTTATTTATTTATTTGGCTGCACTGGGTCTCAGTTGCAACATGTGGGCTCTAGTTCCCTGATGAGGGATGGAACCCGGGCCCCTTGCCTTCGGAGTGCAATATCTTAGCCACTGGACCACCAGGAATGTCCCGCATTTAGTTTTTTAATGTTAAGTGGGATGCTAGGCTGTAGGTCTTTGTAGAAGCCATTTGTCAGGTTAAGGTTTTATAGACATAGCTTAATAGAGTTTTTATTATAGTTCAGTTCAGTCACGCAATCATGCCTGATTCCTTGCAACCCCATGGACTGCAGCACACCAGGCTTCCCTGTCCATCACCAACTCCCAGAGCTTACCAAACTCATGTCCATTGAGTTGGTGATGCCATCCAACCATCTCATCCTCTGTTGTCCCCTTCTCCTCCTGCCCTCAATCTTTCCCAGCATCAGGGTCTTTTCAAATGAGTCAATTCTTTACATCAGGTGGCCAAAGTACTGGAGTTTCAGCTTCAGCATCAGTCCTTCCAATGAATATTCAGGACTGATTTCCTTTTACTGATTGGATCTCCTTGCAGTCCAAGAGACTCTCAAGAGTCTTCTCCAACACCACAGTTCAAAAGCATCAGTTCTTCAGTGCTCAGCTTTCTTTGTGGTTCATCTGTACATGACTACTGAAAAAACCATAGCTTTGACTAGACAGACTTTTGTTGGCAAAGTAATGTCTCTGCTTTTTAATATGCTGTCTAGATTGGTCATAGCTTTTCTTCCAAAGAGCAAGTGTTTTTTAATTTCATGGCTGCAGTTACCATCTGCAGTGATTTTGGAGCCCCCAAAAATAAAGTCTGACACTCTTTCCATTGTTTCCCCATCTATTTACCGTGAAGCGATGGAACCAGATGCCATGATCTTTCTGATTGTTGAGCTTTACGCCAACTTTTTGACTCTGCTCGTTCTATTTCATCAAGAGGCTCTTTAGTTCTTCTTCACTTTCTGCCATAAGGGTGGTGTCATCTGCATATCTGAGGTTATCGATATTTCTCCCAGCTTGATTCCAGCTTGTGCTTCACCCAGCCCAGCATTTCTCATGATGTACTCTGCATATAAATTAAATAAGCAGGGTGACAGTATACAGCCTTGATGTACTCCTTTTCTGATTTGGAACCAGTCTGTTGTTCCATGTCCAGTTCTAACTCTTGCTTCTTGACCAGCACACAGATTTCTCAGGAGGCAGGTCAGGTGGTCTGGTATTCCCATCTCTTTTAAGAATTTTTCGGTTTGTTCTGATGTACACAGTCAAAGGCTTTGGCATAGTCAAGAAAACAGAAGTAGATGTTTTTTTGGAACTTTCTTGCTTTTTTGATAATCGAACAGATGTTGGCAATTTGATCTTTGGTTCCTCTGCCTTTTCTAAATCCAGCTTGATCATCTGGAAGTCCATGGTTCACGTACTGTTGAAGCCTGGCTTGGAGAATTTTGAGCATTACTTTGCTAGCGTGTGAGATGAGGGCAATTGTGCAGTAATTTGAGCATTCTTTGGCATTGCCTTTCTTTGGGAATGGAATGAAAACTGACATTTTCCAGTCCTGTGGCCACTGCTGAGTTTTCCAGATTTGCGGGCATATTGAGTGCAGCACTTTCACAGCATCATCTTTTATTATTGTGATGATATTATAGCATCATCACAGCATCTTTTATTATAAATGGATGCTGAATCTTATCACATGCTTTGTCTCCCTCAACTGATATGATCTCGTGGTTATTCTTCAGTCTGTTATTAAAGTGGATAATGTTGATTGACTTTTTAAAATTTAATTAAAAACTTTAATTGTGGTATAATTGATTTAATTGTGGTATAATACATTATAATGTCCTGTGATTTTCTAATTTTGAAACCAGCCTTGCACTCGCAGATAAACCCTGATTGGATCATGTCATCTTATACATTGTATGTATTTCTGGATTCTGCTTGCTAATGTTTTGTGAGAATTCTTGTATCTGGTTACAGGGGTCAGCAAACTATAGCCCATGAAACACATCCAGCCCACTGGTGCTCAAATCTGACCACGCTGACTCTCTTACATGTCACCATCGCTGCTTTTTGCACTACAACCGTACAGGTGAGTAGTTGCAACAGATACTCTGTGGGCTGCAAAGCTGGAAAACTTCACTCTCTGGCCCTGTTTCTACAAACAGTTTGCTGACCCCTTGTCTGTGTATCTCTTCTCCTGTCTTTGCCTGGGTGCATTACCATGATGACACTGGCTTCCTGAAATGAACTGTGAGTTGTCCCCGTCTTTCTGTTTTCTGGAAGAGACTACGTAGAGGTGGTGTCAGTTCCTCTCATGGTGTTTGATAGAATTGACCAATGAAACCATGTGGGCTTGGAGATTTCTTTCCTGGAAGATTCTTAACTATGAATTCAGTTTCTTTGACAGATACAAAACTCCTTCAGGTAGCTTTTTTTTTCTTGCAGGGGGATTTTTGGTAGTTTGTGGCTTTCAAGAAATTGTCCCATAGTCCCCTCTCTCTTTCTCTTGAGGCAACTATTTTTAAATGCCCTGGAAATTATTCCACAGTTCTAAGTAATTGATCTTCTGTGATGACAGATGAGTACTTTGTTCCATTGTTCGGTACAGAACCAAGTAACCTACCATGATTTTGTTCTTGTGTAACTTTTTGGTTTTCCTCAAAGTTTTTCTCCTTTGCCCCATCCGTCCTCTACATAAGCACAATAGTTTCCAAAAATCTCTTTCCTGGTCCCTATTCTGCCGGGCTCCTTGCCCCTGGATTCCAGTTTTGCTGAACCTTCTCTGGGCTCATAGCCCTGCGGCTACCCAGGGACTTTGGCCTGGACTGGAGTTTACGTTTTCTGGATCATATGCCTTCCTCTTTCTTGGCTTCTTCCCTTGTTTTTTGAACACGTTGTCAGGAAAACGATGATTTAATTCACCATCCTTGTCCCTCCCGAGTCACTTTCATACTGTAGGTGTTACACTTGTCCTTCTTTGAGACTTTAAAGCAGACTATGGTAGCAGCATTATCCCCACCCTGTAGACGGGGAGCCTGATGCACCCGAGACAGTAGCAACTGAATCCTTGTATTAGGATCAAAGCCTGAGGGAGGAGCGAGAAGGGGGAAGGACGCCCCCACCCACTGAACCCCACTGACAGAGGCGGAGGGAAAGGAGGTGGCACGGGTTCAATACCTCTTCCCTGGATGAGACGAAGGGTAGAAACACGGAAATCTGAACACGTTCCGTCCTGGTGTAGTGTTGTTATCAAGCAGGGTTCTTGGCCCTCCCCAGTCAACAGAAATTGACTAGAGACCAGACAAGCCCAGACAAGGCTTTATGGGGCCCTGCTGCAACAGGGATCAAGAACAAGTGGGAACGGGGAAGCTTGTTCCTTATATGGGGGCATAGGTAGGAGTATGGCCAGGGGCATGTGGGAAGGGTGGCTGAGGTGCTTTGCCCCCCCTCTGGTGGTGTGGAGTGCAGAGGGCATACACAGTACCCTGCTTTTGCTCCAGGCTCCTCAAAAGTGGCAGTTGGGCCTTTTGGTCTCTATACCCAGCATTTGCCCCAACTGTGCATGCACGCAGTTATTTTTAGTCTCATACAGCTTATTTGTATTTCCCTACTCAAGGAGAGTTGTGTCCAGCGCTGCAGGGTCCCAGGTCCCAGCCTGTCTCAGTTGTGATCAGTTTATCAATGTCAATTCTGTTGCCAATTTAAACGGATAGCCTGGGGCTGCCTGGAGCCTTGGTTGGGATGGATTGTTGTTCACTTCGGAGCTCAGTGTGAAAGAATATCGTGCTTGATCAGAGAGGTATCTGCCATGCTCATAGCACCAGGAGTATTTGCCAACCCTGCTGCAGGGTTTTATAACCAGTCCTTGTATTAGAGGGCTTTCCAGGTGGTGCTAGTGGTAAAGAATCCAAGTGCCAAATGCAGGAGAGCCAAGAGACTTGGGTTCGATCCCTGGGTCTGGAAGATCCCCTGGAGGAGGAGATGGCAACCCACTTCAGTATTCATGCCTGGAGAATCCCATGGACAGAAGAGCCTGGCAGGCTACAGTCCATGGGGTCACAAAGAGTCAGACACAACCGAGCAACTGTTCACCCTGCTTTAGAAGGATTCGTGGAGATGAACCACAGCTACCAGGATGTATGAACCATTCAAATCGAAAATGAGTTATTTCATAAAACACATATTTGATGGCTGCCACAGTCCATGGGCTTCCCTGGTGGCTCACGTGGTAAAGAATCATTTGATGATATATGGGAGACCTGGGTTCGATTTCTGGGTCAGAAAGATCCAACTGAAGAAGGGCGTGGCTGCTCACTCCAGTATTCTCGTCTGGGAAATCCCATGGACAGAGGAGCATGGTGGGCTACGGTCTGTGGAGTTGCAAAGAGCTGGACACGACTGAGTGATTGACACTTTCACTTTTATGGCCCATTCACCGAGAACCAAACAGACAAGGATCCTGCATTCGTTCTGATCGAGCTGCTCTGGGTCTGGAATTGGCTGACCAGGTCACCAGTTTGAGCAGGACTCAGATCAGCTGTTCTGCTCGCTGGCTCCAGGCTCCACTCTCTAGGCCTGGGCTCCTCTTGGTCTGTGGACAGCTGCTGGGTTAGCCAGGGCTGGGTGGTCCAGGGTGCCTCTGTTTCATGCAGTCCCCCGTCCTCCAGCAGGCTGGCCTGGGCTTTCCGCGTGTTGGAAAGTGGCCGAGGGCTAAGCCCAGCAGGATGCACCAGACTTCTTGAGACGCTGTTCTGCCGTGAAGCTAACATTTCGGTTTCAGTCAGGCGGGGTGGGGCCAACAGATCAGGAGACAGTGCCGGGGAAAAGATAGCACGTTATTAACTTAGAGTTCTCAAGAGAAGGAGGCTACAGAGAAAACATCAGGCAGAGAGAGGGATGGGAACTTTGGGAAAGCCTGTACTGGGGGCCTTGAGACGGGGTAAGGACACTAACCGAGTTTGGACTGGCTAGTTGGAATAATGTGAGCGAGATGGCAGTATAAGGCTGTTCCTAGTTGTGTGCTGATGGACCCTGGGGTTGTTGGGGCAGCGTGGCTAGGGTGGGGTGTTCAGGGGGTGGGCTCAGCTTTGGTTGGCTTGCCACCTAAGGTGTGCTGGGCATGGGCAAGGAGGGTGTTGTGCTGTCTGCTGCCTCTAGGAATTTGCTAGCCGCCCCCCCCCCCACCCCCCGTGGAACAGTCTGTGCCAAGTCACACAGCCCCAGATGTGAAAACATCAGATTCAGAGACTAGACAATAAGATTAATCCAGAGCCAGCCTTGGAACTGGTATATCGCTTCCAGTGTGTTCTGCCGGCCAAAGCAAGTCACAAGACCTGCCCGTGTCCGGAGATGGGAAAACAGACGACCCCCTGGATGGGAAGACCAGAAGAGCCCCTTGCAGGGAGGGCGAGATTGCCATTCTGAAGGCCTTCATGAGTACTGGTCCAGGGATTCACTCCCCACAGGCACAGGGTTTAGACAAATGGGTGGGCTCAGGGTGAGGATGGGTGACCGAAGGCCATCCTGGCACTTCCCCTTTCTCCATCTTTCCTCGGCCCCTTCAGGAGTGTGACTCTTTCCCAGTCCTGTCAAGGACTGCCCTGATCACAGTGAAGAGCGGAGATCCCTTTGCTCCGCTGGGGTGGTTTCTAGCCCTCAAGGGCACTGGTCAGTGCAGGCTGAGGGTGTGGACTGGAGGTGACCAGCTGGGGAAGGAGACTGGGTCCTTGGGCTGGGCTGGAGTCTTCCAGGTAGGAACTCATGCCCTCCCAGGCCTGCTCACCATGGCAGGTCCTGTTTGACACCTGCCTTGATTCTTGGCAGAACCAGCCAGTGCCTGTGGAGTGCTCCCCCTGCCACTGGGGCAGCAGTCCTGCTTACATATGGCCACCCTGACCTGCCTCCTCGTCAGCTGCCCCAGGAGGAGTGTCTGTCTGCTGAGTGGCGCTGGAGGCTGGATGATGCCCCTGATCAGCGGGGACAACGGTGGGACTGCCAGGTTTCTACAAACTTTCCCCAGGCTTATGCAGCCCTGGGGCCACGGGGCAGACTCCCTGGGGGGATAGAACTTTCTTTGTCCTTTCCCTGCTTCTTTGGGACTGCCTGAAACTTAAGGACATCACAGACTTTTTCATTTAAAAGAAAATTGTCATTTAGTTGTTCAGTCATGTCTGACTCTTTGCGACCCCGTGGACTGAGGCCCCCCAGGCTCCTCTGTCCATGGAATTTTCCAGGCAAGAATACTGGAGTGGGTTGCCATTTCCTTCTCCAGGGGATTTTTCCGACCCAGGGATCAGGGTCTTCTGCACTGCCGGTGGATTCTTTACCATCTGAGTCACTTACGTAACACATGAGTACGCAGGCAAAAAAAGACAAAAACACAAAACTACTTTCAGAAAAACATCAGACACGTTCAGTCATTTACACGGTAATGTGAAAACATACAGACTTGTCAGTATCAGCTTGGAGCTCTTTCTCTGACTGCGTAGTTAGAGGTTTTACCTTCCCAGAAGGAATCTAACTAGTAAGATAATGTGCTCATTCAACAAGCATGTCCGGAGAGCCTGTCCGGCCAGGTGATGTCCTGGGTCTGGGGAGGCAGCCTGTCTGTGTTCTGGCTCCCACTCTCTCTGCCTGAGTGACCTGGGGCAAGTTCCTGCCTTTTGTGAGTCAGTGCTCTCCTCTGAGATCCCTGTCTCGTGGGGCTATAGGAAGGACAACGTGAATGACACTCAAAGAACAGATCTCAGTACGTGACTCACCAAGCATGCAGAGAAAAACCAGACAGACCTGAAAGTATCCAGAGGCAGACAATGGAAATGGGGTGTGTCCTGGAGGGTGGCCAGGAGGCTGTCCTACACTCGGTAGGCAGGTAAGGGCTCTCCAAGAAGGGTGCTTCTAGTGAAAGTGGAAAGACTGACTTTCAAGGACCAGGGCCAGAATTTGGACAGAGCAAACGGCCAGTGCACAGGCCCTGTGGTCGAAATAAACTTGCTAAGGTTTGTGGAAGCTAACGGCTTCCCAGGTGGCACCAGTGGTGAAGAACCTGCCTGCCAGTGTTGGAAACATAAGAGACACTGGTTCGATCCCTCGGTCAATGGAGAAGATCCCCTAGAGAAGGAAATGGCAACCCACTCCAGTATTCTTGCCTGGAGAATCCCATGGACAGAGGAGCCTGGGGGGCCACAGTTCATAGGGTAGCAAGGAGTTGGACATGGCTAAAGCCACTTAGCATGCTGCACAAGGTGTGTGGAGAAACACAGAGGTCTGAATATTGGAGCCCAGAAGGTGTCCGATCTGGGCACTGTTGGAGGTGGCAGGGCTTGATCACACAACGTGGGAAGCAGAATAATGCTCCCCTCTCCAAGATATCTATGTTCTTATCCAGGAAATCTAAGAATCTTACCCTGATTTTAGCCCAGCAAGACCCGTGTTGGAGTTCTGAGCTACCAGACTGTAGGATAATAAATGTGTTGTTTTAAGTGCCTGGGTTTACGTTGATTTGTTAGAGCAGCAACAGGAAAAGAATCCACCCTGTCAGTGACACGGAGAGGAGTCTGCCTTTATTTTCATGGGTGGGGAGCCGCTGGCGGGTGGAAACAAGAAAGTGATGCAGTGTGGCCTCTGACATCTGCTCTTCAGGAAGCTTAGATTGCAGGAGGGCCCGGGAGGAGCAGGTGGGACTCAGGTCCAGGACAGGATGGTTTTCATCTCACGTCTACCTGCTCACCCAGAAATGCTTGGGATTTTTCGCTAGGGAGGGTAGGAACATCTGAAAGTACACCACGTCTGTTATTCAGCCCTTCACAACTGTGTAGGTGATTTTCTCTAAGGGTGGGACTTCCAAAGCTCCTCCTCTCACGCGTGGCCCATCTTTCCCTTACCTTCTGCCTGTGTTGGCGGCCAAGACCAGGCCCCCGTCCCCCTCCACCTCTTTGCATCAGCCCCAGGAGACCAGGTCAGATCCAGATAATTCACTTTCACAGGTCTCGGAAATCTGGGTTCATGTGTGAACGTGCACACACCTGGGCCGATGTTCCCAGAAGGGTCTGTGCACGTGTGTTGGGAGGGGACTGCCAGGGCACTGAGAGGGTCCTCTGGCAAACTGGGGCCTCCTCTGAGCCCCTTGTCCTGGTTCTTTCGGGCTGAAGAAATGGGCAGAATGTGCTCCTCAAAGGATGGACTGGACACGATGTGGCAGGGAAGGTAGCCCCACCATCCATCAGCCAGATACCTTGAGCCTCAGTTTCTCTAAGCTGTGAAATGGCTAGGCCATGGTGCCCAGATATTTGGTGAAACACCAGTCCCGATGAAGCTATTTTTTAGATGTGATGAGTGTTAAATTGTAAACTTTGAGTAAAGCAGGTTACCTTCCATAACGAGGGTGGGCTTCATCCCAAAGACTGAGGTCCTCGGAGAAGGAGGGTGTTCTGCCTTCAGACAGCCTTTGGATATGCAACACCAGCTCTTCCCAGGTCTCCAGCCCCCACACTGCAGGAGCCAATTCCTTAAATCTCTCTCCTTCTCACTCTCTCGCTGCTGCTGCTGCTGCTGCTAAGTCGCTTCAGTCGTGTCCAACTCTGTGCGACCCCATAGACAGAAGCCCACCAGGCTCCCCCGTCCCTGGGATTCTCCAGGCAAGAACACTGGAGTGGATACGATGTGCATATATTGAGTTGGCCCAAAAAATTCATTAGGGTTTTTCCGTAAGATGTTATGGAAAAATCTGAACGAACCTTGGGGCCAACCCAATACAATTGGTTCTCCTTGATTCTGTTTTTCTGGAGAACCCTAAGATAACAGCCTGCCCCCTAAAATGCCCCCATTTCCCCCAGAAGTGTCCTGTCTTTCCTCTTCAGTGTGGTTGCTGGGTCAAGGTCACTGGGATGAGAGAAGTCAGGGAGTTATAATCTGCTTCTGATTTGGTCTAAAGTTAAAAAAAAAAATCTTTCAGAGAAAAAAAACATGTGTGAATTCTACATGACTCACATGCAGAGGGCCTCAAGCCTTGGCTAGCAGGCACACGCTTGGCAAGTGTGCTCTATCCTTTCATAGACCTAAAGTCATCAAAACATCTGTGTTCCCATTAACAACATGCTGACGTGACGCATAGCTGTGGCTTAGAGGAAACCAATGCAAGACAGCCCATCCGAGGTCCAAGGGGTCATCTGCACCCGCCTGGAGGGGCCTGGGGTTCTGTTGTCACTGAGGTGGCTTTTAGAAATAGTCTCTTTGCCAAGACTGATGTGAGGATGGCTGTCAAGCCAGGTCACGTGAGAACAGAGCCTCAAGGACACCTCCACCCACCAATCCGGCATGCCCTGGCACTTCAGTGCTTTGAGAACTGGGCTACTTTGTAAACTGAGCCCAGATGGCAAGGAGGCCTGGATGGGGCGGGAGGGTCCACCCACCAAGTTCTGGCACGGGCTTGCAATGAGCTGGGGACACAAACTGTCTTTGTCTGTGTCCAACCCTGGGCCAACAGGTGGGGTCTCTGAGCTGCTTAGTCTCCCAGGAAGAGGAGTGTTTAGCCTCTGAAGTGTCCCCACCAGATCCATCAGAATTAATGTTGTAAGAGGATGAGTCGGAAAGAAGATAGGCAAGACTTTCCCTGGATGTGGCGTGGGGTGGATGGAGTGCAGTTCTGTGACCTCCTTGCTCCCAGAAACCTTAGACTCAGCCCCCTACCACCTGGCTGTCAACTTGGCTGGTGTGTTCTGGAACCATTTCTGCCACCTCCACCCCAGCTTGGAAAGAGCAGGTGGAATGACTGCTGTCGCTACTCCTCTCTCTGCTTCTAGTCTTCTCTGCAAACATCACTCTTGGTGTTTAAATTCACTGGAAGGCCCAGTGCGCTGAAGGAGAGTTTGATACCAGAAATGGGAAATCTTGATTTTTTTCTCCTCAAGGATAGAAGAGCTTCACTAAATGTCTTTTCTTGGTCCCGTTACAAATAAGTTATTAATTCAAAGAAATAAGAACTAATTTTCATTATTTATTGTCAACGGCCTACGCCAAGCATGGATGGAGACCAGTATTGAAAGGATGCAAATTTAGGCCATTTGAGGAGCTCTTTGAGAAAAATATTAAAAGTGAGTGTCCTAGGGACTTCCCTGGTGGTCCAGTGGTTAAGACTGGGCTTCCAGTGCAGGGGGTGCGTATTTGATCCCTGGTCGGGGAACTAAGATCCCATATGTGCACAGTGTGGCCAAACAGTAAAAATTTTAAAAAGTGAGGTCCTGGAAGAGACCTGGGAAAGTGGAGGCCCTAAGATTGGCCTTCCTTCCCTGGTGGAGACCCCTCTTCTTGTCGGCCCCATCCAGACTTGACCTTCACCCAGTCACAGCCTTGGTGAGCCTTCCCACCTAAGTGGGAGGTTCTTTTTTTATAGTTAGGGTCTGGGACCCTGAGATGGGAAGCCAGCAGTCACCATGGCGGGGCCAGGCTGAAATGCAGGTGGGTGACACCAGATGGTCCAGCCTGTTTCTTGTCCCGCGGCCTTGCAGGCCCTTGAAGCCCCTCAAAGCCTCCTTGCCTAAAAAGAAGGAAATGGTCTGTTCCCTTGTGTGGCTTCTCTCGGCCAAAAGCAGATACTGGTGGGCGTGGGAGGGCAAGTGGGCAGACAAATGGAAGCGGACTGAAAAAAACACAGAGGAACAGAAGCAGACTGAGGTGCAGGGTCTGACTTTTGCTCTGCTCACCGGTGTGGAAACAATGCCACCGCTTGGAGCTGAGAATAAAGAACTAGTGTGGGACCTGCCTCCGAGGTCCAGCGACTGTCAGGTGACGCTTTTGCGTGTGTGAGTGTATACTTGATTGAAATGTTAAAACCACACTAACCGTGAACAGTGGTTGTCTGTGCTCATGGGACTTGTCCTTTGTTCTGATGTGTTCTTCTGGATTTTGAGTGGTTTTGCAGAAAGTATGCTTTATTTTTCTGACCAAGCAAATTGACAAAGTTTTCTCAGTTTGAAAAGGGGGGATGCTTAGGTTCTCAGCCCCCACCTCGTGACCTCATTTGTCTCCGTATGACCATGTAATGCGGACCTCTTGAGCCCTTGACTCGGTCTGAAGGTTTCTAGCCTGTCCCTCTGCTCTGCAGATGAATTCAGTTATGCCATTGCTGAGGTCCCTACAGGTGACAGATTCTAAGCGTGGCGCCCATGGGCTCCATTTCTAGCAATTTGGGATCAAGGAGCTGGCTTGTTAGTAGCAGCTGCTGCATAAACCCATCAAACCTCAAGCAATCATTCTTTCCACTGCTTTGGCACCCTGGTTCTGCCCCTGCCAAGCCAGCTTGCCAAGAGGACAAGGATCTCCCGTTTTCTTCCCCTTGTGAACTTTATTGTTCCTCCCTCTCCCAGTTTTATTGAGATAAAATTACATAATATAATATAAATGTGTGATAGCATTGTATTAGTCCAAGATATGGGGCTTCCCCAGTGATCTAGTGCTGAAGAATCCTCCTGCCAGTGTAAGATGTTTGATCCCTAGGTCAGGAAGATCTCCTGGAGGACGAAATGGCAACCCATTCCAATGTTGTTGTCTGGAAAATCCCATGAACAGAAGAACTGGGCTGGTTACAGTCCTTGGGGTTGCAAGGAGTCAGACACGAGTAAGCACACATGCACGCCACACAGTCCAAGGTATATACAAAATAATGATTTGATATACATATATATTGTGAAATGATCACCCCAGTAAATCTAATTAACATCCATCACCTCACATAGTTGCAGTTGTGTTTCTCATGATGGGAGCTTCTGAGATCTATTCTTTTAAGGGACTTTCCTGGCAGTCTGGTGGTTAAGACTCTGTACTTCCAATGCAGGTCCCACAGGCTGCATGGCCAAAAAAAATCTACTCTCATAAACTTTTAAAAAATTCATTAATTTATTTACCTTTGGCTGTGCTGAGTCTTCATTGCTAGTGGGTATTAAAGTTGTTCGCAATTGATTGTTCACAGTCAGTTACAGATCGAACTCCTCGTTCTACTCTTCCCCCCTTCTCACTACTGCACTTGACTAGAAAAAAAAAAAAAAAAAGAAAAAAAAAAAAGTTGTTCGCATGTCTTAGCTATTGAAAATAACACTGCAGTGGGCATAGGGGTGTGTATATCTTTTCAAGATATAAGTTTGTTTCCTTTGGAATTGCTAGATCATCAGTTCAGTTCAGTTGCTCAGCTGTGTCCAACTCTTTGCGACCCCATGGACTGTAGCATGCCAGGCCTCCCTGTCCATCACCAACTCCTGGAGTTTACCCAAACGCATTCCATTGTGTCGGTGATGCCATCCAACCACCTCATCCTCCATCGTCCCCTTCTCCTACCTTCAATCTTTTGCAGCATTAGCGTCCTTTCAAATGAGTCAGCTCTTCGCATCAGGTGGCCAAAGTATTGGAGTTTCAGCTTCATCATCAGTGCTTCCCAAGAATATTCAGGACTGATTTCCATTAGGATGGACTGGCTGGATCTCCTTGCTAGATCATATGGTAGTTCTATTTTTAATTTTTTAAGTAAACTCCAATCTGTTTTCCATTGTGGTTGCACCAATTTACTTTCCCACAAACAGGGAATGAGGGCTCACATTTCTCCACATCTTCCCCAACACTCGTTATTTCTTGGTTCTTCTATAACAGCCATTCAGCAGGAATGCGGTGATACTTATTGTGGTTTTGATTCGCGTTTCTCTGATGATTAGTCACGTTGAGCATCTTATTATGTACCTGTTGGTCATCTTTGGAATGTCTTCTTTGGAAAAACTATTCAGAACCTCTCCCCATCTTAAAATTAGATTTTTGTTTCAGTTCAGTTCAGTCACTCAGTTGTGTCCAACTCCTTGAGACCCCATGGACTGCAGCCTGCCAGGCTTCCCTGTCCTTCACCAACTTGAGTTGGAGCTTGCTCAAACTCATGTCCATTGAGTCAGGGATGCCATCCAACCATCTCATTCTCTGTCGCCCTCTTGTCCTCCTTCCTTCAATCTTTCCAAGCATCAGGGTCTTTTCTAAGGAGTCAGTTCTTCACATCAGGTAGCCAAAGTTTTTTTTTTTTTTCTGTTTTTTTGCTCTTGAATTATATTATATGAGTTCTTTGTGTATTTTGGATACTAACCCCTTGTCAGAAATTTTGCAGATGGCTTGCAAGTACTCTCTCCCATTCTGTAGATTGCCTTTTCATCTTGCTGCTGGTTTCCTTTGATGTGTAGAAGCTTCCCACTTTGATTTAGCTTCACTTGTTTATGAGTGCTTTCATTGCTTTTACTTTTGGTGTCAAATCCAAAAAAACAGTCATTGTCAAGACTGACGTCAAAGAGCTTACTGCCTATGTTTTCTTCTAGGAGTTTTATGGTTTCAGGTCTTATGTTTAAATTTTCAATATAATTTGAGTGAATTTTGTGGAGGATGTAAGACAGCGGTCTAGTTTCATCCTTTTGCATGTTACTGTCCAGTTTTTCCCAGTGTCAACTTAAAAAATATTTATAACCTAAACGGTGAGAGTTATGTTTTATTTGGTGGGAATTCTTAGGACTTCAAGCCTGGGAGGCAGTATCTCAAGCAACCTGGAGAGAATGACTCTGAGGAGGTGAGGGGAGGAACCAGGCTATATAGAAGTTTTGCAACAAATAGCAGGTAGTCTAAACATCAAAAGATTATCATTAAAGAAAACCAGATACCCCAAGTTAAGGAATTTAGTGTTTTCTGTGTATGGGAAGATGCAAGAGTCTGGGCTCACTGAAATCGTCCTTTTCATATGCACCTCAGCTATCTGGGGCAGGTATCATGTGTTTTTTACTTCCTGAGCTCTCTTGGGGCTCACCATAGGGAGTGGCTATAGTCTGATGGCTGCTAGATCTCACGTGTTCTTCTTCCTGAGTGCCCTTAGGGTTCACAGGGTCACATTGGAGGCCTACAATCACTGATGACTGTGACACCCTTGTTTAATATGGCAGGAAATGTTCCATTCCTCACTAGCACCATTTATTGAAGAGACTGTGCTTTTGCCATTATATGTTCTTGGCTCCTTGGTCGTAAGTTAATTGACCATATATGCATGGGTTTATTTCTGGGCTCACAGGATCTTTAACACTTAATTCTGTTAGCATCACCCTAGTGAGGCTGGAGGCAGAGATGGCTAAGGTTTCCTGACTTTCCCTCATCAAGCCTGCCCACCACCTTCCTCCTCCATCTCCACCTTTGCGTGGCCTTAGTGTACTTGATCTGGGAGGTTTTCCCATTGTGGCTGGAGAGATGAGCACGTGCATGCTAAGTCACTTCAGCCGTGTCCGACTCTTTGTGACCCCATGGGCTGTAGCGCAGAGGCTCCTCTGTCCATGGGACTCTCCCCCAGGGGATGTTCCCAACCCAGGGATCAAAACATCGAACCCACATCTCTTATGTCTCCTGCATTGAGAGGCGGGTTCTTTACCACTAGCGCCACCTGGGAAGCCTAGAGATGAGTGCGGCTCACCTGTAATGAGCACGTTGAGGCAAAGCCAGTGGTGCTTGCTGCTCACGGGCATAGGTAGGCGGGGTTCCAGGGCAGCGCCACCACAAGCAGAGCACAGTGCGTCTGCACCTGGGAGCACTGAGATTCAACTCACTTGGCTTCCCAGAGGCCCCTTTATTTCCATTCCCACTGTCTTTCCTTCTGTACTGACTGGAGTCCCATGTCCTCCAGGCCAGGTTCCTGGCAGAAGCCTTGGCATTGATCTAAAGTCTCCTACTTTGAAACTTAGCCCTTTCGTGTCCCCTGAGACTGCCCTCTCCTAGCTGGCACGCCCTGGAGGCAGCTGCTGGCCTGGCTCAGTGTATGAAGCTGTCTCTTCCACTCCACCCACCCCACTTCCTGTCTCCACTGCTCATGCTCACAACCTGGAATCCACACAGGAGTTAGAAATCCACTCCTGTGGGGTGTTTAGCTTGGGTCACAGGGTGATCAATCCCTCGTGCAGACTAATCGAGAACATTCACCACACAGGGGCTTTTGTGAAACAGTGGTAAAGAATCTGCCGGCAATGCAGGAGGCTTGAGCTCGATCCCTGGGTCGGGACGATCCCCTGGAAGAGGAAATTGCAACCCACTCCAGTGTCCTGGCCTGGAGAATCCCATGGATAGAGGAGCCTGGCGGGCTACAGTCCACGGAGTTGCAGAATCAGACACGGCTGAGCGACTGAGCACACCGAGGTGTAAGACAGCCCCGGGGGCACGACTTGGTGGGCGCCATGGACTGGAGGCAGCAGGTCCCCAGCCTGGTGCTGCCGCTCACAGGCCACATGGCTCAGGACAAGTTGCTTGACTTCCAGCCTCTATATCTTGACTGTGAAACAGAGACAGTCCCAGGCTCTCTTCACAGGGCTGCTGCCAGCCCGTAGTCCTTCTGTGCGCTCAGTAGCTTCAGTCTTGTCAAATTCCTTTCGACTCTATGGACTGTAGCCCGCCAGGCTCCTCTGTCCTCTTAGGAGTAGCATATAGCTTGGTACACTATGAGGAACTTCACAAATGTGAATCACATGTGATATGGAGCAGCATCTCTGGAAGCAGCTCCTTATTATTATTATATTTTTTTAAAGGGAAGGGAGGTGGGTGTGTGAAGTCCGATCTGGGTGGATGGCTGCACCATGCTGGGCAGGTCAGGGACTGCGAGAGGTCACTGCCCGGGTGCCCAGGGCCTGCGTGGGAAGGACCACAAGGAGGCAGGGAGAAGGAAAGCAAACAAAAGTTCACTTCCCAATGGTTGTGTTTGAGGCCAGGCCCAGTCAGGCCCTGGTTTTAGGGTGGAGGCCAAGGAGCCCCCATGGATTAATGAGCTCCAGGGGCAACTGGGGATTCAGCTTTGTCAAAAGCATCCATTGACCCAGAGCAGTGAGCCATGTGTTTGGTGAGATCTCCAAGGTGCGGCGGCCTGGCACCCGCCCTGAGAGAGCGGCCGCGGCTCCGTCTCCGCCGCAGTGGCAGCACTCCACTGGCGATGCTGGAAGCCACCCAGGCTGCAGGGCCACATGCCTCCCAGCTGCCGGCCACTGGCCGCCTTTGAAACCTTTTTTTCTAATTATAAAGCTAATAATCATTGTAGGAAAAAAAATTAAGTATAAAAAACTAAAAGCGGATTCACAAGCCTATCCCCAGAGGTTGCCATCATCCCACTCTCCTTTGTTCCATGCAGGTCATGTGAGTCGGGCTGGACTAGGCTGTGCTGAGGTAGTGTGCCACATGTGAACCAGGGCCTGTCCTATCTCTGCCCACGGCACTCACCCCTCTCCTTTCTTTCTTTCTTTTTGTTCCCAGTGAGGCAATGTCCTTATTTGTTTATTTATTTTTTTGCACCCTCCCCACCTTGGCATGGGGGACCTTAGTTCCCCGATCAACAATTGAACCTGTGCCCTCTGCACTGGAAGTGCAGTCTTAACTACGGGATCACCAGGGAAGTCCTCACCTCTCCCTTCCTCCTGTTCACGTCCTGGCTCTTAAGGGCAATTAGGATCAGTGCACGCGCAGTCACTTCAGTCCTGTCCGACTCTTTGCAACCCCACAGACTGTAGCCTGCCAGGCTCCTCTGTCCATGGGATTTCCCAGGCAAGAATACTGGAGTGGGTTTCTGTTTCCTCCTTCAGGGGATCTTCCTGACCCAAGGATCGAACCCACCTCTTTTATATCTCCTGCATTGGCAGGTGGGTTCTTTACCACTTAGCACCACCTGGGAAGCCCCCATTAGGATCAGAAACCTTGAGATTTTTATCACTAGGCATGATACCAAGCGTTGCTTAAAGTTAGTCTCTATTGTGATAAGCACATACCTCCTTCTTCTGTGTTTTGAGCTTTTCAAAAAGTGTTAGAACTCAGCATTAACTTTAACTGAATGCTCCTTTAATTCTTCTTACTTGCCCTGTTGCCTTTTCATACTGTTCATGGGGTTCTCAAGGCAAGAATACTGAAGTGGTATGCCATTCCCTTCTCCAGCATTTTCCAATGCTGGGAAAGATTGAAGGCAGGAGAAGGGGACGACAGAGGATGAGGTGGTTGGATGATATCACCAACTTGATGGACATGAGTTTGAGCAAGTTTTGGGAGTTGGTGATGGACAGGGAAGCCTGGTGTGCTTCAGTCCATGCAGTCACAAAGAGTTGGACACAACTGAGCGACTGAACTGAACTGAACTTGCCCTGTTATATTTTTAAAATACTTAATTATTTATTTGGCTGTATCGGGTGTTTAGTTGTGGCATATGGGATTTCCTTGAGTCACGTGGGGTCTTCTATTGTTGCTCCGGGGCTTAGTGGTGCCAAGGCATGTGGGATCTTAGTTCCCCAACCAGGGATCGAACCTGCATCCCCTGAATTGCAAGGTAGATTCTTAACCACTGGACCACCAGGGAAGTCCTGTGCCCTGTTACATTTTTAAAAGAATGGGAACCACTGGGCTTCCCTGATTTGCCTGTTTTATGTTATATCATCCATCTGCTTAAAAATGTCCAAGGTAGAGAAAGAAAAAGTTCCTCGAGGCCCAGATTTCAGAGCATTAACTTGGAGTGAAGAATTAGCAGGATGGAGGGGGGGTGGTCTTTGAAGTAAGACCACTCATATAAGACACATTGTGTTCAGATAATTCTTCTACCACCCAATCACTTACAGTCATCACTTCTGCCCTGTACTCTGAAGATCGGAGCTTTATTTTCGTTGAGGGAGGAACTGGGGGCCTCACCTGATATATTGTCAGGACACCAGCGGGGCCGCTTCTGTATTGTACTCAGCGTATCCCCAGGGTGTTAGAGCCCAGGGTCCTGGTAACCGCTGGCCCCCATGCTAGTGGTGGTGATGAATATTTTTTCCTCTCCCCAGAACTGTCTCAACAAACAGCAGTTCCTCATGGCTATCCGCCACCTGCAGCAGTTGCTGAAAGGCCAGGAGACACGCTTTGCCGAGGGCGTCCGTCACATGAAGAGCCGGCTGGCGGCGTTGCAGAGCTCTGTGAGCAAGGCGGGCCCGGATACGCCCCCAGGTGGGTCCCCGGGTCAGCACCCCGAGCCCCGGGGGTCCTCTCCCTGCTCCCATCTCCCATGGCTGGATTGATTCCCAGGCCTTCCCGGCCTCGCCTTCTGTATGGGGCTGGGTGCTAGGAAGGCATGTGCCAGTTTCCCCGTTTTCGGGGCTTCCCAGGGGACACTAGTAGTCAACAGCCCGCGTGCCAGTGCAGGAGATGTAAGAGACTCGGGTTCGATCTCTGGGTCGAAAGATCCCCTGGAGGAGGGCGTGGCAGCCCGCTCCAGTGTTCTTGCCTGGAGAACCCCATGCATAGCTTCTCCAGAGAATGGTCGAAAGGCACAACTTTCACAGCCTGCATCCCTATCAGGAGAGACCCTAGTTGGTTCATTTTTCTTGTTCTGTCATTTAATAGACTATTTTTTTTAGAGCAGTTGTCATTTCACGGCAAACCGAATGAAAAGCAAAGAGGGGTCCCACAAACACTCTCCTGGAACAATCATGGCTTCTCCGCCATTAATCTCTCACACTTCTGTGGCCTGCCGGGTACAGCCCATGAACCAACACTGGCTTCTGTTTTCCAGGCGTGAACATTATTCCTTTTCCACGAGCCCCCTGTTAGTGCAGTGGGTTGGGATGGAGGGGCTGCTGAGGGCAACTTGCATTTGTCTCTGCTGTCCTCCCCCCTGCCCCCAGACCCCTTCCCCTGGGGTAGGACTCTGACAGACACTGGGCCTTTCCTGGTTGCCCCAGTAATGGATTGCACGCTGTCACGGCCTGGCACGGGGCTGCATTTCATCTGGCCTCTCCTCAGGGTGACGGGGTCAGGGAGCCTGCTGCCTGTTTGTCTAAGTCATGACGACTCTGGTGGCTCACGCAGTAAAGAATCTGCCTGCAATATGGGAGACCCGGGTACAATCCTTGGGTTGGAAAGATTCCCCTGGAGAAGGGGACGGCTGCCCACTCCAGTGTTCTTGCCTTCCCTGGTGGCTCAGGCAGTAAAGGACCTGCCTGCAATTCACGAGACCTGGTTCAATCCCTGGGTCGGGAAGATCCCCTGGAGGAGGGCGTGGCAACCCACTCCAGTATTCTTGCCTGGAGAATCCCATGGACAGAGGAGCCTGGTGGGCTGCAATACACGGGGTCGCAAAAGTCAGACATGATTGATGGATTAACACTTTTGCTCACATGCACACAGGGTTATGGGGGGTTGGGTGGGGCAGTGGGTTGCCATATATTTGTTTAAGTCATCAGCCTGAGGAATATCTGATATCTTCACTCAAGATGCTTTTCTCAGGGGCCTCCTTGGGGGTGTGAGATGAATTTCCTGGGTTGGATTTTCCACCTTTGCAGACTCTGGTAGCAAATCTAGAGTCTCCACAGCCCTGAGTCAGCTCCTGTTTTCTTCGGCTGCATGGGTGCAGAGCTGGACCTGGTGGCCGAACGCCTCACACTTTCCAAGGTGCCGGGAGGCCGCGCGGCCTTCACTGGGGCTTGCCACAGTGTGGCATCCCTCCTTTCGGCTGCAGATGTGGAAACTGAGGCCAAGAAACGTGAGTTAGTGATAGTGGGTTCTGTTCTGGGGATTTGTTCACTGCTGAGGCTCAGTCGCACTGGTCCTTCCTGTTTTCATGGGATCAGAGTGCCTGCGGGTTTCTGGGAGTTTCCAAGAAAAACCTGCAGAAGGGAATTTCTACAACTGCCCTGCCCACCTTTGAGGTCCCTGTCCATGAATACAGAAAAGAAAAGGTAGGGGTTTTCCCTGGTAGTCCAGTGACAAAGACTGTGGTCCCAATGTAGGGGACCAGGGATCGATCCCTGGTCAGAGAACTGGATCCCACAACTGAAAAAAAAGGTCCTTCATGCCAGCCAAGACTGAAGATCCTATGTACCGCAACTAAGACCCAGCACAGCCAAATAAATACATATATATGTATATATATATATTTAAAAAGAAACATAGCTATGGTTAAATTACTAATCGTCTTGCTGCTGCGTTCAAGGTCTTTCTTTCCTGAGCTATGCGAGATCTTTTTAAAGTGGCCAATTCTTGGGACATTCCTGGTGGTCTAGTGGTTAAGACTCTGCACTAGGGTCATGGGTTCGGGATCAGGGAACCAGGATCCCACAGGACACACCTTAAAAAAAAAGTGGCCAATTCTCTTTTTAAAGAATTGCTGCCATGCATTTTGTCTCCCTCGTGCGTTGGACATGGGGGTGGGCAGCTGTCAGCACCGCCTTGCAGGGTAAAGGGCGCTGACAGGTGCCCAGGGGAAGCCAGAGGATTGCCCCAGATCACACTGCAGTTAGAAGGAAAATTACCTTTTCTTTTTTTAAAAAGGGCATTTGCTTGGGAGTCAGGAAGAATAATTTCCAGTACCGGAGAATTCTTGGCCTTCTTTCTGCTTTATTTCTGAGTATCTCCCTCCTATTTTCCCAGCCTTTCTTCCCTGAAAACATCACAGTCCATCAGCTTTAGGACTTATCTCTGCAGCCTCATTCCAATAATGTCCCCAGATCGCCAGGATTGTTTTCCTGCTGAGCTCTTTCTTACACGTTACATCCTCTGGGATGGTGGAGGCCCTGTAGGCTCATCAAGAGACGATCATGATGAAATGAACCAGCCAAGGGGCATGTCTTCCCACCCAACAGAATCCTTTGGCTACCTTTTGGGAAATGCCTGAAAATTGATTTTTATCGAATCTGTATCCTTTCATTGGGACTTCCCACGTGGTGCTCTTAGTAAAGAACCCACCTGCCAATGCAGGAGGCACAAGAGATGTGGATTCGATCCCAGGGTTGGGAAGATCCCCTGGAGGAGGGTACAGCAACCCCCTGCAGTATTCTTGCCTAAAGATTCCCATGGACAGAGAAGCCTGCCGTGCTACAGTCCGTGGGGTCACAAGGAGTCGGACACGACTGAAGCAACTTCGCGTGCACGCATGCACATCCATTGACTAAGTCTGCTGACATGTATGGGGGCCTGCTCAGGTAGCTCAAATGGTAAAGAATCTGCCTGCAATGCAGGAGACCCAGGTTTGATCCTTGCATTATGGAGCCATGTGGAGATATGATTCTGTCCATTCTGATACCATTTGCCTGTGAGTTGCTCCAGCGGGTAAGTTTTCTTTCTTTGAGGGTTTTAAAAATGTCTCTTCCCCATAGAGACCGTATTCCTTTCCCACAAAGCATTTTAAATCTTCTTCAGCACGATGCAGTAGGAGATTTTTCAAAGAGAAATATAAATCCGTGTACTTGCAGGGACTAAGGCAGCGAGCTGGGGTTGCCCGAGTGTTGGGATGTGGGTTCGCCTGGCTTTCTGCTCACAAGGTCATTACCGTGGGTGCTCACTTGGAAGTTCACTAACAGAAGGTCACGTGTCAATTGTCAAATGTTCCCCAAAGGGCACTGAGAGTCCTCAGGGAGTGAACCGGCTCCCACTCTTCTCCCAGGACACGGTGGTGGGGATATGGGGCAGAGATGCAAGTGGCTGCTCCCCCGCCCCTGGAGTGATGTGTGGACAGATGCTGTCCTCCTAGTAGATGCTGAGCCATTCTCCATCACAAACTACAGCCTACACAGCTGAAGCAACAGCTTTGTTTTCATCTGTCTAAAACCCTGAAAGTAGTTTTACAAATGACATTTGGATCTTACCTTAAAAACGAGTTCGAAGTGACTGAATTTCCAGCTCAGACAAATCCAAACCCAAGCTGTCCCAACTTGGGGCAGCCTTCCTTTAGACCAGTGTGGACCACGAGTGGAGCTTGGCTGCAGATTGGGGAGGAACAGGGACCGTCTCCCCTCTCCAGCCCCGTTGCACACCAAGAGCAAGTTACGTGGCCTTTTCTCTCCTCTGGGATGCCACGACACCGCTGTCTCTAACTCCCTATTGCCTCTCTGTCTTCATGCCCAATTGCTGTCCAGATTGTTCACCCCACTGCAGTCATGGTGGTCTCCCGGACATTCCTCAGACTTGCCAGGCACATGCCTGTCTCAGGGCCTTTGCACCAACTTGATCCCTCTATCCTCCTTGGATACCTGCACGGTCATGCCTTTAGCTTCTTCAGCTCTTTGTCCCAAGGAGGCCTCCCCTGACCACTATACCCAAAATACACCCCTCCTCTGGCTTCCCCTGTGCTGTTCCCTACTTTATTTTCTACATGGCACTTGTCACCTCTTGTCACACTCTGCCATTTGCTTGTGGATCTTGCTTGTCGAGTGTCTTCCCTGATGGAAGGAGGCTTCCTGAGAGCTGAGTTTCATCTGTTTGTTCACTAATTGTCTCAAACTCCTAATAGGGTGCCTGGCAGACAGTAAGAATACAATAAACAATTTTTCATTCATTCATTTGGTCAAGAACTATTTACCAAGCTTTCACTACAGGCTGGTGACGGGGATACAGACAGGACTGGAGGTCAGGCGAGGTCTCTGCCCCACTGGAAGTTCTGAGGGGTAGGCTGACGTCAAATGTACAAACAAACACGTCAATAAGATAATGCCAACAGTTACAAACATTAGAAGAAAGCCAAATGAGCTCATGGCCGGGGAGGAATCTTAGTGGAACATGATGGAAGAACACCCTGGAAGGCGGTGAGCACTCAAGTCAAGACCTAGATAGTGAGAAGCCGCCAGAGATGGGCAGTCCTTGGGGAGAGAACATTCTAGGCAGGGAAAAGGGCAAAAACCAGGGTCTGGAGATGGGGCTGAGTATGGTCTGTCCGGGAGAACCAAGGAGACCCTGGGGAGGCTGAGGCTCCAAGAGAGCAGAACGAGTAGGTGGGCCCTGCAGGGGTCCCAGCTCCCACCCTCCCACATTGCCAGGCCCTGCACACCACAGTGTGTCTGAGCCATGATCTCCTCATCTGTCACCAAGTGGGCATGCATTACCTGTGCCCAAGAGCGCTCTGAGTATTCAGTGGCATGTAGTATTTTGAATGTGCAGTCCAAGGACTTCCCTGTCAGTCCAGTGGCTAGGCCTCCGAGCTGTCACTGCCAGGGGCTTGAGTTAGATCATTTATCACGGAACTAAGACCCTGCAAGCTTTGTGGTGCAGCCAAAAAATTGAATAAAAAATAAGATGTGGAGCCCAGTGCACAGCTTGCGGCAGGCGCTCAGCCTGCGGGTGCTGAGGGTGAGAAGCTTTGTGATCCAGTTTGTTGCTGTTTAGTCACGAAGTCATG